>NC_088232.1:2137500-2437500 GCF_036934945.1 Oncorhynchus masou masou | reverse complement strand
CTACAATGTGATTTTCTGGATTTTCTTTCTCATTTTGTCTGTCATAGTTGAAGTGTACCTATGATGAAAATTACAGGCCTCTCTCATCTTTTTAAGTGGGAGAACTTGCACAATTGGTGGCTGACTAAATACTTTTTTGCCCCACTGTATATATTTGTTATCTTGTACTCAGGGTGAATATGGATATAATACCTGCAGCGGTAAATAATCTATCTTTCTACAGTTGGATTCCCAGGGCCATGTTTCAGACAGGTAGTCCTGTTGTGTGGAGAAGTGGAGAAGACTACAGGCATGGAGGGGTTGTACTATCCTACTCTCTCCCCTCAACCCTTTTCCAGCTCTCTGATATGACACACTGTGGTGTTTTGAGTGGGGGACTACCTGTAGATGTGCATGTTGACAACACTGTGCATAGCATTGTGTCAGGTTGTCTCATTTCAATTCCTCCCGAGGCTTTTGATCTATTGTACTCAAATTCTTTCAGCTTGCTGAAAAGGGCTTTGACGTCTGTGTTTAGAGTATGCAAGGTGTCAGAGATGTATCCATTGCAGACACACACACTTATTTACAAAACTAACACACACACACAAAATGCACAACACATCAATATCAATATGGATGTATTGTGCATTTTGTGTGTGTGTGTGTTAGTTTGTAAATAAGTGTGTGTGTCTGCAATGGATACAGCATCTCTGACACCTTGCATACTCTAGACCCCCCCCCCCACACACACACACACACACACAGCCTGTGATTGCTATCACCCCATAGCATCAGACATTGGCAGGTCATTATCAGACTCTTATCTGACCCTCCATTAGACACGGTTCTGTCGTGCCACAGATTGTCCTTGTCCCATGATGACCTATTACATGGAAATCTAGCCTTGTAATGGGGCCACAAGATCAGAAGATTGTGTGTGTGTGGCAATCGAAATATTGCCATGCAGAAGACTCGTTTGCCTGTTGCCTTAGAGATACCCACCACAACACACTAAAATATGTCAAATTAGATTGCCAGCTGAAAACACACCACTCGTCCATGAATAATAATTTCCTGTTTACCCGCATACTACAATCGTGCCACACAGGTATAGGTGAGTGATATATTTTGCCATATAAATTCCTGCTCCTGTATGTGTTGTCCTTGATTACATCATCCCTGTTATATAGAATACAATCACACTGGTAGGTGGTGGTTGTGAAGAGACAACCCTGAGCGTGTGTGTGTGTGGCGCAGCTGCAGACCCTGATTGATAAAGACGTGTAAACATCAGATCGAGATAGGGATTCGCAATTGCAATTTTCACCTCCACGCCTTCGCCACGAGGGGCCCATTTTCAATCAAATTTCAATCAAATCCTTCAATCTGCCATTTTCACTGCTAGGCGTTAGCCGTTGATGATGCTAAACTACAGCAGTGGTGATCAGACAACTACAGGGGCGGCTGTAACCTTTTCTCATTTGAAGCACTTGTGCCATGCTGGAATAATTGCCAAGCTTTCAAAGCTGCAATGGTGGAATCAGAGGAGCCACACAATAACAATTTCCTAGCTAGCAATGTCATTGGGTTCCTCGGTGACAGCTTGTAGACCATGTATTGGTGGGAAGGTGGTTACATGAAACACCATAATAGCCTATAGTCCAGGGCTCTCCATACCTGTTCCTGGAGGGCTATCCACCTGTAGGTGTTCGCTCCAACCCCAGTTGTAACTAACCTGATTCAGCTTATCAACCAGCTAATCATTAGAATCAGGTGCGCTAGATTAGGGTTGGAGTGAAAACCTACAGGACGGTAGCTCTCCAGGAACAGGTTTGGAGAGCCCTGCTCTGGTCTATGTATCATAGTACAATAACTACATGTTATTTAAGTAATTAGGCATGAGAACCAATGAATTATTACTATTAACACACGGCTAAGGACTGTTCTTGGGCACGATGCAAAAGGCTCTGACGGTTGGTGCCAATTACATAAAGCTCACCGGGTTTTGATAACTGTTAATTGCCTTATCAACTTTGAATTCTTCCTTGAATTAGTCATATCCCCTCATTACATTAAACTATAGCAGACCGAGTGAAGTTCCCATGTTCCAGACAAGTACACACCACACGGACCACTCCCATTAACAGCTCAGTTATAATGCTGGCACCCGTTCATGTCTGTGTTTTCACAGTAGGTGACTAATGAAAAATGACAACAGTAATCCTTAATGAGCAGCCATATGCAGAAGATGATGAAGTCACTGCATGGTTACCTTCCTGAACCAAAGACCAGCTAATTGGCTTTATTTTTCAGCTGGTATTTACCTTTACTAACCGTTGATGTGGTTACAGTAGCTAGCGATGTAATATATTAGAGAATATTAAGAAGCCATCATAGCGTGTAGTCTTTATGAATCTTAGTCTCGATACAACAATAACTACACATTGTATTAACAACCAATTCATATATTGCCATTTCACTTGATTAAAGGGATTTCATTTGCCACATGGGAACTTGTCTACAGGATAACATTAGACATATCGTAAAGGCGTTAGTTACTGAAAGTCTTTACCACTGTTGAGAAATGGTTGTGAAGACAGGTGCCAATGTCCTAAGGTGATCATTTGGCTCAACGGGTTTTTGATAAGTGCTAATTGGGAGTTTAGTAAGAATACATGGCATTGGCAGAATTAGTAATATCACCTCATTACATCACACACAGTGAAGTTCCCGTGTTCCAGACAAGTACACACCACATGGACCACTCCCATTAATCAAATCAAACTTTATTAGCCACATGCGCCGAATACAACAAGTGTAGACTTTACCGTGAAATGCTTACTTACAAGCCCTTAACCAACAGTGCAGTTCAAGAAGAAGAAAATGTTAACCAAGTAAACTAAAATAAAAAGTAATAATAAAAAGTAACACAATAAGAATAACGAGGCTATATACAGGGGGCACCGGTACCGAGTCAGTGTGCAGGGGTACAGGCTAGTTGAGGCAATCTGTACATGTAGGTGGGGGCGAAGTGACTATGCACAGGTAACAAACAAACCGTGAGTAGCAGCATTACAAGAGGGGGGGGGGGGGGGGTCAATGTAAATTGTCCGTTGGTGATTTTTATGAACTGTTCAGCAGTCGAATGGCTTGGGGGTAGAAGCTGTTGAGGATCCTTTTGGTCCTAGACTTGGCACTCTGGTACCGCTTGCCATGCGATAGCAGAGAAAACAGTCTATAACTTGGGGGACTGGAGTCTCTAACAATTTTAAGGGCTTTCCTCTGACACCGCCTATTATATAGGTCCTGGATGGCAGGAAGCTTGACTCCAGTGATGGTAGTGTGAACAGCCTAGTACATCTGTAGTGCCTTACGGTCAGAGGCCAAGCAGTTGCCATACCAGATGGTGATGCAACTGATCAGGATGCTCTCGATGGTGCAGCTGTAGAACCTTTTGAGGATCTGGGGGACTCATGCCAAATCTTTTCAGTCTCCTGAGGGGGAAAGGTTTTGTCATGCCTTCTCCATGACTGTCTTGGTATGTTTGGACCATGATAGTTTGTTGGTGATGTGGACACCAAGGAACTTGAAACCCCGTCGATATTAAATGGGGGCCTGTTCGGACCACCTTTTCCTGTAGTCCACAATCAGCTCCTTTGTCTTGCTCACAATGAGGGAGAGGTTGTTGTCCTGGTACCACGCTGCCAGTTCTCTGACCTCATCCCTATAGGCTGTCTCATCATTGTCGGGGACACTGTTGTGTTGTCAGCAAACTTAATAATGATGTTGGAGACGTGTTTGGCAACACAGTCGTGGTTGAACAGGGAATACAGGAGGGGACTAAGTACACACCCCTGAAGGTCCCCAGTGTTAAGGATCAGCGTGGCAGACGTGTTGTTGCCTACCCCTACCACCTGGGGGCGGCCTGTCAGGAAGTCCAGGATCCAGTTGCAGAGGGAGGTGTTTAGTCCCAGAGTCCTTAGCTTAGTGATGAGCTTCGTGGGCACTATGGTGTTGAACGCTGTGCTGTAGTCGATGAACAGCATTCTCACATAGATGTTCCTTTTGTCCAGGTGAGAAAGGGCGGTGTGGAGTGCGATGGAGATTGCGTCATCTGTGGATCTGTTGGGGCAGTATCCAAATTGGAGTGGGTCTAGGGTGTCCAGGAGGATGCTGTTGATGTGAGCCATGACCAGCCTTTCAAAGCACTTCATGGCTACCGACGTGAGTGCCACGGGACAATAACCATTTAGGCAAGTTACCTTCGCTTCCTTGGGCACAGGGACTATGGTGGTCTGCTTGAAACATGTAGGTATTACAGACTCGGTCAGGGAGAGGTTGAAAATGTCAGTGAAGACACTTGACAGTTGGTCCGCGCATCTGACGAGCGTCAGAGCCGGTGTACTAGGATTCAATCTTCATCCTGTATTGACTCTTTGCTTGTTTGATGGCTCGTCTGAGGGCATAGCTAGATTTCTTATAGGCATCCGGATTAGTCTTTCGCTCCTTGAAAGTGGCAGCTCAAGCCTTTAGCTCGATACGGATGTTGCCTGTAATCCATGGCTTCTGGTTGGGATATGTACGTACAGACACTGTGGGGACGACGACGTCGATGCACTTATTGATGAAGCCGATGACTGAGGTGGTGTATTCCTCAATGTCATTGGATGAATCCCAGAACATATTCCAGTCTGTGCTAGCAAAACAGTCCTGTAGTGTAGCATTCACATCATCTGACCACTTCCGTATTGAGCGAGTCACTGGTACTTCTTGCTTTAGTTTTTGCTTGTAAGCAGTTCAGGAGGATTGAATTGTGGTCAGATTTGCCAAATGGAGGGAGGGGGAGAGCTTTGTATGTATCTCTGTGTATGGAGTAAAGGTGGTCTAAGATTTTTTTTCCTGGTTGCGCATGTGACATACTGGTAAAAATTTGATAAAACTGATGTAAGTTTGCCTGCATTAAAGTCCCCGGCCACTAGGAGCACCGCTTCTGGGTGAGCATTTTCTTCATTGCTTATGGCCTTATACAGTGGTCTAGTGCCGGTTTCGCTTTGTGGTGGTGAATAGACGGCTACGAATAAAACAGATGAGAACTCTTGGTAGATAGTTTAGATGACAGCTTATCATAAGGTACTCTACCTCAGGCGAGCAATACCTCGAGACTTTAATATTAGACACCGCGCACCAGCTGTTATTGACAAAAAGACACACAGAGGTAGCGTCTCTGTTCTGCCGTGGCATGGAAAATCCCACCAGTTCTATATTGTCATTTCTTCGTTCAGCCACGTCTCAGTGTAACATAAGATGTTACAGTTTTTAATGTCCCGTTGGTAGGATAATTTTAGTAGTAGGTCATCAATTTTATTCTCCAAGGATTGCACGTTAGCAAGCAGAATTGAAGGCATTGAGAGTTTACTCGCTCTCAGAAGAATCCCCGATATGCTGGAAGACACCCTTTTCTGGTGTCTTTCTTCACGCAAAAGGCATGGATCTGGACCTGTTCCAGTGAAAGCAGGATATCCTTCTCGTCGGACTCGTTAAAGGAAAAAAGGTTTCTTCCAGTCCGCGGCGAGTAATCACTTTTCTGATGTCCAGAAGTTATTTTCGGTCAGAGAGACGGTAGCAGCAACATTATGTACACAATAAGTTAAAAAAAAGTAATAAATACATCTGCCGATGTGCCCTTGAGCAAGGCACGTAACACTAATTGCTCCTGTAAGTCGTATGTTGCTCCTGTAAGTCGCTCTGGATAAGAGCGTCTGCTAAATGACTAAAATGTCAATGTTATTACTATCTATTTGCCATTTTACCATGTTATACCCGCTAGATAACTATGAAATAAAGCTGAATCACTACTTGTTATTGAAAAGATTGAGGATCTTTTTCAAATAGAATAATAGCATCACTGTGGTCTAAGATCAAGACAAGCATCACATCAGGGAAAACATGAAAGTGATATGAACTTCCAGCTCAACCCATATTCTCTACGACTATGATTCATACCCATATCCACTGACATGACTTCATATAGGGCAGAGCAAAGTGATACGGAGCGAGCCTACAGTAAATGCCAGTGCCAATATCAAGACCCTGAAATCATTCTGACACCTCAAGAGGTGTTACTATGGCACTGTAAGAAGTTCTCTAAATCCTCTTATCGTCGTTACGTATATCCACCACCACAAACCTTTTAACGCACCACACGCTTGTCTGACTGAGGCGTCTGAACATTATGTATGGCTTCTTAAGTGGGGCTGACATTTCATGCATCTCCCTTTGAAGCAACTTAAGGGAGGAGACAAAACATATTTTCTTTCACTTTGAAAGTCCTTTGTGGTTTGCGTCGGAGCGTCATGTGTAGCAGTAGCACAAACATAACAAATAATTCAATTTTAATGTTCCCAGCTGGCGTATATTTCAGAATTATAAGTCAAGATGTCTTAGCAGTAGGAGAGAGAGTGAGGGGGGAGGAGAGAGAGATGGAGGGAGAGTGAGATGGAGGGAGAGAGAGAGAGAGAGAGCGAGAGAGAAGGGGAGAGCGGAGAGAGAGAAGGAGAGAAGGAGAGAGAGCGAGAGAGACAGGGAGTGTGTGAGGGGGGAAGGAGAGAGAGAGAGTGAGAAAGAGATAAATATGAAATAGCAAAGCCAAGATTCCTGTATAGATTAACAGAACCCACTCACATCATCATCTCAACTTTCTGAATCAAGATTGGAGAAAGGCAACTTTTTGGGGGGTTGGGGGAGAAATGCAACTTAATTGCTTGCTTTGAGATACATCAACTATTTTGACAAACTTTAAAAAAGAATCCGGTACACTTCTATTCGTTCACAGATTCATGCACCAATATTGAAAGAAAGGTCAAATAATAAGTTGTGACAATCATGTCATCTGATGGCTGTCTTCATGGAAATGAGACCACTGATTTAGATCAGCAACTTACTCTGTCATTGTTATCAGGGTAAAATGGCTTCCCATGTTTCTTAATGAGACTCAGCCAAACACATTGATTGCTCTGTATTTGATCGTATCTTTTTCATTAAAACAGCAATCACACTATGGTCATCATGGCTACTGGGGATCACTTGCTCTGGTCTGGACTACCAAAATCTTTAAGAGCCATCTTACAATAACAACAAACATGATTGGATGCCTTAAACAGTTAAATTCTCCTTTATAGTGAACATGAATGGTGTTGCACTATTAAAGTAACAAGTGTGTTTACAGCAGAAACATCGACTTTACTATTACTACAACTGGTATATTTGCCATTTGGTGGCAGAGGCCCACAGATCTGCCAAGCTGGTGTAATTGTTTGGGATGCTAGCCAAATAGTTAACTAGGGAGCGCAGGTGGCATCTGTGGCCAGACAGAGTGTGTGATGACCGGTACAGTAACAATGCCAACAGACCTGCTTCCGGAACCAACCAATGAACCAGATTGACCAAGCTTCCATCTGCACCTGTGCGAGGTGTACAGCTCTTGTTCAACAGGGAATATAAAAAACTGAAACTAAGTGAAAACAAAATGCTGTTTTCTACTCAAATATTTAAGTTTAACTTGAAGAGTATTAAACATGATGGCCCTATGTCTCTAGAGATAACGATACTCATGTCGTTAAAAAAGTTCACCTGGGACTTCCCGAGTGGCGCAGCGGTCTAAGGCACTGCATCGCAGTGCTTGAGGCGTTACTACAGACTACAGCTGGTTGTGACCAGGAGACCCATGAGGCGGTGCACAATTGGCCCAGCGTCATCGGGGTTAGGGGAGGGTTTGGCCTCGGTCACCAACTGGACGGTGTTTCCTCCGACACATTGGTGTGGCTAGCTTCCAGCTTAAGCGAGCAGAAAGCATTTCGGCTTGGCAGGGTCATGTTTCGGAGGAAGTATGGCTCTCAACCACATCTCCCGAGTCCGTAGGGGAGTTGCAGCGATTGGACAAGACTGTAACTACCAATTGGATATCATGAAATTGGGGGGTACAAGTACAAACAAATATATACAATATATACAGTACCAGTGAAAAGTATGGACATACCTACTCATTCAAGGGTTTTTCTTTATTTTTTATTATTTTCTACATTGTAGAATAATAGTGAAGACATCAACACTATGAAATAACACATATCGAATCATATGGAAAGTGTTAAACAAATCAAAATACATTTTAGATTTATATTCTTCAAAGTAGCCACCCTTTGCCTTGATGACAGCTTTGCACACTCCTGGCATTCTCTCAACCAGCTTCATGAGGAATGCTTTTCAACAGTCTTGAAGGAGTTCCCACATATGCTGAGCACTTGTTGGCTTCTTTTCCTTCACTCTGTGGTCCAACTCATCCCAAACCATCTCAATTGGGTTGAGATCGGGTGATTGTGAAGGCCAGGTCATCTGATGCAGCACTCCATCTCTCTCCTTCTTGGTCAAATAGCCATTATACAGCCTAGAGGTGTGTTTTGGGTCCTTGTCTTGTTGAAAAACAAATGATTGTCCCACTAAGCGCAAACCAGATGGGATGGTGTATCGCTGCAGAATGCTGTGGTAGCCATGCTTTTTAAGTGTGCCTTGAATCCTAAATAAATCACTGACAGTGTCACCAGCAAAGTACTCCCATACCATCACACCCTCCTCCATGTTTCATTGTGGGAACCACTCATGCAGAGATCATCCCCTGATCTACTCTGCCTCTCAGAAAGACATGGGGGTTAGTAATTTGTACTCATCAGACCAAAGGACATATTTCCACCAGTCTAATGTCCATTGCTCGTGTTTCTTGGCACAAGCAAGTCTTCTTCTTATTGGTGTCCTTTAGTAGTGGTTTATTTGCAGCAATTCGACCATGAACGCCTGATTCTCCTCTGAACAGTTGATGTTGAGATGTGTCTGTTACTTGAACTCTGTGAAGCATTTATTTAGGCTGCAATCTGAGGTGTTGTTAACTCTAATAAACGTATCCTCTGCAGCAGAGGTAACTCTGGGTCTTCCTTCCTGTGGGTGTTCTCATGTGAGCCAGTTTCATCATAGCGCTTGATGGTTTTTGCGACAGCACTTGAAGAAACTTTCAAAGTTCTTGAAATTGTCCGTATTGACTGACCTTCATGATGGACTGTTCTTATTTGCTTATTTGAGCTGTTCTTGACACTATATGGACTTGGTCTTTTACCAAATAGGGCTATCTTCTGTATACCACCCCTACTTTATCACAACACAACTGATTGGCTCAAATGCAAATGAACTTTTAACAAGGCACACCTGTTAATTGAAATGCATTCCAGGTGACTACCTCATGAAGCTGGTTGAGAGAATGCCAAGAGTGTGTCAAGCTGTCATCAAGGGAAAAGGTGGCTACTTTGAAGAATCTCAAATATATTTTCATATGTTTAACACTGTTTTGGTTACTACACGATTCCATATGTGTTATTTCATAGTGTTGATGTCTTCACTATTATTCTACAATGTAGAAAAAAATATTTTAAAAATAAAGAAAAACCCTTGAATGAGTAGGTGTGTCCAAACCTTTGACTGGAACTGTATATATTTCACCTGTCCATAGAACATTCTTCAAGGAGTATTGACGAGTCTAGACAGGTGCTTCCAGGTGCGTTTTGGCAACCTAAGGTATTTTGAAGACATGGGTCCCATTATGTCTGCTGAAAACCCAAACATTCCACAGTAAGAACCTCATACCAAGGGCCAATCATGGTGGTGGTAGTGTAGCCACAATCAACAACTACAAGAACATGTTGGTTGCAGTCATTTCAGCTAAAGGTGGTCCAACCAGTTATTGATTGTAAGGGGGCAAATACTTGTATTACACGGGGGGCGTTGGGGTTGCATAACTTTTCCAAATTAAATACATGAAATAAGTATACAAAATGTCGTGTTATTTTTTTCACTCAGGTTCCCTTTATCTGATATTAGGTTTTGGTTGAAGATCTGGCCACATCCAGTGTTAAAATGCAAACATAGAAAATAATCAGTAAGGGGCAAATGCTTTTTCACGGCACTGTATATTAGTGAGTGTTGTCTCAAGAATCCAGTATTTATCACGCACACACACACACACACACACACACACACACACACACACACACACACACACACACACACACACACACACACACACACACACACACACACACACACACACACACAATTGCACCCAGGGGTAATCATTCAGTAATGGTTGGAGAGACAGAGAGACAGGGAGGGTAGTGGGATGACGCCAACGACACACAGCCCAGACAGTTGACAACTATTTTCTTGAAGCATGAATCTGAATGGCACTAAGTAGTTCTACAGTATATTGACTCCTCAGCTGTGTTCACAGTGACCAATCAATGATGTTTGAGGAGGAAGTGGCCCAAAGGCAACATTTTAAACGGGTCTGTGTTTGAATAGTGTCTCAAAGGGAAGCCAAGGATAACGTCCTTCAAGTGATCGAGTCAAACGTTGATATATAAATGATCCACGGCACCAAACTGACAAAACGTTCAATCTGATGTAGTGTAGATGCAATCATAGTACATGGCACATCGACGTAAAAATAGCTGCATCATGATGCATCATCTCAAAATGTACCGTTTTCACATTCAAGCTGATACAGGATGTCCACATTTCGTAAACATTACAACAGATATTACACTGGCATTGATCAATTACATTCTGCGTAGTTTTAAGCAGTGTGTCCCCATTAAACCTAACGACTAAAGCAGTTAACTGCACCTTCATTATTCCCAAACATTAAGCAGCAGATCCAGCCATGACAGAGAGAAGTAGGGCAGGTACACTGTATCAGACTGAAAGGGCTGTAAAAGTGTCAATCAATACCTGCAGTCACTTTAAAGTGAATGAAGTAATGCACTTCAAGCTGAACAATCTATTTAAGTACAGCAGGTTCCCATCATGCAACAGGTGTGTATGACTATGACATTTCCGGCACCAGTATTATGAATAGTTTACCCAGCTCATCTGAACAGCCACATTAACCAAGCCTCTCCTCTGCCACAGTCTCAGTCTGCCCTGTGATGTCTGAGATGTGTTGTCCTTCACGGTCCTTCACGGCTAATTCAGATCCCTTTTGATTGCTACAATTAGTAGCGTCATTATCACTCTTCTGTCTGTCTCTTCCCTTCCACGGTCTATCTTAGTCCCCCACCACACCTCTGCCAGTGTGTGTGCGGTGTATGTGCGTTTGTTTGTTTGGCCCTGCACTGCAAATAGGGCCTACTGCCCTCAGTGGAAACATTAAATGCCACAGCCATGAAGACCAGCCACTACTGAGACACTTAGCCATTCACCCCCATCCATGCCCACGTTGTGCTACCACTGGGACCAGGGGTTGTTCTCTGTGCGATGCCATGCATATTGGAGCTGGAGAAAAGATGCCAAAATGGGTATCATTTCTCCAAATGGCGGGAGTGAAAAACACTCGGTGAGGTTAACGGTATGATTGCTGGTTTTGGTTGATTGGAGCCACGTGATGGCGAGGTTGTGTGTGTGGAGGGGAGTAAGCCCTATTTACAGGGCCTAACAAACAAACAAAATCACACACACACGCACCGCACACACTGGCAGAGGTGTGGTGGGGGACTAAGATAGACCGTGGAAGGGAAGAGACAGACAGAAGAGAGATAATGACGCTACTAATGGTAGCAATCAAAAGGATCTGAATTAGCCGTGAAGGACCGTGAAGGACAGCACATCTCAGACATCACAGGGCAGACTGAGACTGTGGCAGAGGAGAGGCTTGGTTAATGGCGATGTTTAGATGAGCTGGGTAAACTATTTATAGTAATGGTGATGGAAGTCATCAAAGGAACAGAATGATGCGGAGGGGAAAAGTGTTATTGTGACACGCTTGTCAGATTGGATCGTAAACGTTGTCGTTAGGTGAAAAAAGTGTACAGATATGCTATTCAATAATGTGTGTGTAATGCTGATAGCATGTCTGAACTAAAGACGTGTCAAGTGCGATGATGTTAATTGCACAGTACTGCGTGTGATAGGTCAATGTCATCTATATCTCATCATGTTCAGCACTGAGGACTTGTATCGCAGACTGACAAGCGTTTACAGAGCTGATATCTGTTAAACTAGAGCTTCTCCATAGTGCACAGTAGCAGATGAAAGTGTCTAGAGCAGTGGAGACTGCTGAGGGAGAGGATGGCTCATAATAAAGCCTGGAAAGGAGCGCATGGAATGGCATCAATGTATTTGATACCATTCCACCAATTCTGCTCCAGCCATTATTATGAGCCTGTCCTCCCCAATTAAGGTGCCACCAATCTCCTGTGTTCTAGAGCAACATATCAAATGTTAGACACGACTGCGCCCCTGCCATAGATTAGGGCCTAATGAATTTAATTAAATTGACTCATTTCCTTATATGAACTGTCACTCAGTAAAATCATTGAAGTTGCATGTTGCGTTTATATTTCTGTTCAGTATACAGTAAATACAGGTTTGAAGCTCAGGGCATGGTAGAGTAAAAAGAGAAAGAATAACAATGACAACAAACACTCTTTGAGCTTAAGAAAAGGGGTTTAGACTAAATAAGCTAAATAAGGATAATTGAGTATGCCATAGCCTACATGGTTAATCTCTTCCTTTCCCACCACCGCTGCCCAGGGGAATGCTCTTCAACAAAATCAAAAAGTAAAACTTCTGCCAAAGATAATATAGTCCTTGGAGAGAGGCTGTAAAAGAGGATAAATTATGCATGTAACACCTGGTCAACTTCAAAGGGCTTTAGACGCAACAGTGTAGAATCTGGATGTGCTATCACTGTAGAGGTTCTCCTTTACCTTTAAGTTATTGGGTATAAGGGCTTAACAAGATGTTGTCTTAGGAATTACACTTTGGGTCAGAGCTCCCAGCCTGTTCATCTGGCGCGCGCACACACACACACACACACACACACATAAAGACAGAGAGCGAGAAAGAGACAGAAGGAGCCAGAGAGTGTGTGTACCCAGGGAGGATTTCCTGATATTTATATTTCGTTTGACATTTGACAGCAAATAATTCAAGTCACTGAGACGCAGACACTCTCACAGTAATGCCAATTCCATGGGATGTGGAATGGGGGGCGGGGAAGGCATTAGCTGTGGCACAAGGTTGTTGATTCAAAGTTTCCTAAAACTGTGGAAAAAGTGTAAAGCTAGGCCATTACAAAGACAAAACAGAGGAGGAGCACAAACTCAGTGTCCAGAATTACTCACTGTCCAGATGTCAGAGGAGCAGAACTCTTAGTCACTGCTAGTGCTGTGGTATAGCTCTGCAGAGCGCTGAGAGTTACTGCTCTGGGGACGTGACTGATTTAGAGAGAGTGAGAGAGAGCGAGCGAGGCAGTATCAGACAGTACCCAGAACTTTTGCCATGACACTCAGCAGCAACAAACATTTCCTTCCCCTCTCCTCTCTCAGCTTACTGGCCCTCCTGTACGTGTACAGTATTACTCAAACAACCATACCCCAACTAAACGAACCACTCGCATTCGCTTTCCGACGGGTGAGTAATATACAGTATATAATAATACATATCCAATGAAGAAATGGAAAGATATATTTCAGCTGGGGGGGGGGGGTTGTCATTGCAGCAAAGCAAATGGGAGACGAAATATATGTCTATGAGCGAAGTTTAATTTCACAGGACATAAAGCTGAGCTTTTAATATTTGTTTTTCTCTACTGGAAAGTACTACACCTCAAAGCCATAGGGAATGTAGGAGCGGGTTGGAACAGACATCTGATTGGGCATTTTTAAAACAGCGGCTGAATTCTTTTCAAGGCCCTGACACCAGCCCATTTCTTTTCCACATGGCATTATTAGACAAATATCATCATTTTATTCCCATCTGCCAGTCCATTTCTGGTGAAATATACCTGCATGGTGTTATTGAAAATCCAATCATGAAGCCAGCTTCCCTGCTGTGATAAATTCGAAAGTAGGAGCCACCATTTAACATCTTCCAAACAAACCTACCAGGACCACTTTTACTCTCTTTGAATTATTCAAAGTGAGAACATTTCCTTTCGCCAAAACTCAACATTAAGCCGACCTGAGAGGTTTTCAAGATACTCAGCAAGAGAGAGTGGAGAGAGGAAGATATGGAAAAAAAAAAAACGTAGAGACACAGCGAGCGAAAGAGGCAAGTTGCGAGAAAGAAAGACAAGAAGCGAACAGACAGACGGACAAACAGACAGAGAGAGATGAAGAGAGAGGCGAGAGGCGAGAGAGAAATACATGAGGCGAGGGAGAGTCAGACAGAGACAGAGAGAGAGGCAACAAGAGAGAAAGATTTGAAAGCAACATTCTGCTCGATTGAAAGACACAAATAATATATTTATAGATTACAGGGAAAGGTGGTCACCTCATCAGTTGTACAACTGAATGCATTCAATTGAAATGTGTCTTCCGCATTTAACCCAACCCCTCTGACTCAGAGAGGTGCGGAGGGCTGCCTTAATCAACATCCACATCTTCGGGGAACAGTGGGTTAACTGCTTTGCTCAGGTAGCTTAACAACAGATATTTACATTGTCAGCAAGGGGATTCGATCCAGCAACCTTTCGGTTACTGGCCCAATACTCCTACCCACCAGGCTAACTGCCACAGTGAGCTGTAAACTTTTCCAAGTCCAGTGTAGTCAAAATTTTGTGTTTCAGATATATTTCCACATGATGAGGTTGGAGTAATGCTGTGAAATTGTGAAAAATGATGATAATGCCCTTTTAGTGTAAGAGCTGTTTGAAAATACCACCTGAAATTTCAGCCTGTTTTGGTGGTGTCACGCCCTGACCTTAGTATTCTTTGTTTTCTTTATTATTTTGGTTAGGTCAGAGTGTGACATGGGTGATATGTGTGTTTTTGTCTCATCTAGGGTGTTTGTACTGTATCGGTTTTTTGTAGATTTATGGGGTTGTTTCCATCTAGGTGTTTTTGTAGGTCTATGGTTGCCTAGATTGGTTCTCAATTAGAGGCAGGTGTTTATCGTTGTCTCTGATTGGGAACCATATTTAGGCAGCCATGTTCTTTGGGGTATTTTGGTGGGTGATTGTTTCCTGTGTCAGTGTTTGTGCCACACGGGACTGTTTCGTTTCCATTTCACTTCGTTATTTTGTATTTGTGTCATGTTCAGTCTTTTCTATTAAAACATGGACACTTACCACGCTGCGTATTGGTTCGATCCTTGCTACACCTCTTCAGACGAAGAAATCCGTTACAGGTGGGATGTTTTGGTGGGAAGTTTTGGCCTGCCTGATGAAATCATAGGTGGTAAATTACACTGAACAAAAAAATAAATACAACATTTTTTTTTTTTACTGAGTTCACATAAGGAAAACAGTCAACTGAAACAAATTCATTAGGTCCTAATCTATGGATTTCACATGACTGGGAATACAGATATGCATCTGTTGGTCACAAAAAAAGTAGGGGCGTGGATCAGAAAACCAGTCAGTATCTGGTGTGACCACCATTTGCCTCATGCAGCACGACACATCTCCTTAACAGAGTTGATCAGGCTGTTTGTGGCCTGTGGAATGTTGTCCCACTCCTCTTCAATGGCTGTGCAAAGTTGCTGAATATTGCCGGGAACTGGAACACGCTGTCGTATACGTTGATCCAGAGCAGTGGTTCCCAAACTTTTTATAGTCCCATACCCCTTCAAACATTCAACCTCCAGCTGTGTACCCCCTCTAGCACCAGGGTCAGAGCACTCTCAAATGTTGGTTTTTGCCAACATTGTAAGCCTGCCACGCTCACACACACACGAGATACAATACATTTATTAAAAATGTGTGTGAGTTTTGTCACAACCCGGCTCATGGGAAATGACAAAGAGCTCTTATCGGACCAGGACACAAATAATAATAAAATAATCCAAATGTAGCTCTTTATTTAGCCATCTTACATATAAAACCTTATTTATTAATAAATTGTGAATAACTCACCATGGGTTTATGAGAAGGTTGTGCTTGAAAGGATACACATAACTCTGCAATGTTGGGTTGTATTGGAGTCTCAGTCTTAAATAATTTTCCACACACAGTCTGTGCCTGTATTTAGTTTTCATGCTAGTGAGGGCCGAGAATCTACTCTCACATAGGTACGTGGTTGCAACGGGTATCAGTGTCTTAAGCGCCATTTGCCAAGGCAGGATAGTCTGAGCGCAGCCGTATCCAGAAATCTGGCAGTGGCTTCTATTAAATTCAATTTTCACAGAACCGCTTGTTGCCATTTCAATTTTGATGAGGCGCTCTTGTTCACATATCAGTAAGTGAACTGGTGACAGGGCATGAAAGGGATAATGAATCCAGTTGTTTGTGTTGTACGTTTCAGGAAAGTACCTGCGTAATTGCGCATCCAGCTCACTCAGGGGCAACGCTACATCACATTTGACATTGTCCGTAAGCTTGAGTTCATTTGCACACAAAAAATCATACAATGATGGAAAGACCTGTGTGTTGTTAACGCAGACAGAGAAGAGCTCCAACTTCTTAATCATAGCTTCAATTTTGTCCCGCAAATTGAATATATTTGTGGAGAGTCCCTGTAATCCTAGATTCAGATCATTCAGTCAAGAAAAAACATCACCCAGATAGGCCAGTCGTGTGAAAAACTTGTCATCACGCAAGCGGTCAGACAAGTGAAAATTATGGTCAGTAAAGAAAACTTTAAGCTCATCTCTCAATTCAAAAATACATGTCAATACTTTGCCCCTTGATGACCAGCGCACTTCTGTATATTGTAAAAGCGTTACATGGTCGCTGCCCATATCATTGCATAGTGCAGAAAATACACAAGAGTTCAGGGACCTTGCATTAACAAGGTTAACCATTTTCACTGTAGTGTCTACAACGTCTTTCAAGCTGTCAGGCATTCTCTTGGCAGCAAGAGCCTCTCGGTGGATGCTGCAGTGTACCCAAGTAGTGTCGGGAACTATTGCTTGCAAAAATCATCTCTATAAACTCCTGTGGTTTATTTTTCAAATTGGCATGTTTTGTTTCTAAATGTCTATGCAAGAGTGAAGGTTTCATCGAGTTGTGAGATAGTACTTTTGCACATGTAACACATGGCTGAGGAAAGGCACTACTCCAAATGTAAGTGAACCCCAAATCAATGTCGTTCTCATCATATTTCTGCCTCTTCGATGGTCCAACATCCCGGTATGTTGTTCGGTGCTTTCCCGGGTAAGGTGGCAGTAGCTCTTCGGCTGCATCAGATTCCCAATTGTCAGCATCCATGCTAACTGGGCTAACGACAAATGTAGAATTACTGATGCTAGCATTGGATGTGCTCGTGGGAGCAGAACAACTTGTATCATCGTCAGGTGCAGGTGTAGTACTGCTGGTAGTAGCAGTACTACCAGTAGAGCTGGTATGTGTCTCTATGGATGCGAGCCTTACTTTTTTTGAACCATTTATTCATTTTCGAGAAAACGGAATAAGCAGCAGCTACATTTGGCTATATACGGACTGTTAGTGGAATACCCGTGAGAGAGTAACGGTTAATGTGATTGGATGTTCATTATTTGACTGGGCTACCTGTATTTGACATTGTGTTGTTATTTCATGGAACACTAGATGGTTAAATTTTATTTTTGGAAGTGAAACGAGGCTACTCAGGCGAGAAAAAAACCTCTCCCAAATGTTTAGCCCTGTTGCAAAAATATAAATGGACTGTTTGAAAATGTGAAAAATTTCAACAACAAAAAATATATAAATCATATTTTTATTTGGCGTACCCCCGACGGCATTGCACGTACCCCTGAGCCTAGGCGTACCCCAGTTTGGCAATACCTGATCCAGAGCATCCCAAACATGCTCAATGGGTGACATGTCTGGTGGCCACACAAGGGGGCATTGAAGGCCATGGCTGCCAATCGTCCTGCTTCTAAAGCACCTCTCACTCACACGGCTCACTCAGATATCTCAATTAGCCAATCCCCATCAGGTGCTATTGGTCCTTCTCACAGGCATTACAGCTCTGAAGGAGGCTACTAATGAAGACAGACACGTCATGGACGCAACTGGGGAGTCCTTCTTGCTGTTCCGTGCAAGAAAGTAATATTCCAAAACAGACTCTGGGACAATAGATCCCAAATGAATACAACTACCAAAAAAATGATTAAAAAACATTTAAAAAGCAATAAAGCTGATGCAAAAGATCAGAGCGTTTAAAATGTTAATGAACTATTATGCTATTTCTTCAAATTATAAGCGCAGCAATTTCAACACGGCAGTAGGCTATAAAGCGTAAATGTTCCAAAATGCAATTAGCAGGAAAACACCGTTCTCCAAAACACAACACATAGGTTGTTAATAGGACTAGGAATGTGCCTTTTGCTGCTGTACAATGAAAGAAAGTTGAGAACATGAGAGAAACACTGGTTTCAATGGCATTTGAGGAAATGTTTATAAAATGATCCCCTTAACGTTTCTATGGGCGGAACACAGTAAGATATGACTCATAAAATGAAAAACAATTCAATTACGTTTACGGTTAAATAGTTTCAAAATGTTGACTGCCTCCTTTCAGATTGCAAGGTGGGTGATGTCGTGATGCACAACAGGTACGGACAGGCCTTTCTCTCCTATCTGAAAGGAAAGTGACTGGAGTATGAGAGAATCAAGCCTTTAGACACTAATAGGTGCCCTAGATGATGGCCTTGGTGCCCTAGCCAATCGGGCACCTCTAGAAGGCCAAACGGCCTTGCCCCTAAAATCATGAAAGAACTGGGACATTTTCAGCTTCCAGGAATGGTGGGCAGATCCTTGCAACACATGCTGAAACATGAGTTGATGGCAGCAGAAGAATGGCACTACATTGGGCCTCAGGATCTTGTCACGGTATAGCTGCGCATTCAAATTGCCATCGATAAAATGTTACTGTCTGTGTAGTCCGTAGCTTATGCCTGCCCGTACCATAACCCCATCGCCACCATGGGCCACTGTTCACCACGTTGACATCAGCAAACCGCTCACCCACATGATGCCATACACGCTGGAGCAGGAGAAGCATTGTTGTGCCCTCTCCACGACTGTTAGTGTGTATGAACGATGATAATTCATTAGTGATGTGGACACTGAAAAACGTGAAGCCGTCGACCTGCTCCACTACAGCTCTGTCGAGGTGAATGGGGGCGTGCTCGGCCCTCCGTTACCTGTAGTCCACGATCAGCTCCTTTGTCTTGATGATGTTGAGGGAGAGGTTGCAAAGGGAGGTGTTTGGTCCCAGGTTCCTTAGCTTGGTGTTGAGCTTGGAGGGCACTATGGTGTTGAACGCTGAGCTGTAGTCAATGAACAGCATTCTCACGTGGGTGTTATTTTTGTCCAGATGGGAAAGGGCAGTGCAATAGAGATTTCGTCATCTGTGGATCTGTAGTAGGATTCGATCTTGGGCCTGTATTTAGCTCAGTGTGGATGTTGTCTGTAATCCATGGCTTCTGGTTGGGATGTGTACGTACGGTCACTGTGGGGACGACGTCGTCAATGCACTTATTATTAAGCCAATGACAGATGTGGTAAACTTCTCAATGCCATCGGATGAATCCCGGAACATATTCCAGTCTATGCTAGCAAAACAGTCCTGTAGCTTAGACGAGCAGTCTCTGTAATGTCACTCTGCCCTGTGGCATTCAGCAGTCTCTGTAATGTCACTCTGCCCTATGGTCTTCAACGGTCTGTGTAATGTCACTCTGCCCTGTGGTGTTCAGCAGTCTGTGTAATGTCACTTGACCCTGCAGCGTTCAGCAGTCTCTAATATCACTGTGCCCTGTGGGGTTCAGCAGTCTCTGTAATGTCACTCTACCCTGCAGCGTTCAGCTGTCTGTGTAATGTCACTGTTCCCTGTGGCGTTCAGCAGTCTCTGTAATGTCACTCTGCCCTGTGGCGTTCAGCAGCCTGTGTAATGTCACTCTGCCCTGTGGGGTTCAGCAGTCTCTGTAATGTCACTCTGCCCTGTGGTGTTCAGCAGTCTCTGTAATGTCACTCTGCCCTGTGGCGTTCAACAGTCTGTGTAATGTCACTCTGCCCTGTGGCGTTCAGCAGTCTCTGTAATGTCACTGTGCCCTGCACTGTGCACCAGTCTCTGTAATGTCACTCTGCCCTGTGGCATTCAGCAGTCTGTGTAATGTCACTCTGCCCTGCACTGTGCACCAGTCTCTGTAATGTCACTCTGCCCTGTGGCGTTCAGCAGTCTGTGTAATGTCAGTTTGCCCTGCACTGTGCACCAGTCTCTGTATTGTCACTCTGCCCTGTGGCATTCAGCAGTCTGTGTAATGTCACTCTGCCCTGTGGCGTTCAGCAATCTCTGTAATGTCACTCTGCCCTGTGGCGCTCAGCAGTCTGTGTAATGTCACTCTGCAGTCTCTGTAATGTCACTCTGCCCTGTGGCGTTTAGCAGTCTGTGTACTGTCACTCTGCCCTGTGGCGTTCAGCAGTCTCTGTAATGTCACTCTGCCCTGTGGCGTTCAGCAGTCTCTGTAATGTCACTCTGCCCTGTGGCGTTTAGCAGTCTGTGTAATGTCACTCTGCCCTGTGGCGTTCAGCAGTCTGTGTAATGTCACTCTGCACTGTGGCGTTTAGCAGTCTGTGTAATGTCACTCTGCCCTGTGGCGTTCAGCAGTCTCTGTAATGTCACTCTGCCCTGTGGCGTTCAGCAGTCTGTGTAATGTCACTCTGCCCTGCGGCGTTCAGCAGTCTCTAATGTCACTCTGCCCTGTGGCGTTCAGCAGTCTCTGTAATGTCACTCTACCCTGCGGCGTTCAGCAGTCTGTGTAATGTCACTCTGCCCTGCACTGTGCACCAGTCTCTGTAATGTTACTCTGCCCTGTGGCATTCAGCAGTCTGTGTAATGTCACTCGGCCCTGCACTGTGCACCAGTCTCTGTAATGTCACTCTGCCCTGTGGCGTTCAGCAGTCTGTGTAATGTCACTCTGCCCTGTGGCGTTCAGCAGTCTGTGTAATGTCACTCTGCCCTGCACTGTGCACCAGTCTCTGTAATGTTACTCTGCCCTGTGGCATTCAGCAGTCTGTGTAATGTCACTCGGCCCTGCACTGTGCACCAGTCTCTGTAATGTCACTCTGCCCTGTGGCGTTCAGCAGTCTGTGTAATGTCACTCTGCAATGTGGCGTTCAGCAGTCTGTGTAATGTCACTCTGCCCTGTGGCGTTCAGCAGTCTGTGTAATGTCACTCTTCCCTGTGGCGTTCAGCAGTCTCTGTAATGTCACTCGGCCCTGCGGCGTTCAGCAGTCTCTAATGTCACTCTGCCCTGTGGCGTTCAGTAGTCTGTGTAATGTCACTCTGCCCTGCGGTGTTCAGCAGTCTCTAATGTCACTCTGCCCTGCGGCGTTCAGCAGTCTGTGTAATGTCACTCTGCCCTGCAATGTGCACCAGTCTCTGTAATGTTACTCTGCCCTGTGGCATTCAGCAGTCTGTGTAATGTCACTCTGCCCTGCACTGTGCACCAGTCTCTGTAATGTCACTCTGCCCTGTGGCGTTCAGCAGTCTCTGTAATGTCACTCTACCCTGCGGTGTTCAGCAGTCTGTGTAATGTCACTCTGCCCTGCACTGTGCACCAGTCTCTGTAATGTCAATCTGCCCTGTGGTGTTTAGCAGTCTGTGTACTGTCAGTCTGCCCTGTGGCGTTCAGCAGTCTGTGTAATGTCACTCTGCCCTGCGCCGTTCAGCAGTCTCTAATGTCACTCTGCCCTGCACTGTGCACCAGTCTCTGTAATGTCACTCTACACTGCGGCGTTCAACAGTCTGTGTAATGACACTCTGCCCTGCACTGTGCACCAGTCTCTGTAATGTCACTCTGCCCTGTGGCATTCAGCAGTCTGTGTAATGTCACTCTGCCCTGTGGGGTTCAGCAATCTCTGTAATGTCACTCTGCCCTGTGGCGTTCAGCAGTCTGTGTAATGTCACTCTGCAGTCTCTGTAATGTCACTCTGCCCTGTGGCGTTCAGCAGTCTCTGTAATGTCACTCTGCCCTGTGGCGTTCAGCAGTCTCTGTAATGTCACTCTGCCCTGTGGCGTTTAGCAGTCTGTGTAATGTCACTCTGCCCTGTGGCGTTCAGCAGTCTGTGTAATGTCACTCTGCAGTCTCTGTAATGTCACTCTGCCCTGTGGCATTTAGCAGTCTGTGTACTGTCACTCTGCCCTGTGGCGTTCAGCAGTCTCTGTAATGTCACTCTGCCCTGTGGCGTTCAGCAGTCTCTGTAATGTCACTCTGCCCTGTGGCGTTTAGCAGTCTGTGTAATGTCACTCTGCCCTGTGGCGTTCAGCAGTCTCTGTAATGTCACTCTGCCCTGTGGCGTTAAGCAGTCTCTGTAATGTCACTCTGTCCTGTGGCGTTAAGCAGTCTGTGTAATGTCACTCTGCAGTCTCTGTAATGTCACTCTGCCCTGTGGCGTTCAGCAGTCTCTGTAATGTCACTCTGCCCTGTGGCGTTCAGCAGTCTGTGTAATGTCACTCTGCCCTGTGGCGTTCAGCAGTCTCTGTAATGTCACTCTGTCCTGTGGCGTTAAGCAGTCTGTGTAATGTCACTCTGCAGTCTCTGTAATGTCACTCTGTCCTGTGGCGTTAAGCAGTCTGTGTAATGTCACTCTGCAGTCTCTGTAATGTCACTCTGCCCTGTGGCGTTGAGCAGTCTGTGTACTGTCACTCTGCCCTGTGGCGTTCAGCAGTATCTGTAATGTCACTCTGCCCTGTGGCGTTCAGCAGTCTGTGTAATTTCACTCTGCCCTGTATGCGTTCAGCAGTCTCTGTAATGTCACTCTGCCCTGTGGCGTTCAGCAGTCTGTGTAATGTCACTCTGCCCTGTGGCGTTCAGCAGTCTCTGTAATGTCACTCTGCCCTGTGGCGTTCAGCAGTCTGTGTAATGTCACTCTGCCCTGTGGCGTTCAGCAGTCTCTGTAATGTCACTCTGCCCTGTGGCGTTCAGCAGTCTGTGTACTGTCACTCTGCCCTGTGGCATTCAGCAGTCTGTGTAATGTCACTCTGACCTGTGGCGTTCAGCAGTCTCTGTAATGTCACTCTGCCCTGTGGCGTTCAGCAGTCTCTGTAATGTCACTCTGCCCTGTGGCGTTCAGCAGTATCTGTAATGTCACTCTGACCTGTGGCATTCAGCAGTCTCTGTAATGTCACTCTGCCCTGTGGTGTTTAGCAGTCTGTGTACTGTCAGTCTGCCCTGTAGCGTTCAGCAGTCTGTGTAATGTCACTCTGCCCTGTGGCGTTCAGCAGTCTCTGTAATGTCACTGTGCCCTGTGGCGTTCAGCAGTCTGTGTAATGTCACTCTTCACTGTGGTGTTCAGCAGTCTCTGTAATGTCACTCGGCCCTGCGGCGTTCAGCAGTCTCTAATGTCACTCTGCCCTGTGGCGTTCAGTAGTCTGTGTAATGTCACTCTGCCCTGCAGCGTTCAGCAGTCTCTAATGTCACTCTGCCCTGTGGCGTTCAGCAGTCTCTGTAATGTCACTCTACCCTGCGGCGTTCAGCAGTCTGTGTAATGTCACTCTGCCCTGCACTGTGCACCAGTCTCTGTAATGTTACTCTGCCCTGTGGCATTCAGCAGTCTGTGTAATGTCACTCTGCCCTGCACTGTGCACCAGTCTCTGTAATGTCACTCTGCCCTGCGGCGTTCAGCAGTCTCTGTAATGTCACTCTACCCTGCGGTGTTCAGCAGTCTGTATAATGTCACTCTGCCCTGCACTGTGCACCAGTCTCTGTAATGTCAATCTGCCCTGTGGTGTTTAGCAGTCTGTGTACTGTCAGTCTGCCCTGTGGCATTCAGCAGTCTGTGTAATGTCACTCTGCCCTGCGCCGTTCAGCAGTCTCTAATGTCACTCTGCCCTGCACTGTGCACCAGTCTCTGTAATGTCACTCTACGCTGCGGTGTTCAGCAGTCTGTGTAATGTCACTCTGCCCTGCACTGTGCACCAGTCTCTGTATTGTCACTCTGCCCTGTGGCATTCAGCAGTCTCTGTAATGCCACTCTGCCCTGTGGCGTTCAGCAATCTCTGTAATGTCACTCTGCCCTGTGGCGTTCAGCAGTCTGTGTAATGTCACTCTGCCCTGTGGCGTTCAGCAGTATCTGTAATGTCACTCTGACCTGTGGCATTCAGCAGTATCTGTAATGTCACTCTGACCTGTGGCATTCAGCAGTCTCTGTAATGTCACTCTGCCCTGTGGCGTTCAGCAGTCTCTGTAATGTCACTCTGCCCTGTGAAGTTCAGCAGTCTGTGTAATGTCACTCTGCCCTGTGGCGTTCAGCAGTCTCTGTAATGTCACTCTGCCCTGTGGCGTTCAGCAGTCTGTGTAATGTCACTCTGCCCTGTGGCGTTCAGCAGTCTCTGTAATGTCACTCTGCCCTGTGGCGTTCAGCAGTCTGTGTAATGTCACTCTGCCCTGTGGCGTTCAGCAGTCTCTGTAATGTCACTCTGCCCTGTGGCGTTCAGCAGTCTGTGTAATGTCACTCTGCCCTGTGGCATTCAGCAGTCTGTGTAATGTCACTCTGCCCTGTGGCGTTCAGCAGTCTCTGTAATGTCACTCTGCCCTGTGGCGTTCAGCAGTCTGTGTAATGTCACTCTACCCTGCGGCGTTCAGCAGTCTGTGTAATGTCACTCTGCCCTGCACTGTGCACCAGTCTCTGTAATGTTACTCTGCCCTGTGGCATTCAGCAGTCTGTGTAATGTCACTCTGCCCTGCACTGTGCACCAGTCTCTGTAATGTCACTCTGCCCTGCGGCGTTCAGCAGTCTCTGTAATGTCACTCTACCCTGCGGTGTTCAGCAGTCTGTATAATGTCACTCTGCCCTGCACTGTGCACCAGTCTCTGTAATGTCAATCTGCCCTGTGGTGTTTAGCAGTCTGTGTACTGTCAGTCTGCCCTGTGGCATTCAGCAGTCTGTGTAATGTCACTCTGCCCTGCGCCGTTCAGCAGTCTCTAATGTCACTCTGCCCTGCACTGTGCACCAGTCTCTGTAATGTCACTCTACGCTGCGGTGTTCAGCAGTCTGTGTAATGTCACTCTGCCCTGCACTGTGCACCAGTCTCTGTATTGTCACTCTGCCCTGTGGCATTCAGCAGTCTCTGTAATGCCACTCTGCCCTGTGGCGTTCAGCAATCTCTGTAATGTCACTCTGCCCTGTGGCGTTCAGCAGTCTGTGTAATGTCACTCTGCCCTGTGGCGTTCAGCAGTATCTGTAATGTCACTCTGACCTGTGGCATTCAGCAGTATCTGTAATGTCACTCTGACCTGTGGCATTCAGCAGTCTCTGTAATGTCACTCTGCCCTGTGGCGTTCAGCAGTCTCTGTAATGTCACTCTGCCCTGTGAAGTTCAGCAGTCTGTGTAATGTCACTCTGCCCTGTGGCGTTCAGCAGTCTCTGTAATGTCACTCTGCCCTGTGGCGTTCAGCAGTCTGTGTAATGTCACTCTGCCCTGTGGCGTTCAGCAGTCTCTGTAATGTCACTCTGCCCTGTGGCGTTCAGCAGTCTGTGTAATGTCACTCTGCCCTGTGGCGTTCAGCAGTCTCTGTAATGTCACTCTGCCCTGTGGCGTTCAGCAGTCTGTGTAATGTCACTCTGCCCTGTGGCATTCAGCAGTCTGTGTAATGTCACTCTGCCCTGTGGCGTTCAGCAGTCTCTGTAATGTCACTCTGCCCTGTGGCGTTCAGCAGTCTGTGTAATGTCACTCTACCCTGCGGCGTTCAGCAGTCTGTGTAATGTCACTCTGCCCTGCACTGTGCACCAGTCTCTGTAATGTTACTCTGCCCTGTGGCATTCAGAAGTCTGTGTAATGTCACTCTGCCCTGCACTGTGCACCAGTCTCTGTAATGTCACTCTGCCCTGCGGCGTTCAGCAGTCTCTGTAATGTCACTCTACCCTGCGGTGTTCAGCAGTCTGTATAATGTCACTCTGCCCTGCACTGTGCACCAGTCTCTGTAATGTCAATCTGCCCTGTGGTGTTTAGCAGTCTGTGTACTGTCAGTCTGCCCTGTGGCATTCAGCAGTCTGTGTAATGTCACTCTGCCCTGCGCCGTTCAGCAGTCTCTAATGTCACTCTGCCCTGCACTGTGCACCAGTCTCTGTAATGTCACTCTACGCTGCGGTGTTCAGCAGTCTGTGTAATGTCACTCTGCCCTGCACTGTGCACCAGTCTCTGTATTGTCACTCTGCCCTGTGGCATTCAGCAGTCTCTGTAATGTCACTCTGCCCTGTGGCGTTCAGCAATCTCTGTAATGTCACTCTGCCCTGTGGCGTTCAGCAGTCTGTGTAATGTCACTCTGCCCTGTGGCGTTCAGCAGTATCTGTAATGTCACTCTGACCTGTGGCATTCAGCAGTATCTGTAATGTCACTCTGACCTGTGGCATTCAGCAGTCTCTGTAATGTCACTCTGCCCTGTGGCGTTCAGCAGTCTCTGTAATGTCACTCTGCCCTGTGAAGTTCAGCAGTCTGTGTAATGTCACTCTGCCCTGTGGCGTTCAGCAGTCTCTGTAATGTCACTCTGCCCTGTGGCGTTCAGCAGTCTGTGTAATGTCACTCTGCCCTGTGGCGTTCAGCAGTCTCTGTAATGTCACTCTGCCCTGTGGCATTCAGCAGTCTGTGTAATGTCACTCTGCCCTGTGGCGTTCAGCAGTCTCTGTAATGTCACTCTGCCCTGTGGTGTTTAGCAGTCTGTGTACTGTCAGTCTGCCCTGTAGCGTTCAGCAGTCTGTGTAATGTCACTCTGCCCTGTGGCGTTCAGCAGTCTCTGTAATGTCACTCTGCCCTGTGGCGTTCAGCAGTCTGTGTAATGTCACTCTGCCCTGTGGCATTCAGCAGTCTGTGTAATGTCACTCTGCCCTGTGGCGTTCAGCAGTCTCTGTAATGTCACTCTGCCCTGTGGCGTTCAGCAGTCTGTGTAATGTCACTCTGCCCTGTGGCGTTCAGCAGTCTCTGTAATGTCACTCTGCCCTGTGGTGTTTAGCAGTCTGTGTACTGCCAGTCTGCCCTGTAGCGTTCAGCAGTCTGTGTAATGTCACTCTGCCCTGTGGCGTTCAGCAGTCTCTGTAATGTCACTGTGCCCTGTGGCGTTCAGCAGTCTGTGTAATGTCACTCTTCCCTGTGGCGTTCAGCAGTCTCTAATGTCACTCTGCCCTGTGGCGTTCAGTAGTCTGTGTAATGTCACTGTGCCCTGCGGCGTTCAGCAGTCTCTAATGTCACTCTGCCCTGTGGCGTTCAGTAGTCTGTGTAATGTCACTGTGCCCTGCGGCGTTCAGCAGTCTCTAATGTCACTCTGCCCTGTGGCATTCAGCAGTCTCTGTAATGTCACTCTACCCTGCGGCGTTCAGCAGTCTGTGTAATGTCACTCTGCCCTGCACTGTGCACCAGTCTCTGTAATGTTACTCTGCCCTGTGGCATTCAGCAGTCTGTGTAATGTCACTCTGCCCTGCACTGTGCACCAGTCTCTGTAATGTCACTCTGCCCTGCGGCGTTCAACAGTCTCTGTAATGTCACTCTACCCTGCGGTGTTCAGCAGTCTGTATAATGTCACTCTGCCCTGCACTGTGCACCAGTCTCTGTAATGTCAATCTGCCCTGTGGTGTTTAGCAGTCTGTGTACTGTCAGTCTGCCCTGTGGCATTCAGCAGTCTGTGTAATGTCACTCTGCCCTGCGCCGTTCAGCAGTCTCTAATGTCACTCTGCCCTGCACTGTGCACCAGTCTCTGTAATGTCACTCTACGCTGCGGCGTTCAGCAGTCTGTGTAATGTCACTCTGCCCTGCACTGTGCACCAGTCTCTGTATTGTCACTCTGCCCTGTGGCATTCAGCAGTCTCTGTAATGTCACTCTGCCCTGTGGCGTTCAGCAATCTCTGTAATGTCACTCTGCCCTGTGGCGTTCAGCAATCTCTGTAATGTCACTCTGCCCTGTGGCGTTCAGCAGTCTGTGTAATGTCACTCTGCCCTGTGGCGTTCAGCAGTATCTGTAATGTCACTCTGACCTGTGGCATTCAGCAGTATCTGTAATGTCACTCTGACCTGTGGCATTCAGCAGTCTCTGTAATGTCACTCTGCCCTGTGGCGTTCAGCAGTCTCTGTAATGTCACTCTGCCCTGTGAAGTTCAGCAGTCTGTGTAATGTCACTCTGCCCTGTGGCGTTCAGCAGTCTCTGTAATGTCACTCTGCCCTGTGGCGTTCAGCAGTCTGTGTAATGTCACTCTGCCCTGTGGCGTTCAGCAGTCTCTGTAATGTCACTCTGCCCTGTGGCGTTCAGCAGTCTGTGTAATGTCACTCTGCCCTGTGGCGTTCAGCAGTCTCTGTAATGTCACTCTGCCCTGTGGCGTTCAGCAGTCTGTGTAATGTCACTCTGCCCTGTGGCATTCAGCAGTCTGTGTAATGTCACTCTGCCCTGTGGCGTTCAGCAGTCTCTGTAATGTCACTCTGCCCTGTGGCGTTCAGCAGTCTGTGTAATGTCACTCTACCCTGCGGCGTTCAGCAGTCTGTGTAATGTCACTCTGCCCTGCACTGTGCACCAGTCTCTGTAATGTTACTCTGCCCTGTGGCATTCAGCAGTCTGTGTAATGTCACTCTGCCCTGCACTGTGCACCAGTCTCTGTAATGTCACTCTGCCCTGCGGCGTTCAGCAGTCTCTGTAATGTCACTCTACCCTGCGGTGTTCAGCAGTCTGTATAATGTCACTCTGCCCTGCACTGTGCACCAGTCTCTGTAATGTCAATCTGCCCTGTGGTGTTTAGCAGTCTGTGTACTGTCAGTCTGCCCTGTGGCATTCAGCAGTCTGTGTAATGTCACTCTGCCCTGCGCCGTTCAGCAGTCTCTAATGTCACTCTGCCCTGCACTGTGCACCAGTCTCTGTAATGTCACTCTACGCTGCGGTGTTCAGCAGTCTGTGTAATGTCACTCTGCCCTGCACTGTGCACCAGTCTCTGTATTGTCACTCTGCCCTGTGGCATTCAGCAGTCTCTGTAATGCCACTCTGCCCTGTGGCGTTCAGCAATCTCTGTAATGTCACTCTGCCCTGTGGCGTTCAGCAGTCTGTGTAATGTCACTCTGCCCTGTGGCGTTCAGCAGTATCTGTAATGTCACTCTGACCTGTGGCATTCAGCAGTATCTGTAATGTCACTCTGACCTGTGGCATTCAGCAGTCTCTGTAATGTCACTCTGCCCTGTGGCGTTCAGCAGTCTCTGTAATGTCACTCTGCCCTGTGAAGTTCAGCAGTCTGTGTAATGTCACTCTGCCCTGTGGCGTTCAGCAGTCTCTGTAATGTCACTCTGCCCTGTGGCGTTCAGCAGTCTGTGTAATGTCACTCTGCCCTGTGGCGTTCAGCAGTCTCTGTAATGTCACTCTGCCCTGTGGCGTTCAGCAGTCTGTGTAATGTCACTCTGCCCTGTGGCGTTCAGCAGTCTCTGTAATGTCACTCTGCCCTGTGGCGTTCAGCAGTCTGTGTAATGTCACTCTGCCCTGTGGCATTCAGCAGTCTGTGTAATGTCACTCTGCCCTGTGGCGTTCAGCAGTCTCTGTAATGTCACTCTGCCCTGTGGCGTTCAGCAGTCTGTGTAATGTCACTCTACCCTGCGGCGTTCAGCAGTCTGTGTAATGTCACTCTGCCCTGCACTGTGCACCAGTCTCTGTAATGTTACTCTGCCCTGTGGCATTCAGAAGTCTGTGTAATGTCACTCTGCCCTGCACTGTGCACCAGTCTCTGTAATGTCACTCTGCCCTGCGGCGTTCAGCAGTCTCTGTAATGTCACTCTACCCTGCGGTGTTCAGCAGTCTGTATAATGTCACTCTGCCCTGCACTGTGCACCAGTCTCTGTAATGTCAATCTGCCCTGTGGTGTTTAGCAGTCTGTGTACTGTCAGTCTGCCCTGTGGCATTCAGCAGTCTGTGTAATGTCACTCTGCCCTGCGCCGTTCAGCAGTCTCTAATGTCACTCTGCCCTGCACTGTGCACCAGTCTCTGTAATGTCACTCTACGCTGCGGTGTTCAGCAGTCTGTGTAATGTCACTCTGCCCTGCACTGTGCACCAGTCTCTGTATTGTCACTCTGCCCTGTGGCATTCAGCAGTCTCTGTAATGTCACTCTGCCCTGTGGCGTTCAGCAATCTCTGTAATGTCACTCTGCCCTGTGGCGTTCAGCAGTCTGTGTAATGTCACTCTGCCCTGTGGCGTTCAGCAGTATCTGTAATGTCACTCTGACCTGTGGCATTCAGCAGTATCTGTAATGTCACTCTGACCTGTGGCATTCAGCAGTCTCTGTAATGTCACTCTGCCCTGTGGCGTTCAGCAGTCTCTGTAATGTCACTCTGCCCTGTGAAGTTCAGCAGTCTGTGTAATGTCACTCTGCCCTGTGGCGTTCAGCAGTCTCTGTAATGTCACTCTGCCCTGTGGCGTTCAGCAGTCTGTGTAATGTCACTCTGCCCTGTGGCGTTCAGCAGTCTCTGTAATGTCACTCTGCCCTGTGGCATTCAGCAGTCTCTGTAATGTCACTCTGCCCTGTGGCGTTCAGCAGTCTCTGTAATGTCACTCTGCCCTGTGGTGTTTAGCAGTCTGTGTACTGTCAGTCTGCCCTGTAGCGTTCAGCAGTCTGTGTAATGTCACTCTGCCCTGTGGCGTTCAGCAGTCTCTGTAATGTCACTCTGCCCTGTGGCGTTCAGCAGTCTGTGTAATGTCACTCTGCCCTGTGGCACTCAGCAGTCTGTGTAATGTCACTCTGCCCTGTGGCGTTCAGCAGTCTCTGTAATGTCACTCTGCCCTGTGGCGTTCAGCAGTCTGTGTAATGTCACTCTGCCCTGTGGCGTTCAGCAGTCTCTGTAATGTCACTCTGCCCTGTGGTGTTTAGCAGTCTGTGTACTGTCAGTCTGCCCTGTAGCGTTCAGCAGTCTGTGTAATGTCACTCTGCCCTGTGGCGTTCAGCAGTCTCTGTAATGTCACTGTGCCCTGTGGCGTTCAGCAGTCTGTGTAATGTCACTCTTCCCTGTGGCGTTCAGCAGTCTCTGTAATGTCACTCTGCCCTGTGAAGTTCAGCAGTCTGTATAATGTCACTCTGCCCTGTGGCGTTCAGCAGTCTCTGTAATGTCACTCTACTCTGTGGCGTTTAGCAGTCTGTGTAATGTCACTCTGCCCTGTGGCGTTCAGCAGTCTCTGTAATGTCACTCTGCCCTGTGAAGTTCAGCAGTCTGTATAATGTCACTCTGCCCTGTGGCGTTCAGCAGTCTCTGTAATGTCACTCTGCCCTGTGGCGTTCAGCAGTCTCTGTAATGTCACTCTGCCCTGTGGCGTTCAGCAGTCTGTGTAATGTCACTCTGCCCTGTGGCGTTCAGCAGTCTCTGTAATGTCACTCTGCCCTGTGGCGTTCAGCAGTCTGTGTAATGTCACTCTGCCCTGTGAAGTTCAGCAGTCTGTATAATGTCACTCTGCCCTGTGGCGTTCAGCAGTCTCTGTAATGTCACTCTGCCCTGTGGCGTTCAGCAGTCTGTGTAATGTCACTCAGCCCTGCGGCGTTCAGCAGTCTCTAATGTCACTCTGCCCTGTGGCGTTCAGTAGTCTGTGTAATGTCACTCTGCCCTGCGGCGTTTAGCAGTCTCTAATGTCACTCTGCCCTGTGGCGTTCAGCAGTCTCTGTAATGTCACTCTACCCTGCGGCGTTCAGCAGTCTGTGTAATGTCACTCTGCCCTGCACTGTGCACCAGTCTCTGTAATGTTACTCTGCCCTGTGGCATTCAGCAGTCTGTGTAATGTCACTCTGCCCTGCACTGTGCACCAGTCTCTGTAATGTCACTCTGCCCTGCGGCGTTCAACAGTCTCTGTAATGTCACTCTACCCTGCGGTGTTCAGCAGTCTGTATAATGTCACTCTGCCCTGCACTGTGCACCAGTCTCTGTAATGTCAATCTGCCCTGTGGTGTTTAGCAGTCTGTGTACTGTCAGTCTGCCCTGTGGCATTCAGCAGTCTGTGTAATGTCACTCTGCCCCGTGGGGTTCAGCAGTCTCTGTAATGTCACTCTGCCCTGTGGTGTTCAGCAGTCTCTGTAATGTCACTCTGCCCTGTGGCGTTCAGCAGTCTGTGTAATGTCACTCTGCCCTGTGGCGTTCAGCAGTCTCTGTAATGTCACTGTGCCCTGCACTGTGCACCAGTCTCTGTAATGTCACTCTGCCCTGTGGCATTCAGCAGTCTGTGTAATGTCACTCTGCCCTGCACTGTGCACCAGTCTCTGTAATGTCACTCTGCCCTGTGGCGTTCAGCAGTCTGTGTAATGTCAGTTTGCCCTGCACTGTGCACCAGTCTCTGTATTGTCACTCTGCCCTGTGGCATTCAGCAGTCTGTGTAATGTCACTCTGCCCTGTGGCGTTCAGCAATCTCTGTAATGTCACTTTGCCCTGTGGCGCTCAGCAGTCTGTGTAATGTCACTCTGCAGTCTCTGTAATGTCACTCTGCCCTGTGGCGTTTAGCAGTCTGTGTACTGTCACTCTGCCCTGTGGCGTTCAGCAGTCTCTGTAATGTCACTCTGCCCTGTGGCGTTCAGCAGTCTCTGTAATGTCACTCTGCCCTGTGGCGTTTAGCAGTCTGTGTAATGTCACTCTGCCCTGTGGCGTTCAGCAGTCTGTGTAATGTCACTCTGCACTGTGGCGTTTAGCAGTCTGTGTAATGTCACTCTGCCCTGTGGCGTTCAGCAGTCTCTGTAATGTCACTCTGCCCTGTGGCGTTCAGCAGTCTCTGTAATGTCACTCTACCCTGCGGCGTTCAGCAGTCCGTGTAATGTCACTCTGCCCTGCACTGTGCACCAGTCTCTGTAATGTTACTCTGCCCTGTGGCATTCAGCAGTCTGTGTAATGTCACTCGGCCCTGCACTGTGCACCAGTCTCTGTAATTTCACTCTGCCCTGTGGCGTTCAGCAGTCTGTGTAATGTCACTCTGCCCTGTGGCGTTCAGCAGTCTGTGTAATGTCACTCTGCCCTGCACTGTGCACCAGTCTCTGTAATGTTACTCTGCCCTGTGGCATTCAGCAGTCTGTGTAATGTCACTCGGCCCTGCACTGTGCACCAGTCTCTGTAATGTCACTCTGCCCTGTGGCGTTCAGCAGTCTGTGTAATGTCACTCTGCCCTGTGGCGTTCAGCAGTCTGTGTAATGTCACTCTGCCCTGTGGCGTTCAGCAGTCTGTGTAATGTCACTCTTCCCTGTGGCGTTCAGCCATCTCTGTAATGTCACTCGGCCCTGCGGCGTTCAGCAGTCTCTAATGTCACTCTGCCCTGTGGCGTTCAGTAGTCTGTGTAATGTCACTCTGCCCTGCGGTGTTCAGCAGTCTCTAATGTCACTCTGCCCTGCGGCGTTCAGCAGTCTGTGTAATGTCACTCTGCCCTGCAATGTGCACCAGTCTCTGTAATGTTACTCTGCCCTGTGGCATTCAGCAGTCTGTGTAATGTCACTCTGCCCTGCACTGTGCACCAGTCTCTGTAATGTCACTCTGCCCTGCGGCGTTCAGCAGTCTCTGTAATGTCACTCTACCCTGCGGTGTTCAGCAGTCTGTGTAATGTCACTCTGCCCTGCACTGTGCACCAGTCTCTGTAATGTCAATCTGCCCTGTGGTGTTTAGCAGTCTGTGTACTGTCAGTCTGCCCTGTGGCGTTCAGCAGTCTGTGTAATGTCACTCTGCCCTGCGCCGTTCAGCAGTCTCTAATGTCACTCTGCCCTGCACTGTGCACCAGTCTCTGTAATGTCACTCTACGCTGCGGCGTTCAGCAGTCTGTGTAATGTCACTCTGCCCTGCACTGTGCACCAGTCTCTGTAATGTCACTCTGCCCTGTGGCATTCAGCAGTCTGTGTAATGTCACTCTGCCCTGTGGGGTTCAGCAATCTCTGTAATGTCACTCTGCCCTGTGGCGTTCAGCAGTCTGTGTAATGTCACTCTGCAGTCTCTGTAATGTCACTCTGCCCTGTGGCGTTCAGCAGTCTCTGTAATGTCACTCTGCCCTGTGGCGTTCAGCAGTCTCTGTAATGTCACTCTGCCCTGTGGCGTTTAGCAGTCTGTGTAATGTCACTCTGCCCTGTGGCGTTCAGCAGTCTGTGTAATGTCACTCTGCAGTCTCTGTAATGTCACTCTGCCCTGTGGCGTTTAGCAGTCTGTGTACTGTCACTCTGCCATGTGGCGTTCAGCAGTCTCTGTAATGTCACTCTGCCCTGTGGCGTTCAGCAGTCTCTGTAATGTCACTCTGCCCTGTGGCGTTTAGCAGTCTGTGTAATGTCACTCTGCCCTGTGGCGTTCAGCAGACTCTGTAATGTCACTCTGCCCTGTGGCGTTAAGCAGTCTCTGTAATGTCACTCTGTCCTGTGGCGTTAAGCAGTCTGTGTAATGTCACTCTGCAGTCTCTGTAATGTCACTCTGCCCTGTGGCGTTCAGCAGTCTCTGTAATGTCACTCTGCCCTGTGGCGTTCAGCAGTCTGTGTAATGTCACTCTGCCCTGTGGCGTTCAGCAGTCTCTGTAATGTCACTCTGTCCTGTGGCGTTAAGCAGTCTGTGTAATGTCACTCTGCAGTCTCTGTAATGTCACTCTGCCCTGTGGCGTTGAGCAGTCTGTGTACTGTCACTCTGCCCTGTGGCGTTCAGCAGTATCTGTAATGTCACTCTGCCCTGTGGCGTTCAGCAGTCTGTGTAATTTCACTCTGCCCTGTGGCGTTCAGCAGTCTCTGTAATGTCACTCTGCCCTGTGGCGTTCAGCAGTCTGTGTAATGTCACTCTGCCCTGTGGCGTTCAGCAGTCTCTGTAATGTCACTCTGCCCTGTGGCGTTCAGCAGTCTGTGTAATGTCACTCTGCCCTGTGGCGTTCAGCAGTCTCTGTAATGTCACTCTGCCCTGTGGCGTTCAGCAGTCTGTGTACTGTCACTCTGCCCTGTGGCATTCAGCAGTCTGTGTAATGTCACTCTGCCCTGTGGCGTTCAGCAGTCTCTGTAATGTCACTCTGCCCTGTGGCGTTCAGCAGTCTCTGTAATGTCACTCTGCCCTGTGGCGTTCAGCAGTATCTGTAATGTCACTCTGACCTGTGGCATTCAGCAGTCTCTGTAATGTCACTCTGCCCTGTGGTGTTTAGCAGTCTGTGTACTGTCAGTCTGCCCTGTAGCGTTCAGCAGTCTGTGTAATGTCACTCTGCCCTGTGGCGTTCAGCAGTCTCTGTAATGTCACTGTGCCCTGTGGCGTTCAGCAGTCTGTGTAATGTCACTCTTCCCTGTGGTGTTCAGCAGTCTCTGTAATGTCACTCGGCCCTGCGGCGTTCAGCAGTCTCTAATGTCACTCTGCCCTGTGGCGTTCAGTGGTCTGTGTAATGTCACTCTGCCCTGCAGCGTTCAGCAGTCTCTAATGTCACTCTGCCCTGTGGCGTTCAGCAGTCTCTGTAATGTCACTCTACCCTGCAGCGTTCAGCAGTCTGTGTAATGTCACTCTGCCCTGCACTGTGCACCAGTCTCTGTAATGTTACTCTGCCCTGTGGCATTCAGCAGTCTCTGTAATGTCACTCTACCCTGCGGTGTTCAGCAGTCTGTATAATGTCACTCTGCCCTGCACTGTGCACCAGTCTCTGTAATGTCAATCTGCCCTGTGGTGTTTAGCAGTCTGTGTACTGTCAGTCTGCCCTGTGGCATTCAGCAGTCTGTGTAATGTCACTCTGCCCTGCACTGTGCACCAGTCTCTGTATTGTCACTGTGGCATTCAGCAGTCTCTGTAATGTCACTCTGCCCTGTGGCGTTCAGCAATCTCTGTAATGTCACTCGGCCCTGCGGCGTTCAGCAGTCTCTAATGTCACTCTGCCCTGTGGCATTCAGCAGTCTCTGTAATGTCACTCTGCCCTGTGGCGTTCAGCAGTATCTGTAATGTCACTCTGACCTGTGGCATTCAGCAGTCTCTGTAATGTCACTCTGCCCTGTGTTGTTTAGCAGACTGTGTACTGTCAGTCTGCCCTGTAGCGTTCAGCAGTCTGTGTAATGTCACTCTGCCCTGTGGCGTTCAGCAGTCTCTGTAATGTCACTGTGCCCTGTGGCGTTCAGCAGTCTGTGTAATGTCACTCTTCCCTGTGGCGTTCAGCAGTCTCTAATGTCACTCTGCCCTGTGGCGTTCAGTAGTCTGTGTAATGTCACTGTGCCCTGCGGCGTTCAGCAGTCTCTAATGTCACTCTGCCCTGTGGCATTCAGCAGTCTCTGTAATGTCACTCTACCCTGCGGCGTTCAGCAGTCTGTGTAATGTCACTCTGCCCTGCACTGTGCACCAGTCTCTGTAATGTCACTCTGCCCTGCGGCGTTCAACAGTCTCTGTAATGTCACTCTACCCTGCGGTGTTCAGCAGTCTGTATAATGTCACTCTGCCCTGCACTGTGCACCAGTCTCTGTAATGTCAATCTGCCCTGTGGTGTTTAGCAGTCTGTGTACTGTCAGTCTGCCCTGTGGCATTCGGCAGTCTGTGTAATGTCACTCTGCCCTGCGCCGTTCAGCAGTCTCTAATGTCACTCTGCCCTGCACTGTGCACCAGTCTCTGTAATGTCACTCTACGCTGCGGCGTTCAGCAGTCTGTGTAATGTCACTCTGCCCTGCACTGTGCACCAGTCTCTGTATTGTCACTCTGCCCTGTGGCATTCAGCAGTCTCTGTAATGTCACTCTGCCCTGTGGCGTTCAGCAATCTCTGTAATGTCACTCTGCCCTGTGGCGTTCAGCAGTCTGTGTAATGTCACTCTGCCCTGTGGCGTTCAGCAGTCTCTGTAATGTCACTCTACCCTGCGGTGTTCAGCAGTCTGTGTAATGTCACTCTGCCCTGCACTGTGCACCAGTCTCTGTAATGTCAATCTGCCCTGTGGTGTTTAGCAGTCTGTGTACTGTCAGTCTGCCCTGTGGCGTTCAGCAGTCTGTGTAATGTCACTCTGCCCTGCGCCGTTCAGCAGTCTCTAATGTCACTCTGCCCTGCACTGTGCACCAGTCTCTGTAATGTCACTCTACGCTGCGGCGTTCAGCAGTCTGTGTAATGTCACTCTGCCCTGCACTGTGCACCAGTCTCTGTAATGTCACTCTGCCCTGTGGCATTCAGCAGTCTGTGTAATGTCACTCTGCCCTGTGGGGTTCAGCAATCTCTGTAATGTCACTCTGCCCTGTGGCGTTCAGCAGTCTGTGTAATGTCACTCTGCAGTCTCTGTAATGTCACTCTGCCCTGTGGCGTTCAGCAGTCTCTGTAATGTCACTCTGCCCTGTGGCGTTCAGCAGTCTCTGTAATGTCACTCTGCCCTGTGGCGTTTAGCAGTCTGTGTAATGTCACTCTGCCCTGTGGCGTTCAGCAGTCTGTGTAATGTCACTCTGCAGTCTCTGTAATGTCACTCTGCCCTGTGGCGTTTAGCAGTCTGTGTACTGTCACTCTGCCATGTGGCGTTCAGCAGTCTCTGTAATGTCACTCTGCCCTGTGGCGTTCAGCAGTCTCTGTAATGTCACTCTGCCCTGTGGCGTTTAGCAGTCTGTGTAATGTCACTCTGCCCTGTGGCGTTCAGCAGACTCTGTAATGTCACTCTGCCCTGTGGCGTTAAGCAGTCTCTGTAATGTCACTCTGTCCTGTGGCGTTAAGCAGTCTGTGTAATGTCACTCTGCAGTCTCTGTAATGTCACTCTGCCCTGTGGCGTTCAGCAGTCTCTGTAATGTCACTCTGCCCTGTGGCGTTCAGCAGTCTGTGTAATGTCACTCTGCCCTGTGGCGTTCAGCAGTCTCTGTAATGTCACTCTGTCCTGTGGCGTTAAGCAGTCTGTGTAATGTCACTCTGCAGTCTCTGTAATGTCACTCTGTCCTGTGGCGTTAAGCAGTCTGTGTAATGTCACTCTGCAGTCTCTGTAATGTCACTCTGCCCTGTGGCGTTGAGCAGTCTGTGTACTGTCACTCTGCCCTGTGGCGTTCAGCAGTATCTGTAATGTCACTCTGCCCTGTGGCGTTCAGCAGTCTGTGTAATTTCACTCTGCCCTGTGGCGTTCAGCAGTCTCTGTAATGTCACTCTGCCCTGTGGCGTTCAGCAGTCTGTGTAATGTCACTCTGCCCTGTGGCGTTCAGCAGTCTCTGTAATGTCACTCTGCCCTGTGGCGTTCAGCAGTCTGTGTAATGTCACTCTGCCCTGTGGCGTTCAGCAGTCTCTGTAATGTCACTCTGCCCTGTGGCGTTCAGCAGTCTGTGTACTGTCACTCTGCCCTGTGGCATTCAGCAGTCTGTGTAATGTCACTCTGCCCTGTGGCGTTCAGCAGTCTCTGTAATGTCACTCTGCCCTGTGGCGTTCAGCAGTCTCTGTAATGTCACTCTGCCCTGTGGCGTTCAGCAGTATCTGTAATGTCACTCTGACCTGTGGCATTCAGCAGTCTCTGTAATGTCACTCTGCCCTGTGGTGTTTAGCAGTCTGTGTACTGTCAGTCTGCCCTGTAGCGTTCAGCAGTCTGTGTAATGTCACTCTGCCCTGTGGCGTTCAGCAGTCTCTGTAATGTCACTGTGCCCTGTGGCGTTCAGCAGTCTGTGTAATGTCACTCTTCCCTGTGGTGTTCAGCAGTCTCTGTAATGTCACTCGGCCCTGCGGCGTTCAGCAGTCTCTAATGTCACTCTGCCCTGTGGCGTTCAGTAGTCTGTGTAATGTCACTCTGCCCTGCAGCGTTCAGCAGTCTCTAATGTCACTCTGCCCTGTGGCGTTCAGCAGTCTCTGTAATGTCACTCTACCCTGCAGCGTTCAGCAGTCTGTGTAATGTCACTCTGCCCTGCACTGTGCACCAGTCTCTGTAATGTTACTCTGCCCTGTGGCATTCAGCAGTCTCTGTAATGTCACTCTACCCTGCGGTGTTCAGCAGTCTGTATAATGTCACTCTGCCCTGCACTGTGCACCAGTCTCTGTAATGTCAATCTGCCCTGTGGTGTTTAGCAGTCTGTGTACTGTCAGTCTGCCCTGTGGCATTCAGCAGTCTGTGTAATGTCACTCTGCCCTGCACTGTGCACCAGTCTCTGTATTGTCACTGTGGCATTCAGCAGTCTCTGTAATGTCACTCTGCCCTGTGGCGTTCAGCAGTCTCTGTAATGTCACTCTGCCCTGTGGCGTTTAGCAGTCTGTGTAATGTCACTCTGCCCTGTGGCGTTCAGCAGACTCTGTAATGTCACTCTGCCCTGTGGCGTTAAGCAGTCTCTGTAATGTCACTCTGTCCTGTGGCGTTAAGCAGTCTGTGTAATGTCACTCTGCAGTCTCTGTAATGTCACTCTGCCCTGTGGCGTTCAGCAGTCTCTGTAATGTCACTCTGCCCTGTGGCGTTCAGCAGTCTGTGTAATGTCACTCTGCCCTGTGGCGTTCAGCAGTCTCTGTAATGTCACTCTGTCCTGTGGCGTTAAGCAGTCTGTGTAATGTCACTCTGCAGTCTCTGTAATGTCACTCTGTCCTGTGGCGTTAAGCAGTCTGTGTAATGTCACTCTGCAGTCTCTGTAATGTCACTCTGCCCTGTGGCGTTGAGCAGTCTGTGTACTGTCACTCTGCCCTGTGGCGTTCAGCAGTATCTGTAATGTCACTCTGCCCTGTGGCGTTTAGCAGTCTGTGTAATGTCACTCTGCCCTGTGGCGTTCAGCAGTCTGTGTAATGTCACTCTGCAGTCTCTGTAATGTCACTCTGCCCTGTGGCGTTTAGCAGTCTGTGTACTGTCACTCTGCCATGTGGCGTTCAGCAGTCTCTGTAATGTCACTCTGCCCTGTGGCGTTCAGCAGTCTCTGTAATGTCACTCTGCCCTGTGGCGTTTAGCAGTCTGTGTAATGTCACTCTGCCCTGTGGCGTTCAGCAGACTCTGTAATGTCACTCTGCCCTGTGGCGTTAAGCAGTCTCTGTAATGTCACTCTGTCCTGTGGCGTTAAGCAGTCTGTGTAATGTCACTCTGCAGTCTCTGTAATGTCACTCTGCCCTGTGGCGTTCAGCAGTCTCTGTAATGTCACTCTGCCCTGTGGCGTTCAGCAGTCTGTGTAATGTCACTCTGCCCTGTGGCGTTCAGCAGTCTCTGTAATGTCACTCTGTCCTGTGGCGTTAAGCAGTCTGTGTAATGTCACTCTGCAGTCTCTGTAATGTCACTCTGTCCTGTGGCGTTAAGCAGTCTGTGTAATGTCACTCTGCAGTCTCTGTAATGTCACTCTGCCCTGTGGCGTTGAGCAGTCTGTGTACTGTCACTCTGCCCTGTGGCGTTCAGCAGTATCTGTAATGTCACTCTGCCCTGTGGCGTTCAGCAGTCTGTGTAATTTCACTCTGCCCTGTGGCGTTCAGCAGTCTCTGTAATGTCACTCTGCCCTGTGGCGTTCAGCAGTCTGTGTAATGTCACTCTGCCCTGTGGCGTTCAGCAGTCTCTGTAATGTCACTCTGCCCTGTGGCGTTCAGCAGTCTGTGTAATGTCACTCTGCCCTGTGGCGTTCAGCAGTCTCTGTAATGTCACTCTGCCCTGTGGCGTTCAGCAGTCTGTGTACTGTCACTCTGCCCTGTGGCATTCAGCAGTCTGTGTAATGTCACTCTGCCCTGTGGCGTTCAGCAGTCTCTGTAATGTCACTCTGCCCTGTGGCGTTCAGCAGTCTCTGTAATGTCACTCTGCCCTGTGGCGTTCAGCAGTATCTGTAATGTCACTCTGACCTGTGGCATTCAGCAGTCTCTGTAATGTCACTCTGCCCTGTGGTGTTTAGCAGTCTGTGTACTGTCAGTCTGCCCTGTAGCGTTCAGCAGTCTGTGTAATGTCACTCTGCCCTGTGGCGTTCAGCAGTCTCTGTAATGTCACTGTGCCCTGTGGCGTTCAGCAGTCTGTGTAATGTCACTCTTCCCTGTGGTGTTCAGCAGTCTCTGTAATGTCACTCGGCCCTGCGGCGTTCAGCAGTCTCTAATGTCACTCTGCCCTGTGGCGTTCAGTAGTCTGTGTAATGTCACTCTGCCCTGCAGCGTTCAGCAGTCTCTAATGTCACTCTGCCCTGTGGCGTTCAGCAGTCTCTGTAATGTCACTCTACCCTGCAGCGTTCAGCAGTCTGTGTAATGTCACTCTGCCCTGCACTGTGCACCAGTCTCTGTAATGTTACTCTGCCCTGTGGCATTCAGCAGTCTCTGTAATGTCACTCTACCCTGCGGTGTTCAGCAGTCTGTATAATGTCACTCTGCCCTGCACTGTGCACCAGTCTCTGTAATGTCAATCTGCCCTGTGGTGTTTAGCAGTCTGTGTACTGTCAGTCTGCCCTGTGGCATTCAGCAGTCTGTGTAATGTCACTCTGCCCTGCACTGTGCACCAGTCTCTGTATTGTCACTGTGGCATTCAGCAGTCTCTGTAATGTCACTCTGCCCTGTGGCGTTCAGCAGTCTCTGTAATGTCACTCTGCCCTGTGGCGTTTAGCAGTCTGTGTAATGTCACTCTGCCCTGTGGCGTTCAGCAGACTCTGTAATGTCACTCTGCCCTGTGGCGTTAAGCAGTCTCTGTAATGTCACTCTGTCCTGTGGCGTTAAGCAGTCTGTGTAATGTCACTCTGCAGTCTCTGTAATGTCACTCTGCCCTGTGGCGTTCAGCAGTCTCTGTAATGTCACTCTGCCCTGTGGCGTTCAGCAGTCTGTGTAATGTCACTCTGCCCTGTGGCGTTCAGCAGTCTCTGTAATGTCACTCTGTCCTGTGGCGTTAAGCAGTCTGTGTAATGTCACTCTGCAGTCTCTGTAATGTCACTCTGTCCTGTGGCGTTAAGCAGTCTGTGTAATGTCACTCTGCAGTCTCTGTAATGTCACTCTGCCCTGTGGCGTTGAGCAGTCTGTGTACTGTCACTCTGCCCTGTGGCGTTCAGCAGTATCTGTAATGTCACTCTGCCCTGTGGCGTTCAGCAGTCTGTGTAATTTCACTCTGCCCTGTGGCGTTCAGCAGTCTCTGTAATGTCACTCTGCCCTGTGGCGTTCAGCAGTCTGTGTAATGTCACTCTGCCCTGTGGCGTTCAGCAGTCTCTGTAATGTCACTCTGCCCTGTGGCGTTCAGCAGTCTGTGTAATGTCACTCTGCCCTGTGGCGTTCAGCAGTCTCTGTAATGTCACTCTGCCCTGTGGCGTTCAGCAGTCTGTGTACTGTCACTCTGCCCTGTGGCATTCAGCAGTCTGTGTAATGTCACTCTGCCCTGTGGCGTTCAGCAGTCTCTGTAATGTCACTCTGCCCTGTGGCGTTCAGCAGTCTCTGTAATGTCACTCTGCCCTGTGGCGTTCAGCAGTATCTGTAATGTCACTCTGACCTGTGGCATTCAGCAGTCTCTGTAATGTCACTCTGCCCTGTGGTGTTTAGCAGTCTGTGTACTGTCAGTCTGCCCTGTAGCGTTCAGCAGTCTGTGTAATGTCACTCTGCCCTGTGGCGTTCAGCAGTCTCTGTAATGTCACTGTGCCCTGTGGCGTTCAGCAGTCTGTGTAATGTCACTCTTCCCTGTGGTGTTCAGCAGTCTCTGTAATGTCACTCGGCCCTGCGGCGTTCAGCAGTCTCTAATGTCACTCTGCCCTGTGGCGTTCAGTAGTCTGTGTAATGTCACTCTGCCCTGCAGCGTTCAGCAGTCTCTAATGTCACTCTGCCCTGTGGCGTTCAGCAGTCTCTGTAATGTCACTCTACCCTGCAGCGTTCAGCAGTCTGTGTAATGTCACTCTGCCCTGCACTGTGCACCAGTCTCTGTAATGTTACTCTGCCCTGTGGCATTCAGCAGTCTCTGTAATGTCACTCTACCCTGCGGTGTTCAGCAGTCTGTATAATGTCACTCTGCCCTGCACTGTGCACCAGTCTCTGTAATGTCAATCTGCCCTGTGGTGTTTAGCAGTCTGTGTACTGTCAGTCTGCCCTGTGGCATTCAGCAGTCTGTGTAATGTCACTCTGCCCTGCACTGTGCACCAGTCTCTGTATTGTCACTGTGGCATTCAGCAGTCTCTGTAATGTCACTCTGCCCTGTGGCGTTCAGCAATCTCTGTAATGTCACTCGGCCCTGCGGCGTTCAGCAGTCTCTAATGTCACTCTGCCCTGTGGCATTCAGCAGTCTCTGTAATGTCACTCTGCCCTGTGGCGTTCAGCAGTATCTGTAATGTCACTCTGACCTGTGGCATTCAGCAGTCTCTGTAATGTCACTCTGCCCTGTGTTGTTTAGCAGACTGTGTACTGTCAGTCTGCCCTGTAGCGTTCAGCAGTCTGTGTAATGTCACTCTGCCCTGTGGCGTTCAGCTGTCTCTGTTATGTCACTGTGCCCTGTGGCGTTCAGCAGTCTGTGTAATGTCACTCTTCCCTGTGGCGTTCAGCAGTCTCTAATGTCACTCTGCCCTGTGGCGTTCAGTAGTCTGTGTAATGTCACTCTGCCCTGCGGCGTTCAGCAGTCTCTGTAATGTCACTCTACCCTGCGGTGTTCAGCAGTCTGTGTAATGTCACTCTGCCCTGCACTGTGCACCAGTCTCTGTAATGTTACTCTGCCCTGTGGCATTCAGCAGTCTGTGTAATGTCACTCTGCCCTGCACTGTGCACCAGTCTCTGTAATGTCACTCTGCCCTGCGGCGTTCAGCAGTCTGTGTAATGTCACTCTACCCTGCGGTGTTCAGCAGTCTGTATAATGTCACTCTGCCCTGCACTGTGCACCAGTCTCTGTAATGTCAATCTGCCCTGTGGTGTTTAGCAGTCTGTGTACTGTCAGTCTGCCCTGTGGCATTCAGCAGTCTGTGTAATGTCACTCTGCCCTGCGCCGTTCAGCAGTCTCTAATGTCACTCTGCCCTGCACTGTGCACCAGTCTCTGTAATGTCACTCTACGCTGCGGCATTCAGCAGTCTGTGTAATGTCACTCTGCCCTGCACTGTGCACCAGTCTCTGTATTGTCACTCTGCCCTGTGGCATTCAGCAGTCTCTGTAATGTCACTCTGCCCTGTGGCGTTCAGCAATCTCTGTAATGTCACTCTGCCCTGTGGCGTTCAGCAGTCTGTGTAATGTCACTCTGCCCTGTGGCGTTCAGCAGTATCTGTAATGTCACTCTGACCTGTGGCATTCAGCAGTATCTGTAATGTCACTCTGACCTGTGGCATTCAGCAGTCTCTGTAATGTCACTCTGCCCTGTGGCGTTCAGCAGTCTCTGTAATGTCACTCTGCCCTGTGAAGTTCAGCAGTCTGTGTAATGTCACTCTGCCCTGTGGCGTTCAGCAGTCTCTGTAATGTCACTCTGCCCTGTGGCGTTCAGCAGTCTGTGTAATGTCACTCTGCCCTGTGGCGTTCAGCAGTCTCTGTAATGTCACTCTGCCCTGTGGCGTTCAGCAGTCTGTGTAATGTCACTCTGCCCTGTGGCGTTCAGCAGTCTCTGTAATGTCACTCTGCCCTGTGGCGTTCAGCAGTCTGTGTAATGTCACTCTGCCCTGTGGCATTCAGCAGTCTGTGTAATGTCACTCTGCCCTGTGGCGTTCAGCAGTCTCTGTAATGTCACTGTGCCCTGTGGCGTTCAGCAGTCTGTGTAATGTCACTCTTCCCTGTGGCGTTCAGCAGTCTCTAATGTCACTCTGCCCTGTGGCGTTCAGTAGTCTGTGTAATGTCACTGTGCCCTGCGGCGTTCAGCAGTCTCTAATGTCACTCTGCCCTGTGGCATTCAGCAGTCTCTGTAATGTCACTCTACCCTGCGGCGTTCAGCAGTCTGTGTAATGTCACTCTGCCCTGCACTGTGCACCAGTCTCTGTAATGTCACTCTGCCCTGCGGCGTTCAACAGTCTCTGTAATGTCACTCTACCCTGCGGTGTTCAGCAGTCTGTATAATGTCACTCTGCCCTGCACTGTGCACCAGTCTCTGTAATGTCAATCTGCCCTGTGGTGTTTAGCAGTCTGTGTACTGTCAGTCTGCCCTGTGGCATTCGGCAGTCTGTGTAATGTCACTCTGCCCTGCGCCGTTCAGCAGTCTCTAATGTCACTCTGCCCTGCACTGTGCACCAGTCTCTGTAATGTCACTCTACGCTGCGGCGTTCAGCAGTCTGTGTAATGTCACTCTGCCCTGCACTGTGCACCAGTCTCTGTATTGTCACTCTGCCCTGTGGCATTCAGCAGTCTCTGTAATGTCACTCTGCCCTGTGGCGTTCAGCAATCTCTGTAATGTCACTCTGCCCTGTGGCGTTCAGCAGTCTGTGTAATGTCACTCTGCCCTGTGGCGTTCAGCAGTCTCTGTAATGTCACTCTACCCTGCGGTGTTCAGCAGTCTGTGTAATGTCACTCTGCCCTGCACTGTGCACCAGTCTCTGTAATGTCAATCTGCCCTGTGGTGTTTAGCAGTCTGTGTACTGTCAGTCTGCCCTGTGGCGTTCAGCAGTCTGTGTAATGTCACTCTGCCCTGCGCCGTTCAGCAGTCTCTAATGTCACTCTGCCCTGCACTGTGCACCAGTCTCTGTAATGTCACTCTACGCTGCGGCGTTCAGCAGTCTGTGTAATGTCACTCTGCCCTGCACTGTGCACCAGTCTCTGTAATGTCACTCTGCCCTGTGGCATTCAGCAGTCTGTGTAATGTCACTCTGCCCTGTGGGGTTCAGCAATCTCTGTAATGTCACTCTGCCCTGTGGCGTTCAGCAGTCTGTGTAATGTCACTCTGCAGTCTCTGTAATGTCACTCTGCCCTGTGGCGTTCAGCAGTCTCTGTAATGTCACTCTGCCCTGTGGCGTTCAGCAGTCTCTGTAATGTCACTCTGCCCTGTGGCGTTTAGCAGTCTGTGTAATGTCACTCTGCCCTGTGGCGTTCAGCAGTCTGTGTAATGTCACTCTGCAGTCTCTGTAATGTCACTCTGCCCTGTGGCGTTTAGCAGTCTGTGTACTGTCACTCTGCCATGTGGCGTTCAGCAGTCTCTGTAATGTCACTCTGCCCTGTGGCGTTCAGCAGTCTCTGTAATGTCACTCTGCCCTGTGGCGTTTAGCAGTCTGTGTAATGTCACTCTGCCCTGTGGCGTTCAGCAGACTCTGTAATGTCACTCTGCCCTGTGGCGTTAAGCAGTCTCTGTAATGTCACTCTGTCCTGTGGCGTTAAGCAGTCTGTGTAATGTCACTCTGCAGTCTCTGTAATGTCACTCTGCCCTGTGGCGTTCAGCAGTCTCTGTAATGTCACTCTGCCCTGTGGCGTTCAGCAGTCTGTGTAATGTCACTCTGCCCTGTGGCGTTCAGCAGTCTCTGTAATGTCACTCTGTCCTGTGGCGTTAAGCAGTCTGTGTAATGTCACTCTGCAGTCTCTGTAATGTCACTCTGTCCTGTGGCGTTAAGCAGTCTGTGTAATGTCACTCTGCAGTCTCTGTAATGTCACTCTGCCCTGTGGCGTTGAGCAGTCTGTGTACTGTCACTCTGCCCTGTGGCGTTCAGCAGTATCTGTAATGTCACTCTGCCCTGTGGCGTTCAGCAGTCTGTGTAATTTCACTCTGCCCTGTGGCGTTCAGCAGTCTCTGTAATGTCACTCTGCCCTGTGGCGTTCAGCAGTCTGTGTAATGTCACTCTGCCCTGTGGCGTTCAGCAGTCTCTGTAATGTCACTCTGCCCTGTGGCGTTCAGCAGTCTGTGTAATGTCACTCTGCCCTGTGGCGTTCAGCAGTCTCTGTAATGTCACTCTGCCCTGTGGCGTTCAGCAGTCTGTGTACTGTCACTCTGCCCTGTGGCATTCAGCAGTCTGTGTAATGTCACTCTGCCCTGTGGCGTTCAGCAGTCTCTGTAATGTCACTCTGCCCTGTGGCGTTCAGCAGTCTCTGTAATGTCACTCTGCCCTGTGGCGTTCAGCAGTATCTGTAATGTCACTCTGACCTGTGGCATTCAGCAGTCTCTGTAATGTCACTCTGCCCTGTGGTGTTTAGCAGTCTGTGTACTGTCAGTCTGCCCTGTAGCGTTCAGCAGTCTGTGTAATGTCACTCTGCCCTGTGGCGTTCAGCAGTCTCTGTAATGTCACTGTGCCCTGTGGCGTTCAGCAGTCTGTGTAATGTCACTCTTCCCTGTGGTGTTCAGCAGTCTCTGTAATGTCACTCGGCCCTGCGGCGTTCAGCAGTCTCTAATGTCACTCTGCCCTGTGGCGTTCAGTAGTCTGTGTAATGTCACTCTGCCCTGCAGCGTTCAGCAGTCTCTAATGTCACTCTGCCCTGTGGCGTTCAGCAGTCTCTGTAATGTCACTCTACCCTGCAGCGTTCAGCAGTCTGTGTAATGTCACTCTGCCCTGCACTGTGCACCAGTCTCTGTAATGTTACTCTGCCCTGTGGCATTCAGCAGTCTCTGTAATGTCACTCTACCCTGCGGTGTTCAGCAGTCTGTATAATGTCACTCTGCCCTGCACTGTGCACCAGTCTCTGTAATGTCAATCTGCCCTGTGGTGTTTAGCAGTCTGTGTACTGTCAGTCTGCCCTGTGGCATTCAGCAGTCTGTGTAATGTCACTCTGCCCTGCACTGTGCACCAGTCTCTGTATTGTCACTGTGGCATTCAGCAGTCTCTGTAATGTCACTCTGCCCTGTGGCGTTCAGCAATCTCTGTAATGTCACTCGGCCCTGCGGCGTTCAGCAGTCTCTAATGTCACTCTGCCCTGTGGCATTCAGCAGTCTCTGTAATGTCACTCTGCCCTGTGGCGTTCAGCAGTATCTGTAATGTCACTCTGACCTGTGGCATTCAGCAGTCTCTGTAATGTCACTCTGCCCTGTGTTGTTTAGCAGACTGTGTACTGTCAGTCTGCCCTGTAGCGTTCAGCAGTCTGTGTAATGTCACTCTGCCCTGTGGCGTTCAGCTGTCTCTGTTATGTCACTGTGCCCTGTGGCGTTCAGCAGTCTGTGTAATGTCACTCTTCCCTGTGGCGTTCAGCAGTCTCTAATGTCACTCTGCCCTGTGGCGTTCAGTAGTCTGTGTAATGTCACTCTGCCCTGCGGCGTTCAGCAGTCTCTGTAATGTCACTCTACCCTGCGGTGTTCAGCAGTCTGTGTAATGTCACTCTGCCCTGCACTGTGCACCAGTCTCTGTAATGTTACTCTGCCCTGTGGCATTCAGCAGTCTGTGTAATGTCACTCTGCCCTGCACTGTGCACCAGTCTCTGTAATGTCACTCTGCCCTGCGGCGTTCAGCAGTCTGTGTAATGTCACTCTACCCTGCGGTGTTCAGCAGTCTGTATAATGTCACTCTGCCCTGCACTGTGCACCAGTCTCTGTAATGTCAATCTGCCCTGTGGTGTTTAGCAGTCTGTGTACTGTCAGTCTGCCCTGTGGCATTCAGCAGTCTGTGTAATGTCACTCTGCCCTGCGCCGTTCAGCAGTCTCTAATGTCACTCTGCCCTGCACTGTGCACCAGTCTCTGTAATGTCACTCTACGCTGCGGCATTCAGCAGTCTGTGTAATGTCACTCTGCCCTGCACTGTGCACCAGTCTCTGTATTGTCACTCTGCCCTGTGGCATTCAGCAGTCTCTGTAATGTCACTCTGCCCTGTGGCGTTCAGCAATCTCTGTAATGTCACTCTGCCCTGTGGCGTTCAGCAGTCTGTGTAATGTCACTCTGCCCTGTGGCGTTCAGCAGTATCTGTAATGTCACTCTGACCTGTGGCATTCAGCAGTATCTGTAATGTCACTCTGACCTGTGGCATTCAGCAGTCTCTGTAATGTCACTCTGCCCTGTGGCGTTCAGCAGTCTCTGTAATGTCACTCTGCCCTGTGAAGTTCAGCAGTCTGTGTAATGTCACTCTGCCCTGTGGCGTTCAGCAGTCTCTGTAATGTCACTCTGCCCTGTGGCGTTCAGCAGTCTGTGTAATGTCACTCTGCCCTGTGGCGTTCAGCAGTCTCTGTAATGTCACTCTGCCCTGTGGCGTTCAGCAGTCTGTGTAATGTCACTCTGCCCTGTGGCGTTCAGCAGTCTCTGTAATGTCACTCTGCCCTGTGGCGTTCAGCAGTCTGTGTAATGTCACTCTGCCCTGTGGCATTCAGCAGTCTGTGTAATGTCACTCTGCCCTGTGGCGTTCAGCAGTCTCTGTAATGTCACTGTGCCCTGTGGCGTTCAGCAGTCTGTGTAATGTCACTCTTCCCTGTGGCGTTCAGCAGTCTCTAATGTCACTCTGCCCTGTGGCGTTCAGTAGTCTGTGTAATGTCACTGTGCCCTGCGGCGTTCAGCAGTCTCTAATGTCACTCTGCCCTGTGGCATTCAGCAGTCTCTGTAATGTCACTCTACCCTGCGGCGTTCAGCAGTCTGTGTAATGTCACTCTGCCCTGCACTGTGCACCAGTCTCTGTAATGTCACTCTGCCCTGCGGCGTTCAACAGTCTCTGTAATGTCACTCTACCCTGCGGTGTTCAGCAGTCTGTATAATGTCACTCTGCCCTGCACTGTGCACCAGTCTCTGTAATGTCAATCTGCCCTGTGGTGTTTAGCAGTCTGTGTACTGTCAGTCTGCCCTGTGGCATTCGGCAGTCTGTGTAATGTCACTCTGCCCTGCGCCGTTCAGCAGTCTCTAATGTCACTCTGCCCTGCACTGTGCACCAGTCTCTGTAATGTCACTCTACGCTGCGGCGTTCAGCAGTCTGTGTAATGTCACTCTGCCCTGCACTGTGCACCAGTCTCTGTATTGTCACTCTGCCCTGTGGCATTCAGCAGTCTCTGTAATGTCACTCTGCCCTGTGGCGTTCAGCAATCTCTGTAATGTCACTCTGCCCTGTGGCGTTCAGCAGTCTGTGTAATGTCACTCTGCCCTGTTGCGTTCAGCAGTCTCTGTAATGTCACTCTGCCCTGTGAAGTTCAGCAGTCTGTGTAATGTCACTCTGCCCTGTGGCGTTCAGCAGTCTCTGTAATGTCACTCTGCCCTGTGGCGTTCAGCAGTCTGTGTAATGTCACTCTGCCCTGTGGCGTTCAGCAGTCTCTGTAATGTCACTCTGCCCTGTGGCGTTCAGCAGTCTGTGTAATGTCACTCTGCCCTGTGGCGTTCAGCAGTCTCTGTAATGTCACTCTGCCCTGTGGCGTTCAGCAGTCTGTGTAATGTCACTCTGCCCTGTGGCATTCAGCAGTCTGTGTAATGTCACTCTGCCCTGTGGCGTTCAGCAGTCTCTGTAATGTCACTCTGCCCTGTGGCGTTCAGCAGTCTGTGTAATGTCACTCTGCCCTGTGGCGTTCAGCAGTCTCTGTAATGTCACTCTGCCCTGTGGTGTTTAGCAGTCTGTGTACTGTCAGTCTGCCCTGTAGCGTTCAGCAGTCTGTGTAATGTCACTCTGCCCTGTGGCGTTCAGCAGTCTCTGTAATGTCACTCTGCCCTGTGAAGTTCAGCAGTCTGTGTAATGTCACTCTGCCCTGTGGCGTTCAGCAGTCTCTGTAATGTCACTCTGCCCTGTGGCGTTCAGCAGTCTGTGTAATGTCACTCTGCCCTGTGGCGTTCAGCAGTCTCTGTAATGTCACTCTGCCCTGTGGCGTTCAGCAGTCTGTGTAATGTCACTCTGCCCTGTGGCGTTCAGCAGTCTCTGTAATGTCACTCTGCCCTGTGGCGTTCAGCAGTCTGTGTAATGTCACTCTGCCCTGTGGCATTCAGCAGTCTGTGTAATGTCACTCTGCCCTGTGGCGTTCAGCAGTCTCTGTAATGTCACTCTGCCCTGTGAAGTTCAGCAGTCTGTGTAATGTCACTCTGCCCTGTGGCGTTCAGCAGTCTCTGTAATGTCACTCTGCCCTGTGGCGTTCAGCAGTCTGTGTAATGTCACTCTGCCCTGTGGCGTTCAGCAGTCTCTGTAATGTCACTCTGCCCTGTGGCGTTCAGCAGTCTGTGTAATGTCACTCTGCCCTGCACTGTGCACCAGTCTCTGTAATGTCACTCTACGCTGCGGCGTTCAGCAGTCTGTGTAATGTCACTCTGCCCTGCACTGTGCACCAGTCTCTGTATTGTCACTCTGCCCTGTGGCATTCAGCAGTCTCTGTAATGTCACTCTGCCCTGTGGCGTTCAGCAATCTCTGTAATGTCACTCTGCCCTGTGGCGTTCAGCAGTCTGTGTAATGTCACTCTGCCCTGTGGCGTTCAGCAGTCTCTGTAATGTCACTCTGCCCTGTGAAGTTCAGCAGTCTGTGTAATGTCACTCTGCCCTGTGGCGTTCAGCAGTCTCTGTAATGTCACTCTGCCCTGTGGCGTTCAGCAGTCTGTGTAATGTCACTCTGCCCTGTGGCGTTCAGCAGTCTCTGTAATGTCACTCTGCCCTGTGGCGTTCAGCAGTCTGTGTAATGTCACTCTGCCCTGTGGCGTTCAGCAGTCTCTGTAATGTCACTCTGCCCTGTGGCGTTCAGCAGTCTGTGTAATGTCACTCTGCCCTGTGGCATTCAGCAGTCTGTGTAATGTCACTCTGCCCTGTGGCGTTCAGCAGTCTCTGTAATGTCACTCTGCCCTGTGGCGTTCAGCAGTCTGTGTAATGTCACTCTGCCCTGTGGCGTTCAGCAGTCTCTGTAATGTCACTCTGCCCTGTGGTGTTTAGCAGTCTGTGTACTGTCAGTCTGCCCTGTAGCGTTCAGCAGTCTGTGTAATGTCACTCTGCCCTGTGGCGTTCAGCAGTCTCTGTAATGTCACTCTGCCCTGTGAAGTTCAGCAGTCTGTGTAATGTCACTCTGCCCTGTGGCGTTCAGCAGTCTCTGTAATGTCACTCTGCCCTGTGGCGTTCAGCAGTCTGTGTAATGTCACTCTGCCCTGTGGCGTTCAGCAGTCTCTGTAATGTCACTCTGCCCTGTGGCGTTCAGCAGTCTGTGTAATGTCACTCTGCCCTGTGGCGTTCAGCAGTCTCTGTAATGTCACTCTGCCCTGTGGCGTTCAGCAGTCTGTGTAATGTCACTCTGCCCTGTGGCATTCAGCAGTCTGTGTAATGTCACTCTGCCCTGTGGCGTTCAGCAGTCTCTGTAATGTCACTCTGCCCTGTGGCGTTCAGCAGTCTGTGTAATGTCACTCTGCCCTGTGGCGTTCAGCAGTCTCTGTAATGTCACTCTGCCCTGTGGTGTTTAGCAGTCTGTGTACTGTCAGTCTGCCCTGTAGCGTTCAGCAGTCTGTGTAATGTCACTCTGCCCTGTGGCGTTCAGCAGTCTCTGTAATGTCACTGTGCCCTGTGGCGTTCAGCAGTCTGTGTAATGTCACTCTTCCCTGTGGCGTTCAGCAGTCTCTAATGTCACTCTGCCCTGTGGCGTTCAGTAGTCTGTGTAATGTCACTGTGCCCTGCGGCGTTCAGCAGTCTCTAATGTCACTCTGCCCTGTGGCATTCAGCAGTCTCTGTAATGTCACTCTACCCTGCGGCGTTCAGCAGTCTGTGTAATGTCACTCTGCCCTGCACTGTGCACCAGTCTCTGTAATGTCACTCTGCCCTGCGGCGTTCAACAGTCTCTGTAATGTCACTCTACCCTGCGGTGTTCAGCAGTCTGTATAATGTCACTCTGCCCTGCACTGTGCACCAGTCTCTGTAATGTCACTCGGCCCTGCGGCGTTCAGCAGTCTCTAATGTCACTCTGCCCTGTGGCGTTCAGTAGTCTGTGTAATGTCACTCTGCCCTGCGGCGTTCAGCAGTCTCTGTAATGTCACTCTACCCTGCGGTGTTCAGCAGTCTGTGTAATGTCACTCTGCCCTGCACTGTGCACCAGTCTCTGTAATGTTACTCTGCCCTGTGGCATTCAGCAGTCTGTGTAATGTCACTCTGCCCTGCACTGTGCACCAGTCTCTGTAATGTCACTCTGCCCTGCGGCGTTCAGCAGTCTCTGTAATGTCACTCTACCCTGCGGTGTTCAGCAGTCTGTATAATGTCACTCTGCCCTGCACTGTGCACCAGTCTCTGTAATGTCACTCTGCCCTGTGGCGTTCAGCAGTCTCTGTAATGTCACTCTGCCCTGTGGTGTTTAGCAGTCTGTGTACTGTCAGTCTGCCCTGTAGCGTTCAGCAGTCTGTGTAATGTCACTCTGCCCTGTGGCGTTCAGCAGTCTCTGTAATGTCACTCTGCCCTGTGAAGTTCAGCAGTCTGTGTAATGTCACTCTGCCCTGTGGCGTTCAGCAGTCTCTGTAATGTCACTCTGCCCTGTGGCGTTCAGCAGTCTGTGTAATGTCACTCTGCCCTGTGGCGTTCAGCAGTCTCTGTAATGTCACTCTGCCCTGTGGCGTTCAGTAGTCTGTGTAATGTCACTCTGCCCTGTGGCGTTCAGCAGTCTCTGTAATGTCACTCTGCCCTGTGGCGTTCAGCAGTCTGTGTAATGTCACTCTGCCCTGTGGCATTCAGCAGTCTGTGTAATGTCACTCTGCCCTGTGGCGTTCAGCAGTCTCTGTAATGTCACTCTGCCCTGTGGCGTTCAGCAGTCTGTGTAATGTCACTCTGCCCTGTGGCGTTCAGCAGTCTCTGTAATGTCACTCTGCCCTGTGGTGTTTAGCAGTCTGTGTACTGTCAGTCTGCCCTGTAGCGTTCAGCAGTCTGTGTAATGTCACTCTGCCCTGTGGCGTTCAGCAGTCTCTGTAATGTCACTGTGCCCTGTGGCGTTCAGCAGTCTGTGTAATGTCACTCTTCCCTGTGGCGTTCAGCAGTCTCTAATGTCACTCTGCCCTGTGGCGTTCAGTAGTCTGTGTAATGTCACTGTGCCCTGCGGCGTTCAGCAGTCTCTAATGTCACTCTGCCCTGTGGCATTCAGCAGTCTCTGTAATGTCACTCTACCCTGCGGCGTTCAGCAGTCTGTGTAATGTCACTCTGCCCTGCACTGTGCACCAGTCTCTGTAATGTCACTCTGCCCTGCGGCGTTCAACAGTCTCTGTAATGTCACTCTACCCTGCGGTGTTCAGCAGTCTGTATAATGTCACTCTGCCCTGCACTGTGCACCAGTCTCTGTAATGTCACTCGGCCCTGCGGCGTTCAGCAGTCTCTAATGTCACTCTGCCCTGTGGCGTTCAGTAGTCTGTGTAATGTCACTCTGCCCTGCGGCGTTCAGCAGTCTCTGTAATGTCACTCTACCCTGCGGTGTTCAGCAGTCTGTGTAATGTCACTCTGCCCTGCACTGTGCACCAGTCTCTGTAATGTTACTCTGCCCTGTGGCATTCAGCAGTCTGTGTAATGTCACTCTGCCCTGCACTGTGCACCAGTCTCTGTAATGTCACTCTGCCCTGCGGCGTTCAGCAGTCTCTGTAATGTCACTCTACCCTGCGGTGTTCAGCAGTCTGTATAATGTCACTCTGCCCTGCACTGTGCACCAGTCTCTGTAATGTCAATCTGCCCTGTGGTGTTTAGCAGTCTGTGTACTGTCAGTCTGCCCTGTGGCATTCAGCAGTCTGTGTAATGTCACTCTGCCCTGCGCCGTTCAGCAGTCTCTAATGTCACTCTGCCCTGCACTGTGCACCAGTCTCTGTAATGTCACTCTACGCTGCGGCATTCAGCAGTCTGTGTAATGTCACTCTGCCCTGCACTGTGCACCAGTCTCTGTATTGTCACTCTGCCCTGTGGCATTCAGCAGTCTCTGTAATGTCACTCTGCCCTGTGGCGTTCAGCAATCTCTGTAATGTCACTCTGCCCTGTGGCGTTCAGCAGTCTGTGTAATGTCACTCTGCCCTGTGGCGTTCAGCAGTATCTGTAATGTCACTCTGACCTGTGGCATTCAGCAGTATCTGTAATGTCACTCTGACCTGTGGCATTCAGCAGTCTCTGTAATGTCACTCTGCCCTGTGGCGTTCAGCAGTCTCTGTAATGTCACTCTGCCCTGTGAAGTTCAGCAGTCTGTGTAATGTCACTCTGCCCTGTGGCGTTCAGCAGTCTCTGTAATGTCACTCTGCCCTGTGGCGTTCAGCAGTCTGTGTAATGTCACTCTGCCCTGTGGCGTTCAGCAGTCTCTGTAATGTCACTCTGCCCTGTGGCGTTCAGCAGTCTGTGTAATGTCACTCTGCCCTGTGGCGTTCAGCAGTCTCTGTAATGTCACTCTGCCCTGTGGCGTTCAGCAGTCTGTGTAATGTCACTCTGCCCTGTGGCATTCAGCAGTCTGTGTAATGTCACTCTGCCCTGTGGCGTTCAGCAGTCTCTGTAATGTCACTCTGCCCTGTGGCGTTCAGCAGTCTGTGTAATGTCACTCTGCCCTGTGGCGTTCAGCAGTCTCTGTAATGTCACTCTGCCCTGTGGTGTTTAGCAGTCTGTGTACTGTCAGTCTGCCCTGTAGCGTTCAGCAGTCTGTGTAATGTCACTCTGCCCTGTGGCGTTCAGCAGTCTCTGTAATGTCACTGTGCCCTGTGGCGTTCAGCAGTCTGTGTAATGTCACTCTTCCCTGTGGCGTTCAGCAGTCTCTAATGTCACTCTGCCCTGTGGCGTTCAGTAGTCTGTGTAATGTCACTGTGCCCTGCGGCGTTCAGCAGTCTCTAATGTCACTCTGCCCTGTGGCATTCAGCAGTCTCTGTAATGTCACTCTACCCTGCGGCGTTCAGCAGTCTGTGTAATGTCACTCTGCCCTGCACTGTGCACCAGTCTCTGTAATGTCACTCTGCCCTGCGGCGTTCAACAGTCTCTGTAATGTCACTCTACCCTGCGGTGTTCAGCAGTCTGTATAATGTCACTCTGCCCTGCACTGTGCACCAGTCTCTGTAATGTCAATCTGCCCTGTGGTGTTTAGCAGTCTGTGTACTGTCAGTCTGCCCTGTGGCATTCGGCAGTCTGTGTAATGTCACTCTGCCCTGCGCCGTTCAGCAGTCTCTAATGTCACTCTGCCCTGCACTGTGCACCAGTCTCTGTAATGTCACTCTACGCTGCGGCGTTCAGCAGTCTGTGTAATGTCACTCTGCCCTGCACTGTGCACCAGTCTCTGTATTGTCACTCTGCCCTGTGGCATTCAGCAGTCTCTGTAATGTCACTCTGCCCTGTGGCGTTCAGCAATCTCTGTAATGTCACTCTGCCCTGTGGCGTTCAGCAGTCTGTGTAATGTCACTCTGCCCTGTGGCGTTCAGCAGTCTCTGTAATGTCACTCTGCCCTGTGAAGTTCAGCAGTCTGTGTAATGTCACTCTGCCCTGTGGCGTTCAGCAGTCTCTGTAATGTCACTCTGCCCTGTGGCGTTCAGCAGTCTGTGTAATGTCACTCTGCCCTGTGGCGTTCAGCAGTCTCTGTAATGTCACTCTGCCCTGTGGCGTTCAGCAGTCTGTGTAATGTCACTCTGCCCTGTGGCGTTCAGCAGTCTCTGTAATGTCACTCTGCCCTGTGGCGTTCAGCAGTCTGTGTAATGTCACTCTGCCCTGTGGCATTCAGCAGTCTGTGTAATGTCACTCTGCCCTGTGGCGTTCAGCAGTCTCTGTAATGTCACTCTGCCCTGTGGCGTTCAGCAGTCTGTGTAATGTCACTCTGCCCTGTGGCGTTCAGCAGTCTCTGTAATGTCACTCTGCCCTGTGGTGTTTAGCAGTCTGTGTACTGTCAGTCTGCCCTGTAGCGTTCAGCAGTCTGTGTAATGTCACTCTGCCCTGTGGCGTTCAGCAGTCTCTGTAATGTCACTCTGCCCTGTGAAGTTCAGCAGTCTCTGTAATGTCACTCTGCCCTGTGGTGTTTAGCAGTCTGTGTACTGTCAGTCTGCCCTGTAGCGTTCAGCAGTCTGTGTAATGTCACTCTGCCCTGTGGCGTTCAGCAGTCTCTGTAATGTCACTGTGCCCTGTGGCGTTCAGCAGTCTGTGTAATGTCACTCTTCCCTGTGGCGTTCAGCAGTCTCTAATGTCACTCTGCCCTGTGGCGTTCAGTAGTCTGTGTAATGTCACTGTGCCCTGCGGCGTTCAGCAGTCTCTAATGTCACTCTGCCCTGTGGCATTCAGCAGTCTCTGTAATGTCACTCTACCCTGCGGCGTTCAGCAGTCTGTGTAATGTCACTCTGCCCTGCACTGTGCACCAGTCTCTGTAATGTCACTCTGCCCTGCGGCGTTCAACAGTCTCTGTAATGTCACTCTACCCTGCGGTGTTCAGCAGTCTGTATAATGTCACTCTGCCCTGCACTGTGCACCAGTCTCTGTAATGTCAATCTGCCCTGTGGTGTTTAGCAGTCTGTGTACTGTCAGTCTGCCCTGTGGCATTCGGCAGTCTGTGTAATGTCACTCTGCCCTGCGCCGTTCAGCAGTCTCTAATGTCACTCTGCCCTGCACTGTGCACCAGTCTCTGTAATGTCACTCTACGCTGCGGCGTTCAGCAGTCTGTGTAATGTCACTCTGCCCTGCACTGTGCACCAGTCTCTGTATTGTCACTCTGCCCTGTGGCATTCAGCAGTCTCTGTAATGTCACTCTGCCCTGTGGCGTTCAGCAATCTCTGTAATGTCACTCTGCCCTGTGGCGTTCAGCAGTCTGTGTAATGTCACTCTGCCCTGTGGCGTTCAGCAGTCTCTGTAATGTCACTCTGCCCTGTGAAGTTCAGCAGTCTGTGTAATGTCACTCTGCCCTGTGGCGTTCAGCAGTCTCTGTAATGTCACTCTGCCCTGTGGCGTTCAGCAGTCTGTGTAATGTCACTCTGCCCTGTGGCGTTCAGCAGTCTCTGTAATGTCACTCTGCCCTGTGGCGTTCAGCAGTCTGTGTAATGTCACTCTGCCCTGTGGCGTTCAGCAGTCTCTGTAATGTCACTCTGCCCTGTGGCGTTCAGCAGTCTGTGTAATGTCACTCTGCCCTGTGGCATTCAGCAGTCTGTGTAATGTCACTCTGCCCTGTGGCGTTCAGCAGTCTCTGTAATGTCACTCTGCCCTGTGGCGTTCAGCAGTCTGTGTAATGTCACTCTGCCCTGTGGCGTTCAGCAGTCTCTGTAATGTCACTCTGCCCTGTGGTGTTTAGCAGTCTGTGTACTGTCAGTCTGCCCTGTAGCGTTCAGCAGTCTGTGTAATGTCACTCTGCCCTGTGGCGTTCAGCAGTCTCTGTAATGTCACTCTGCCCTGTGAAGTTCAGCAGTCTGTGTAATGTCACTCTGCCCTGTGGCGTTCAGCAGTCTCTGTAATGTCACTCTGCCCTGTGGCGTTCAGCAGTCTGTGTAATGTCACTCTGCCCTGTGGCGTTCAGCAGTCTCTGTAATGTCACTCTGCCCTGTGGCGTTCAGCAGTCTGTGTAATGTCACTCTGCCCTGTGGCGTTCAGCAGTCTCTGTAATGTCACTCTGCCCTGTGGCGTTCAGCAGTCTGTGTAATGTCACTCTGCCCTGTGGCATTCAGCAGTCTGTGTAATGTCACTCTGCCCTGTGGCGTTCAGCAGTCTCTGTAATGTCACTCTGCCCTGTGGCGTTCAGCAGTCTGTGTAATGTCACTCTGCCCTGTGGCGTTCAGCAGTCTCTGTAATGTCACTCTGCCCTGTGGTGTTTAGCAGTCTGTGTACTGTCAGTCTGCCCTGTAGCGTTCAGCAGTCTGTGTAATGTCACTCTGCCCTGTGGCGTTCAGCAGTCTCTGTAATGTCACTGTGCCCTGTGGCGTTCAGCAGTCTGTGTAATGTCACTCTTCCCTGTGGCGTTCAGCAGTCTCTAATGTCACTCTGCCCTGTGGCGTTCAGTAGTCTGTGTAATGTCACTGTGCCCTGCGGCGTTCAGCAGTCTCTAATGTCACTCTGCCCTGTGGCATTCAGCAGTCTCTGTAATGTCACTCTACCCTGCGGCGTTCAGCAGTCTGTGTAATGTCACTCTGCCCTGCACTGTGCACCAGTCTCTGTAATGTCACTCTGCCCTGCGGCGTTCAACAGTCTCTGTAATGTCACTCTACCCTGCGGTGTTCAGCAGTCTGTATAATGTCACTCTGCCCTGCACTGTGCACCAGTCTCTGTAATGTCAATCTGCCCTGTGGTGTTTAGCAGTCTGTGTACTGTCAGTCTGCCCTGTGGCATTCGGCAGTCTGTGTAATGTCACTCTGCCCTGCGCCGTTCAGCAGTCTCTAATGTCACTCTGCCCTGCACTGTGCACCAGTCTCTGTAATGTCACTCTACGCTGCGGCGTTCAGCAGTCTGTGTAATGTCACTCTGCCCTGCACTGTGCACCAGTCTCTGTATTGTCACTCTGCCCTGTGGCATTCAGCAGTCTCTGTAATGTCACTCTGCCCTGTGGCGTTCAGCAGTCTCTGTAATGTCATTCTGCCCTGTGAAGTTCAGCAGTCTGTGTAATGTCACTCTGCCCTGTGGCGTTCAGCAGTCTCTGTAATGTCACTCTGCCCTGTGGCGTTCAGCAGTCTGTGTAATGTCACTCTGCCCTGTGGCGTTCAGCAGTCTCTGTAATGTCACTCTGCCCTGTGGCGTTCAGCAGTCTGTGTAATGTCACTCTGCCCTGTGGCGTTCAGCAGTCTCTGTAATGTCACTCTGCCCTGTGGCGTTCAGCAGTCTGTGTAATGTCACTCTGCCCTGTGGCATTCAGCAGTCTGTGTAATGTCACTCTGCCCTGTGGCGTTCAGCAGTCTCTGTAATGTCACTCTGCCCTGTGGCGTTCAGCAGTCTGTGTAATGTCACTCTGCCCTGTGGCGTTCAGCAGTCTCTGTAATGTCACTCTGCCCTGTGGTGTTTAGCAGTCTGTGTACTGTCAGTCTGCCCTGTAGCGTTCAGCAGTCTGTGTAATGTCACTCTGCCCTGTGGCGTTCAGCAGTCTCTGTAATGTCACTGTGCCCTGTGGCGTTCAGCAGTCTGTGTAATGTCACTCTTCCCTGTGGCGTTCAGCAGTCTCTGTAATGTCACTCGGCCCTGCGGCGTTCAGCAGTCTCTAATGTCACTCTGCCCTGTGGCGTTCAGCAGTCTCTAATGTCACTCTACCCTGCGGCGTTCAGCAGTCTGTGTAATGTCACTCTGCCCTGCACTGTGCACCAGTCTCTGTAATGTTACTCTGCCCTGTGGCATTCAGCAGTCTGTGTAATGTCACTCTGCCCTGCACTGTGCACCAGTCTCTGTAATGTCACTCTGCCCTGCGGCGTTCAACAGTCTCTGTAATGTCACTCTACCCTGCGGCGTTCAACAGTCTCTGTAATGTCACTCTACCCTGCGGTGTTCAGCAGTCTGTATAATGTCACTCTGCCCTGCACTGTGCACCAGTCTCTGTAATGTCAATCTGCCCTGTGGCATTCAGCAGTCTGTGTAATGTCACTCTGCCCTGCGCCGTTCAGCAGTCTCTAATGTCACTCTGCCCTGCACTGTGCACCAGTCTCTGTAATGTCACTCTACGCTGCGGCGTTCAGCAGTCTGTGTAATGTCACTCTGCCCTGCACTGTGCACCAGTCTCTGTATTGTCACTCTGCCTTGTGGCATTTAGCAGTCTCTGTAATGCCACTCTGCCCTGTGGCGTTCAGCAATCTCTGTAATGTCACTCTGCCCTGTGGCGTTCAGCAGTCTGTGTAATGTCACTCTGCCCTGTGGCGTTCAGCAGTATCTGTAATGTCACTCTGACCTGTGGCATTCAGCAGTATCTGTAATGTCACTCTGACCTGTGGCATTCAGCAGTCTCTGTAATGTCACTCTGCCCTGTGGTGTTTAGCAGTCTGTGTACTGTCACTCTGCCCTGTGGCGTTCAGCAGTCTCTGTAATGTCACTCTGCCCTGTGGTGTTTAGCAGTCTGTGTACTGTCAGTCTGCCCTGTAGCGTTCAGCAGTCTGTGTAATGTCACTCTGCCCTGTGGCGTTCAGCAGTCTCTGTAATGTCACTGTGCCCTGTGGCGTTCAGCAGTCTGTGTAATGTCACTCTTCCCTGTGGCGTTCAGCAGTCTCTGTAATGTCACTCGGCCCTGCGGCGTTCAGCAGTCTCTAATGTCACTCTGCCCTGTGGCGTTCAGTAGTCTGTGTAATGTCACTCTGCCCTGCGGCGTTCAGCAGTCTCTAATGTCACTCTGCCCTGTGGCGTTCAGCAGTCTCTGTAATGTCACTCTACCCTGCGGCGTTTAGCAGTCTGTGTAATGTCACTCTGCCCTGCACTGTGCACCAGTCTCTGTAATGTTACTCTGCCCTGTGGCATTCAGCAGTCTGTGTAATGTCACTCTGCCCTGCACTGTGCACCAGTCTCTGTAATGTCACTCTGCCCTGCGGCGTTCAACAGTCTCTGTAATGTCACTCTACCCTGCGGTGTTCAGCAGTCTGTATAATGTCACTCTGCCCTGCACTGTGCACCAGTCTCTGTAATGTCAATCTGCCCTGTGGTGTTTAGCAGTCTGTGTACTGTCAGTCTGCCCTGTGGCATTCAGCAGTCTGTGTAATGTCACTCTGCCCTGCGCCGTTCAGCAGTCTCTAATGTCACTCTGCCCTGCACTGTGCACCAGTCTCTGTAATGTCACTCTACGCTGCGGCGTTCAGCAGTCTGTGTAATGTCACTCTGCCCTGCACTGTGCACCAGTCTCTGTATTGTCACTCTGCCTTGTGGCATTTAGCAGTCTCTGTAATGCCACTCTGCCCTGTGGCGTTCAGCAATCTCTGTAATGTCACTCTGCCCTGTGGCGTTCAGCAGTCTGTGTAATGTCACTCTGCCCTGTGGCGTTCAGCAGTATCTGTAATGTCACTCTGACCTGTGGCATTCAGCAGTATCTGTAATGTCACTCTGACCTGTGGCATTCAGCAGTCTCTGTAATGTCACTCTGCCCTGTGGTGTTTAGCAGTCTGTGTACTGTCAGTCTACCCTGTGGCGTTCAGCAGTCTGTGTAATGTCACTCTGCCCTGTGGCGTTCAGCAGTCTCTGTAATGTCACTCTGCCCTGTGAAGTTCAGCAGTCTGTGTAATGTCACTCTGCCCTGAGGCGTTCAGCAGTCTGTGTAATGTCACTCTGCCCTGTGGCGTTCAGCAGTCTCTGTAATGTCACTCTGCCCTGTGAAGTTCAGCAGTCTGTGTAATGTCACTCTGCCCTGTGGCGTTCAGCAGTCTCTGTAATGTCACTCTGCCCTGTGGCGTTCAGCAGTCTGTGTAATGTCACTCTGCCCTGTGGCGTTCAGCAGTCTCTGTAATGTCACTCTGCCCTGTGGCGTTCAGCAGTCTGTGTAATGTCACTCTGCCCTGTGGCGTTCAGCAGTCTCTGTAATGTCACTCTGCCCTGTGGTGTTTAGCAGTCTGTGTACTGTCAGTCTGCCCTGTAGCGTTCAGCAGTCTGTGTAATGTCACTCTGCCCTGTGGCGTTCAGCAGTCTCTGTAATGTCACTGTGCCCTGTGGCGTTCAGCAGTCTGTGTAATGTCACTCTTCCCTGTGGCGTTCAGCAGTCTCTGTAATGTCACTCGGCCCTGCGGCGTTCAGCAGTCTCTAATGTCACTCTGCCCTGTGGCGTTCAGTAGTCTGTGTAATGTCACTCTGCCCTGCGGCGTTCAGCAGTCTCTAATGTCACTCTGCCCTGTGGCGTTCAGCAGTCTCTGTAATGTCACTCTACCCTGCGGCGTTCAGCAGTCTGTGTAATGTCACTCTGCCCTGCACTGTTTCACCAGTCTCTGTAATGTTACTCTGCCCTGTGGCATTCAGCAGTCTGTGTAATGTCACTCTGCCCTGCACTGTGCACCAGTCTCTGTAATGTCACTCTGCCCTGCGGCGTTCAACAGTCTCTGTAATGTCACTCTACCCTGCGGTGTTCAGCAGTCTGTATAATGTCACTCTGCCCTGCACTGTGCACCAGTCTCTGTAATGTCAATCTGCCCTGTGGTGTTTAGCAGTCTGTGTACTGTCAGTCTGCCCTGTGGCATTCAGCAGTCTGTGTAATGTCACTCTGCCCTGCGCCGTTCAGCAGTCTCTAATGTCACTCTGCCCTGCACTGTGCACCAGTCTCTGTAATGTCACTCTACGCTGCGGCGTTCAGCAGTCTGTGTAATGTCACTCTGCCCTGCACTGTGCACCAGTCTCTGTATTGTCACTCTGCCTTGTGGCATTTAGCAGTCTCTGTAATGCCACTCTGCCCTGTGGCGTTCAGCAATCTCTGTAATGTCACTCTGCCCTGTGGCGTTCAGCAGTCTGTGTAATGTCACTCTGCCCTGTGGCGTTCAGCAGTATCTGTAATGTCACTCTGACCTGTGGCATTCAGCAGTATCTGTAATGTCACTCTGACCTGTGGCATTCAGCAGTCTCTGTAATGTCACTCTGCCCTGTGGTGTTTAGCAGTCTGTGTACTGTCAGTCTGCCCTGTGGCGTTCAGCAGTCTGTGTAATGTCACTCTGCCCTGTGGCGTTCAGCAGTCTCTGTAATGTCACTCTGCCCTGTGAAGTTCAGCAGTCTGTGTAATGTCACTCTGCCCTGTGGCGTTCAGCAGTCTGTGTAATGTCACTCTGCCCTGTGGCGTTCAGCAGTCTCTGTAATGTCACTCTGCCCTGTGAAGTTCAGCAGTCTGTGTAATGTCACTCTGCCCTGTGGCGTTCAGCAGTCTCTGTAATGTCACTCTGCCCTGTGGCGTTCAGCAGTCTGTGTAATGTCACTCTGCCCTGTGGCGTTCAGCAGTCTCTGTAATGTCACTCTGCCCTGTGGCGTTCAGCAGTCTGTGTAATGTCACTCTGCCCTGTGGCGTTCAGCAGTCTCTGTAATGTCACTCTGCCCTGTGGCGTTCAGCAGTCTGTGTAATGTCACTCTGCCCTGTGGCATTCAGCAGTCTGTGTAATGTCACTCTGCCCTGTGGCGTTCAGCAGTCTCTGTAATGTCACTCTGCCCTGTGGCGTTCAGCAGTCTGTGTAATGTCACTCTGCCCTGTGGCGTTCAGCAGTATCTGTAATGTCACTCTGACCTGTGGCATTCAGCAGTCTCTGTAATGTCACTCTGCCCTGTGGGGTTTAGCTGTCTGTGTACTGTCAGTCTGCCCTGTAGTGTTCAGCAGTCTGTGTAATGTCACCCTGCCCTGTGGCGTTCAGCAGTCTCTGTAATGTCACTGTGCCCTGTGGCGTTCAGCAGTCTGTGTAATGTCACTCTTCCCTGTGGCGTTCAGCAGTCTCTGTAATGTCACTCGGCCCTGCGGCGTTCAGCAGTCTCTAATGTCACTCTGCCCTGTGGCGTTCAGTAGTCTGTGTAATGTCACTCTGCCCTGCGGCGTTCAGCAGTCTCTAATGTCACTATGCCCTGTGGCTTTCAGAAGTCTCTGTAATGTCACTCTACCCTGCGGCGTTCAGCAGTCTGTGTAATGTCACTCTGCCCTGCACTGTGCACCAGTCTCTGTAATGTCACTCTGCCCTGCGGCGTTCAGCAGTCTCTGTAATGTCACTCTACCCTGCGGTGTTCAGCAGTCTGTATAATGTCACTCTGCCCTGCACTGTGCACCAGTCTCTGTAATGTCAATCTGCCCTGTGGTGTTTAGCAGTCTGTGTACTGTCAGTCTGCCCTGTGGCATTCAGCAGTCTGTGTAATGTCACTCTGCCCTGCGCCGTTCAGCAGTCTCTAATGTCACTCTGCCCTGCACTGTGCTCCAGTCTCTGTAATTTCACTCTACGCTGCGGCGTTCAGCAGTCTCTGTAATGTCACTCTGCCCTGTGGCATTCAGCAGTCTGTGTAATGTCACTCTGCCCTGTGGCGTTCAGCAGTCTCTGTAATGTCACTCTGCCCTGTGGCGTTCAGCAGTCTGTGTAATGTCACTCTGCCCTGTGGCGTTTAGCGGTCTGTGTAATGTCACTCTTCCCTGTGGCGTTCAGCAGTCTGTGTAATGTCACTCTGCCCTGTGGCGTTCAGCAGTCTGTGTAATGTCACTCTGCCCTGCGGCGTTCAGCAGTCTCTAATGTCACTCTGCCCTGTGGCGTTCAGCAGTCTGTGTAATGTCACTCTGCCCTGCACTGTGCACCAGTCTCTGTAATGTCACTCTGCCCTGTGGCATTCAGCAGTCTGTGTAATGTCACTCTGCCCTGTGGCATTCAGCAGTCTGTGTAATGTCACTCTGCAGTCTCTGTAATGTCACTCTGCCCTGTGGCGTTTAGCAGCCTCTGTAATGTCACTCTGCCCTGTGGCGTTTAGCAGTCTGTGTAATGTCACTCTGCCCTGTGGCGTTCAGCAGTCTGTGTAATGTCACTCTGCCCTGTGGTATTCAGCAGTCTGTGTAATGTCACTCTACCGTGCGGTGTTCAGCAGTCTGTGTAATGTCACTCTGCCCTGCACTGTGCACCAGTCTCTGTAATGTCACTCTGCCCTGTGGCGTTCAGCAGTCTGTGTAATGTCACTCTGCCCTGTGGCGTTCAGCAGTCTGTGTAATGTCACTCTGCAGTCTCTGTAATGTCACTCTGCCCTGTGGCGTTTAGCAGTCTGTGTACTGTCACTCTGCCCTGTGGCGTTCAGCAGTATCTGTAATGTCACTGCCCTGTGGCATTCAGCAGTCTCTGTAATGTCACTCGGCCCTGCGGCGTTCAGCAGTCTCTAATGTCACTCTGCCCTGTGGCATTCAGCAGTCTGTGTAATGTCAGTTTGCCCTGCGGCGTTCAGCAGTCTCTAATGTCACTCTGCCCTTTGGTGTTCAGCAGTCTCTGTAATGTCACTCTACCGTGCAGTGTTCAGCAGTCTGTGTAATGTCACTCTGCACTGCACTGTGCACCAGTCTCTGTAATGTTACTCTGCCCTGTGGCGTTCAGCAGTCTCTGTAATATCACTCTGCCCTGCACTGTGCACCAGTCTCTGTAATGTCACTCTACCCTGCGGCGTTCAGCAGTCTGTGTAATGTCACTCTGCCCTGCACTGTGCACCAGTCTCTGTAATGTCACTCTACCCTGCGGCGTTCAGCAGTCTGTGTAATGTCACTCGGCCATGCACTGTGCACCAGTCTCTGTAATGTCACTCTACCCTGCAGCGTTAGCAGTCTCTGTAATGTCACTCTGCCCTGCACTGTGCACCAGTCTCTGTAATGTCACTCTGCCCTGTGGCATTCAGCAGTCTGTGTAATGTCACTCTGCCCTGCGGCGTTCAGCAGTCTCTGTAATGTCACTCTGCCCTGTGGCGTTTAGCGGTCTGTGTAATGTCACTCTTCCCTGTGGCGTTCAGCAGTCTGTGTAATGTCACTCTGCCCTGTGGCGTTCAGCAGTCTCTAATGTCACTCTGCCCTGTGGCGTTCAGCAGTCTGTGTAATGTCACTCTGCCCTGCACTGTGCACCAGTCTCTGTAATGTCACTCTGCCCTGTGGCATTCAGCAGTCTGTGTAATGTCACTCTGCCCTGTGGCGTTCAGCAGTCTGTGTAATGTCACTCTGCAGTCTCTGTAATGTCACTCTGCCCTGTGGGGTTTAGCAGTCTGTGTACTGTCACTCTGCCCTGCAGCGTTCAGCAGTCTCTGTCACTCTGCCCTGTGGCGTTCAGCAGTCTGTGTAATGTCACTCTGCAGTCTCTGTAATGTCACTCTGCCCTGTGGCGTTTAGCAGTCTCTGTAATGTCACTCTGCCATGTGGCGTTTAGCAGTCTGTGTAATGTCACTCTGCCCTGTGGCGTTCAGCAGTCTGTGTAATGTCACTCTGCCCTGTGGCATTCAGCAGTCTGTGTAATGTCACTCTACCGTGCGGTGTTCAGCAGTCTGTGTAATGTCACTCTGCACTGCACTGTGCACCAGTCTCTGTAATGTCACTCTGCCCTGTGGCGTTCAGCAGTCTGTGTAATGTCACTATGCCCTGTGGCGTTCAGCAGTCTGTGTAATGTCACTCTGCCCTGTGGCGTTCAGCAGTCTGTGTAATGTCACTCTGCCCTGTGGCATTCAGCAGTCTGTGTAATGTCACTCTGCCCTGCACTGTGCACCAGTCTCTGTAATGTCACTCTGCCCTGTGGCGTTCAGCAGTCTGTGTAATGTCACTCTGCAGTCTCTGTAATGTCACTCTGCCCTGTGGCGTTTAGCAGTCTGTGTACTGTCACTCTGCCCTGTGGCGTTCAGCAGTATCTGTAATGTCACTCTGCCCTGTGGCATTCAGCAGTCTCTGTAATGTCACTCGGCCCTGCGGCGTTCAGCAGTCTCTAATGTCACTCTGCCCTGTGGCATTCAACAGTCTGTGTAATGTCAGTTTGCCCTGCGGCGTTCAGCAGTCTCTAATGTCACTCTGCCCTTTGGCGTTTAGCAGTCTCTGTAATGTCACTCTACAGTGCAGTGTTCAGCAGTCTGTGTAATGTCACTCTGCACTGTACTGTGCACCAGTCTCTGTAATGTCACTCTGCCCTGTGGCGTTCAGCAGTCTCTGTAATGTCACACTGCCCTGCACTGTGCACCAGTCTCTGTAATGTCACTCTACCCTGCAGCGTTAGCAGTCTCTGTAATGTCACTCTGCCCTGTGGCATTCAGCAGTCTCTGTAATGTCACTCGGCCCTGCGTCGTTCAGCAGTCTCTAATGTCACTCTGCCCTGTGGCATTCAGCAGTCTGTGTTACGTCAGTTTGCCCTGCGGCGTTCAGCAGTCTCTAATGTCACTCTGCCCTGTGGCGTTCAGCAGTCTCTGTAATGTCACTCTACCGTGCAGTGTTCAGCAGTCTGTGTAATGTCACTCTGCACTGCACTGTGCACCAGTCTCTGTAATGTCACTCTGCCCTGTGGCGTTCAGCAGTCTCTGTAATGTCACTCTGCCCTGCACTGTGCACCAGTCTCTGTAATGTCACTCTACCCTGCGGCGTTCAGCAGTCTGTGTAATGTCACTCGGCCATGCACTGTGCACCAGTCTCTGTAATGTCACTCTACCCTGCAGCGTTAGCAGTCTCTGTAATGTCACTCTGCCCTGCACTGTGCACCAGTCTCTGTAATGTCACTCTGCCCTGTGGCATTCAGCAGTCTGTGTAATGTCACTCTGCCCTGCGGCGTTCAGCAGTCTCTGTAATGTCACTCTGCCCTGTGGCGTTTAGCGGTCTGTGTAATGTCACTCTTCCCTGTGGCGTTCAGCAGTCTGTGTAATGTCACTCTGCCCTGTGGCGTTCAGCAGTCTCTAATGTCACTCTGCCCTGTGGCGTTCAGCAGTCTGTGTAATGTCACTCTGCCCTGCACTGTGCACCAGTCTCTGTAATGTCACTCTGCCCTGTGGCATTCAGCAGTCTGTGTAATGTCACTCTGCCCTGTGGCGTTCAGCAGTCTGTGTAATGTCACTCTGCAGTCTCTGTAATGTCACTCTGCCCTGTGGGGTTTAGCAGTCTGTGTACTGTCACTCTGCCCTGCAGCGTTCAGCAGTCTCTGTCACTCTGCCCTGTGGCGTTCAGCAGTCTGTGTAATGTCACTCTGCAGTCTCTGTAATGTCACTCTGCCCTGTGGCGTTTAGCAGTCTCTGTAATGTCACTCTGCCATGTGGCGTTTAGCAGTCTGTGTAATGTCACTCTGCCCTGTGGCATTCAGCAGTCTGTGTAATGTCACTCTACCGTGCGGTGTTCAGCAGTCTGTGTAATGTCACTCTGCACTGCACTGTGCACCAGTCTCTGTAATGTCACTCTGCCCTGTGGCGTTCAGCAGTCTGTGTAATGTCACTCTGCCCTGTGGCGTTCAGCAGTCTGTGTAATGTCCCTCTGCCCTGTGGCGTTCAGCAGTCTGTGTAATGTCACTCTGCCCTGTGGCATTCAGCAGTCTGTGTAATGTCACTCTACCGTGCGGTGTTCAGCAGTCTGTGTAATGTCACTCTGCCCTGCACTGTGCACCAGTCTCTGTAATGTCACTCTGCCCTGTGGCGTTCAGCAGTCTGTGTAATGTCACTCTGCAGTCTCTGTAATGTCACTCTGCCCTGTGGCGTTTAGCAGTCTGTGTACTGTCACTCTGCCCTGTGGCGTTCAGCAGTATCTGTAATGTCACTCTGCCCTGTGGCATTCAGCAGTCTCTGTAATGTCACTCGGCCCTGCGGCGTTCAGCAGTCTCTAATGTCACTCTGCCCTGTGGCATTCAACAGTCTGTGTAATGTCAGTTTGCCCTGCGGCGTTCAGCAGTCTCTAATGTCACTCTGCCCTTTGGCGTTCAGCAGTCTCTGTAATGTCACTCTACCGTGCAGTGTTCAGCAGTCTGTGTAATGTCACTCTGCACTGTACTGTGCACCAGTCTCTGTAATGTCACTCTGCCCTGTGGCGTTCAGCAGTCTCTGTAATGTCACTCTGCCCTGCACTGTGCACCAGTCTCTGTAATGTCACTCTACCCTGCAGCGTTAGCAGTCTCTGTAATGTCACTCTGCCCTGTGGCATTCAGCAGTCTCTGTAATGTCACTCGGCCCTGCGGCGTTCAGCAGTCTCTAATGTCACTCTGCCCTGTGGCATTCAGCAGTCTGTGTTATGTCAGTTTGCCCTGCGGCGTTCAGCAGTCTCTAATGTCACTCTGCCCTGTGGCGTTCAGCAGTCTCTGTAATGTCACTCTACCGTGCAGTGTTCAGCAGTCTGTGTAATGTCACTCTGCACTGCACTGTGCACCAGTCTCTGTAATGTCACTCTGCCCTGTGGCGTTCAGCAGTCTCTGTAATGTCACTCTGCCCTGCACTGTGCACCAGTCTCTGTAATGTCACTCTACCCTGCGGCGTTCAGCAGTCTGTGTAATGTCACTCGGCCATGCACTGTGCACCAGTCTCTGTAATGTCACTCTACCCTGCAGCGTTAGCAGTCTCTGTAATGTCACTCTGCCCTGCACTGTGCACCAGTCTCTGTAATGTCACTCTGCCCTGTGGCATTCTGCAGTCTGTGAATTGTCACTCTGCCCTGTGGCGTTCAGCAGTCTCTGTAATGTCACTCTGCCCTGTGGCGTTCAGCAGTCTCTGTAATGTCACTCTGCCCTGTGGCGTTTAGCGGTCTGTGTAATGTCACTCTTCCCTGTGGCGTTCAGCAGTCTGTGTAATGTCACTCTGCCCTGTGGCGTTCAGCAGTCTGTGTAATGTCACTCTGCCCTGCGGCGTTCAGCAGTCTCTAATGTCACTCTGCCCTGTGGCGTTCAGCAGTCTCTGTAATGTCACTCGGCCCTGCGTCGTTCAGCAGTCTCTAATGTCACTCTGCCCTGTGGCATTCAGCAGTCTGTGTTATGTCAGTTTGCCCTGCGGCGTTCAGCAGTCTCTAATGTCACTCTGCCCTGTGGCGTTCAGCAGTCTCTGTAATGTCACTCTACCGTGCAGTGTTCAGCAGTCTGTGTAATGTCACTCTGCACTGCACTGTGCACCAGTCTCTGTAATGTCACTCTGCCCTGTGGCGTTCAGCAGTCTCTGTAATGTCACTCTGCCCTGCACTGTGCACCAGTCTCTGTAATGTCACTCTACCCTGCGGCGTTCAGCAGTCTGTGTAATGTCACTCGGCCATGCACTGTGCACCAGTCTCTGTAATGTCACTCTACCCTGCAGCGTTAGCAGTCTCTGTAATGTCACTCTGCCCTGCACTGTGCACCAGTCTCTGTAATGTCACTCTGCCCTGTGGCATTCAGCAGTCTGTGTAATGTCACTCTGCCCTGCGGCGTTCAGCAGTCTCTGTAATGTCACTCTGCCCTGTGGCGTTTAGCGGTCTGTGTAATGTCACTCTTCCCTGTGGCGTTCAGCAGTCTGTGTAATGTCACTCTGCCCTGTGGCGTTCAGCAGTCTCTAATGTCACTCTGCCCTGTGGCGTTCAGCAGTCTGTGTAATGTCACTCTGCCCTGCACTGTGCACCAGTCTCTGTAATGTCACTCTGCCCTGTGGCATTCAGCAGTCTGTGTAATGTCACTCTGCCCTGTGGCGTTCAGCAGTCTGTGTAATGTCACTCTGCAGTCTCTGTAATGTCACTCTGCCCTGTGGGGTTTAGCAGTCTGTGTACTGTCACTCTGCCCTGCAGCGTTCAGCAGTCTCTGTCACTCTGCCCTGTGGCGTTCAGCAGTCTGTGTAATGTCACTCTGCAGTCTCTGTAATGTCACTCTGCCATGTGGCGTTTAGCAGTCTGTGTAATGTCACTCTGCCCTGTGGCATTCAGCAGTCTGTGTAATGTCACTCTACCGTGCGGTGTTCAGCAGTCTGTGTAATGTCACTCTGCACTGCACTGTGCACCAGTCTCTGTAATGTCACTCTGCCCTGTGGCGTTCAGCAGTCTGTGTAATGTCACTCTGCCCTGTGGCGTTCAGCAGTCTGTGTAATGTCACTCTGCCCTGTGGCGTTCAGCAGTCTGTGTAATGTCACTCTGCCCTGTGGCATTCAGCAGTCTGTGTAATGTCACTCTACCGTGCGGTGTTCAGCAGTCTGTGTAATGTCACTCTGCCCTGCACTGTGCACCAGTCTCTGTAATGTCACTCTGCCCTGTGGCGTTCAGCAGTCTGTGTAATGTCACTCTGCAGTCTCTGTAATGTCACTCTGCCCTGTGGCGTTTAGCAGTCTGTGTACTGTCACTCTGCCCTGTGGCGTTCAGCAGTATCTGTAATGTCACTCTGCCCTGTGGCATTCAGCAGTCTCTGTAATGTCACTCGGCCCTGCGGCGTTCAGCAGTCTCTAATGTCACTCTGCCCTGTGGCATTCAACAGTCTGTGTAATGTCAGTTTGCCCTGCGGCGTTCAGCAGTCTCTAATGTCACTCTGCCCTTTGGCGTTCAGCAGTCTCTGTAATGTCACTCTACCGTGCAGTGTTCAGCAGTCTGTGTAATGTCACTCTGCACTGTACTGTGCACCAGTCTCTGTAATGTCACTCTGCCCTGTGGCGTTCAGCAGTCTCTGTAATGTCACTCTGCCCTGCACTGTGCACCAGTCTCTGTAATGTCACTCTACCCTGCAGCGTTAGCAGTCTCTGTAATGTCACTCTGCCCTGTGGCATTCAGCAGTCTCTGTAATGTCACTCGGCCCTGCGGCGTTCAGCAGTCTCTAATGTCACTCTGCCCTGTGGCATTCAGCAGTCTGTGTTATGTCAGTTTGCCCTGCGGCGTTCAGCAGTCTCTAATGTCACTCTGCCCTGTGGCGTTCAGCAGTCTCTGTAATGTCACTCTACCGTGCAGTGTTCAGCAGTCTGTGTAATGTCACTCTGCACTGCACTGTGCACCAGTCTCTGTAATGTCACTCTGCCCTGTGGCGTTCAGCAGTCTCTGTAATGTCACTCTGCCCTGCACTGTGCACCAGTCTCTGTAATGTCACTCTACCCTGCGGCGTTCAGCAGTCTGTGTAATGTCACTCGGCCATGCACTGTGCACCAGTCTCTGTAATGTCACTCTACCCTGCAGCGTTAGCAGTCTCTGTAATGTCACTCTGCCCTGCACTGTGCACCAGTCTCTGTAATGTCACTCTGCCCTGTGGCATTCTGCAGTCTGTGAATTGTCACTCTGCCCTGTGGCGTTCAGCAGTCTCTGTAATGTCACTCTGCCCTGTGGCGTTCAGCAGTCTCTGTAATGTCACTCTGCCCTGTGGCGTTTAGCGGTCTGTGTAATGTCACTCTTCCCTGTGGCGTTCAGCAGTCTGTGTAATGTCACTCTGCCCTGTGGCGTTCAGCAGTCTGTGTAATGTCACTCTGCCCTGCGGCGTTCAGCAGTCTCTAATGTCACTCTGCCCTGTGGCGTTCAGCAGTCTGTGTAATGTCACTCTGCCCTGCACTGTGCACCAGTCTCTGTAATGTCACTCTGCCCTGTGGCATTCAGCAGTCTGTGTAATGTCACTCTGCCCTGTGGCGTTCAGCAGTCTGTGTAATGTCACTCTGCAGTCTCTGTAATGTCACTCTGCCCTGTGGGGTTTAGCAGTCTGTGTACTGTCACTCTTCCCTGTGGCGTTCAGCAGTCTGTGTCACTCTGCCCTGTGGCGTTCAGCAGTCTGTGTAATGTCACTCTGCAGTCTCTGTAATGTCACTCTGCCCTGTGGCGTTTAGCAGTCTCTGTAATGTCACTCTGCCCTGTGGCGTTTAGCAGTCTGTGTAATGTCACTCTGCCCTGTGGCGTTCAGCAGTCTGTGTAATGTCACTCTGCCCTGTGGCATTCAGCAGTCTGTGTAATGTCACTACCGTGCGGTGTTCAGCAGTCTGTGTAATGTCACTCGGCTATGCACTGTGCACCAGTCTCTGTAATGTCACTCTACCCTGCAGCGTTAGCAATCTCTGTAATGTCACTCTGCCCTGTGGCATTCAGCAGTCTCTGTAATGTCACTCGGCCCTGCGGCATTCAGCAGTCTCTAATGTCACTCTGCCCTGTGGCATTCAGCAGTCTGTGTTATGTCAGTTTGCCCTGCGGCGTTCAGCAGTCTCTAATGTCACTCTGCCCTGTGGCGTTCAGCAGTCTCTGTAATGTCACTCTACCGTGCAGTGTTCAGCAGTCTGTGTAATGTCACTCTGCACTGCACTGTGCACCAGTCTCTGTAATGTCACTCTGCCCTGTGGCGTTCAGCAGTCTCTGTAATGTCACTCTGCCCTGCACTGTGCACCAGTCTCTGTAATGTCACTCTGCCCTGTGGCGTTCAGCAGTCTCTGTAATGTCACTCTGCCCTGCACTGTGCACCAGTCTCTGTAATGTCACTCTGCCCTGTGGCGTTCAGCAGTCTGTGTAATGTCACTCTGCCCTGCGGAGTTCAGCAGTCTCTAATGTCACTCTGCCCTGTGGCGTTCAGCAGTCTGTGTAATGTCACTCTGCCCTGCACTGTGCACCAGTCTCTGTAATGTCACTCTGCCCTGTGGCATTCAGCAGTCTGTGTAATGTCACTCTGCCCTGTGGCGTTCAGCAGTCTGTGTAATGTCACTCTGCAGTCTCTGTAATGTCACTCTGCCCTGTGGGGTTTAGCAGTCTGTGTACTGTCACTCTTCCCTGTGGCGTTCAGCAGTCTCTGTCACTCTGCCCTGTGGCGTTCAGCAGTCTGTGTAATGTCACTCTGCAGTCTCTGTAATGTCACTCTGCCCTGTGGCGTTTTACAGTCTCTGTAATGTCACTCTGCCCTGTGGCATTTAGCAGTCTGTGTAATGTCACTCTGCCCTGTGGCGTTCAGCAGTCTGTGTAATGTCACTCTGCCCTGTGGCATTCAGCAGTCTGTGTAATGTCACTCTACCGTGCGGTGTTCAGCAGTCTGTGTAATGTCACTCTGCCCTGCACTGTGCACCAGTCTCTGTAATGTCACTCTACCCTGCAGCGTTAGCAGTCTCTGTAATGTCACTCTGCCCTGTGGCATTCAGCAGTCTCTGTAATGTCACTCGGCCCTGCGGCATTCAGCAGTCTGTGTAATGTCACTCTGCCCTGAACTGTGCACCAGTCTCTGTAATGTCACTCTGCCCTGTGGCATTTAGCAGTCTGTGTACTGTCACTCTGCCCTGTGGCGTTCAGCAGTCTGTGTAATGTCACTCTGCAGTCTCTGTAATGTCACTCTGCCCTGTGGCGTTTAGCAGTCTGTGTACTGTCACTCTGCCCTGTGGCGTTCAGCAGTATCTGTAATGTCACTCTGCCCTGTGGCATTCAGCAGTCTCTGTAATGTCACTCTGCCCTGTGGTGTTTAGCAGTCTGTGTACTGTCAGTCTGCCCTGTGGCGTTCAGCAGTCTGTGTACTGTCAGTCTGCCCTGTGGCGTTCAGCAGTCTCTAATGTCACTCTGCCCTGTGGCGTTCAGCAGTCTCTGTAATGTCACTCTGCCCTGTAGCATTCAGCAGTCTGTGTAATGTCACTCTGCCCTGCGGCGTTCAGCAGTCTCTAATGTCACTCTGCCCTGTGGCGTTCAGCAGTCTCTGTAATGTCACTCTGCCCTGTAGCATTCAGCAGTCTGTGTAATGTCACTCTACCCTGCGGCGTTCAGCAGTCTGTGTAATGTCACTCTGCAGTCTCTGTAATGTCACTCTGCCCTGTGGGGTTTAGCAGTCTGTGTACTGTCACTCTTCCCTGTGGCGTTCAGCAGTCTCTGTCACTCTGCCCTGTGGCGTTCAGCAGTCTGTGTAATGTCACTCTGCAGTCTCTGTAATGTCACTCTGCCCTGTGGCGTTTTACAGTCTCTGTAATGTCACTCTGCCCTGTGGCATTTAGCAGTCTGTGTAATGTCACTCTGCCCTGTGGCGTTCAGCAGTCTGTGTAATGTCACTCTGCCCTGTGGCATTCAGCAGTCTGTGTAATGTCACTCTACCGTGCGGTGTTCAGCAGTCTGTGTAATGTCACTCTGCCCTGCACTGTGCACCAGTCTCTGTAATGTCACTCTACCCTGCAGCGTTAGCAGTCTCTGTAATGTCACTCTGCCCTGTGGCATTCAGCAGTCTCTGTAATGTCACTCGGCCCTGCGGCATTCAGCAGTCTGTGTAATGTCACTCTGCCCTGAACTGTGCACCAGTCTCTGTAATGTCACTCTGCCCTGTGGCATTTAGCAGTCTGTGTACTGTCACTCTGCCCTGTGGCGTTCAGCAGTCTGTGTAATGTCACTCTGCAGTCTCTGTAATGTCACTCTGCCCTGTGGCGTTTAGCAGTCTGTGTACTGTCACTCTGCCCTGTGGCGTTCAGCAGTATCTGTAATGTCACTCTGCCCTGTGGCATTCAGCAGTCTCTGTAATGTCACTCTGCCCTGTGGTGTTTAGCAGTCTGTGTACTGTCAGTCTGCCCTGTGGCGTTCAGCAGTCTGTGTACTGTCAGTCTGCCCTGTGGCGTTCAGCAGTCTCTAATGTCACTCTGCCCTGTGGCGTTCAGCAGTCTCTGTAATGTCACTCTGCCCTGTAGCATTCAGCAGTCTGTGTAATGTCACTCTGCCCTGCGGCGTTCAGCAGTCTCTAATGTCACTCTGCCCTGTGGCGTTCAGCAGTCTCTGTAATGTCACTCTGCCCTGTAGCATTCAGCAGTCTGTGTAATGTCACTCTACCCTGCGGCGTTCAGCAGTCTGTGTAATGTCACTCTGCCCTGCGGCGTTCAGCAGTCTCTAATGTCACTCTGCCCTGTGGCGTTCAGCAGTCTCTGTAATGTCACTCTGCCCTGTGGCGTTCAGCAGTCTGTGTAATGTCACTCTGCCCTGTGGCGTTCAGCAGTCTGTGTAATGTCACTCTGCAGTCTCTGTAAATTCACTCTGCCCTGTGGCGTTTAGCAGTCTGTGTACTGTCACTCTGCCCTGTGGCGTTCAGCAGTATCTGTAATGTCACTCTGCCCTGTGGCATTCAGCAGTCTCTGTAATGTCACTCGGCCCTGCGGCGTTCAGCAGTCTCTAATGTCACTCTGCCCTGTGGCATTCAGCAGTCTGTGTAATGTCAGTTTGCCCTGCGGCGTTCAGCAGTCTCTAATGTCACTCTGCCCTTTGGCGTTCAGCAGTCTGTGTAATGTCACTCTGCACTGCGCACCAGTCTCTGTAATGTCACTCTGCCCTGTGGCGTTCAGCAGTCTCTGTAATGTCACTCTGCCCTGTGGCGTTTAGCGGTCTGTGTAATGTCACTCTTCCCTGTGGCGTTCAGCAGTCTGTGTAATGTCACTCTGCCCTGTGGCGTTCAGCAGTCTGTGTAATGTCACTCTGCCCTGCGGCGTTCAGCAGTCTCTAATGTCACTCTGCCCTGTGGCGTTCAGCAGTCTGTGTAATGTCACTCTGCCCTGCACTGTGCACCAGTCTCTGTAATGTCACTCTGCCCTGTGGCATTCAGCAGTCTGTGTAATGTCACTCTGCCCTGTGGCGTTCAGCAGTCTGTGTAATGTCACTCTGCAGTCTCTGTAATGTCACTCTGCCCTGTGGGGTTTAGCAGTCTGTGTACTGTCACTCTTCCCTGTGGCGTTCAGCAGTCTCTGTCACTCTGCCCTGTGGCGTTCAGCAGTCTGTGTAATGTCACTCTGCAGTCTCTGTAATGTCACTCTGCCCTGTGGCGTTTAGCAGTCTCTGTAATGTCACTCTGCCCTGTGGCGTTTAGCAGTCTGTGTAATGTCACTCTGCCCTGTGGCGTTCAGCAGTCTGTGTAATGTCACTCTGCCCTGTGGCATTCAGCAGTCTGTGTAATGTCACTACCGTGCGGTGTTCAGCAGTCTGTGTAATGTCACTCGGCTATGCACTGTGCACCAGTCTCTGTAATGTCACTCTACCCTGCAGCGTTAGCAGTCTCTGTAATGTCACTCTGCCCTGTGGCATTCAGCAGTCTCTGTAATGTCACTCGGCCCTGCGGCATTCAGCAGTCTCTAATGTCACTCTGCCCTGTGGCATTCAGCAGTCTGTGTTATGTCAGTTTGCCCTGCGGCGTTCAGCAGTCTCTAATGTCACTCTGCCCTGTGGCGTTCAGCAGTCTCTGTAATGTCACTCTACCGTGCAGTGTTCAGCAGTCTGTGTAATGTCACTCTGCACTGCACTGTGCACCAGTCTCTGTAATGTCACTCTGCCCTGTGGCGTTCAGCAGTCTCTGTAATGTCACTCTGCCCTGCACTGTGCACCAGTCTCTGTAATGTCACTCTGCCCTGTGGCGTTCAGCAGTCTCTGTAATGTCACTCTGCCCTGCACTGTGCACCAGTCTCTGTAATGTCACTCTGCCCTGTGGCATTCAGCAGTCTGTGTAATGTCACTCTGCCCTGTGGCGTTCAGCAGTCTGTGTAATGTCACTCTGCCCTGCGGAGTTCAGCAGTCTCTAATGTCACTCTGCCCTGTGGCGTTCAGCAGTCTGTGTAATGTCACTCTGCCCTGCACTGTGCACCAGTCTCTGTAATGTCACTCTGCCCTGTGGCATTCAGCAGTCTGTGTAATGTCACTCTGCCCTGTGGCGTTCAGCAGTCTGTGTAATGTCACTCTGCAGTCTCTGTAATGTCACTCTGCCCTGTGGGGTTTAGCAGTCTGTGTACTGTCACTCTTCCCTGTGGCGTTCAGCAGTCTCTGTCACTCTACCCTGTGGCGTTCAGCAGTCTGTGTAATGTCACTCTGCAGTCTCTGTAATGTCACTCTGCCCTGTGGCGTTTAGCAGTCTCTGTAATGTCACTCTGCCCTGTGGCATTTAGCAGTCTGTGTAATGTCACTCTGCCCTGTGGCGTTCAGCAGTCTGTGTAATGTCACTCTGCCCTGTGGCATTCAGCAGTCTGTGTAATGTCACTCTACCGTGCGGTGTTCAGCAGTCTGTGTAATGTCACTCTGCCCTGCACTGTGCACCAGTCTCTGTAATGTCACTCTGCACTGTGGCGTTCAGCAGTCTGTGTACTGTCACTCTGCCCTGTGGCGTTCAGCAGTCTGTGTAATGTCACTCTGCAGTCTCTGTAATGTCACTCTGCCCTGTGGCGTTTAGCAGTCTGTGTACTGTCACTCTGCCCTGTGGCGTTCAGCAGTATCTGTAATGTCACTCTGCCCTGTGGCATTCAGCAGTCTCTGTAATGTCACTCTGCCCTGTGGTGTTTAGCAGTCTGTGTACTGTCAGTCTGCCCTGTGGCGTTCAGCAGTCTGTGTACTGTCAGTCTGCCCTGTGGCGTTCAGCAGTCTCTAATGTCACTCTGCCCTGTGGCGTTCAGCAGTCTCTGTAATGTCACTCTGCCCTGTAGCATTCAGCAGTCTGTGTAATGTCACTCTGCCCTGCGGCGTTCAGCCGTCTCTAATGTCACTCTGCCCTGTGGCGTTCAGCAGTCTCTGTAATGTCACTCTGCCCTGTAGCATTCAGCAGTCTGTGTAATGTCACTCTACCCTGCGGCGTTCAGCAGTCTGTGTAATGTCACTCTGCCCTGCACTGTGCACCAGTCTCTGTAATGTCACTCTGCCCTGTGGCATTCAGCAGTCTGTGTAATGTCACTCTGCCCTGTGGCGTTCAGCAGTCTCTGTAATGTCACTCTGCCCTGTGGCGTTCAGCAGTCTGTGTAATGTCACTCTGCCCTGTGGCGTTCAGCAGTCTGTGTAATGTCACTCTGCAGTCTCTGTAATGTCACTCTGCCCTGTGGCGTTTAGCAGTCTGTGTACTGTCACTCTGCCCTGTGGCGTTCAGCAGTATCTGTAATGTCACTCTGCCCTGTGGCATTCAGCAGTCTCTGTAATGTCACTCGGCCCTGCGGCGTTCAGCAGTCTCTAATGTCACTCTGCCCTGTGGCATTCAGCAGTCTGTGTAATGTCAGTTTGCCCTGCGGCGTTCAGCAGTCTCTAATGTCACTCTGCCCTTTGGCGTTCAGCAGTCTGTGTAATGTCACTCTGCACTGCGCACCAGTCTCTGTAATGTCACTCTGCCCTGTGGCGTTCAGCAGTCTCTGTAATGTCACTCTGCCCTGTGGCGTTTAGCGGTCTGTGTAATGTCACTCTTCCCTGTGGCGTTCAGCAGTCTGTGTAATGTCACTCTGCCCTGTGGCGTTCAGCAGTCTGTGTAATGTCACTCTGCCCTGCGGCGTTCAGCAGTCTCTAATGTCACTCTGCCCTGTGGCGTTCAGCAGTCTGTGTAATGTCACTCTGCCCTGCACTGTGCACCAGTCTCTGTAATGTCACTCTGCCCTGTGGCATTCAGCAGTCTGTGTAATGTCACTCTGCCCTGTGGCGTTCAGCAGTCTGTGTAATGTCACTCTGCAGTCTCTGTAATGTCACTCTGCCCTGTGGGGTTTAGCAGTCTGTGTACTGTCACTCTTCCCTGTGGCGTTCAGCAGTCTCTGTCACTCTGCCCTGTGGCGTTCAGCAGTCTGTGTAATGTCACTCTGCAGTCTCTGTAATGTCACTCTGCCCTGTGGCGTTTAGCAGTCTCTGTAATGTCACTCTGCCCTGTGGCGTTTAGCAGTCTGTGTAATGTCACTCTGCCCTGTGGCGTTCAGCAGTCTGTGTAATGTCACTCTGCCCTGTGGCATTCAGCAGTCTGTGTAATGTCACTACCGTGCGGTGTTCAGCAGTCTGTGTAATGTCACTCGGCTATGCACTGTGCACCAGTCTCTGTAATGTCACTCTACCCTGCAGCGTTAGCAGTCTCTGTAATGTCACTCTGCCCTGTGGCATTCAGCAGTCTCTGTAATGTCACTAGGCCCTGCGGCATTCAGCAGTCTCTAATGTCACTCTGCCCTGTGGCATTCAGCAGTCTGTGTTATGTCAGTTTGCCCTGCGGCGTTCAGCAGTCTCTAATGTCACTCTGCCCTGTGGCGTTCAGCAGTCTCTGTAATGTCACTCTACCGTGCAGTGTTCAGCAGTCTGTGTAATGTCACTCTGCACTGCACTGTGCACCAGTCTCTGTAATGTCACTCTGCCCTGTGGCGTTCAGCAGTCTCTGTAATGTCACTCTGCCCTGCACTGTGCACCAGTCTCTGTAATGTCACTCTGCCCTGTGGCGTTCAGCAGTCTCTGTAATGTCACTCTGCCCTGCACTGTGCACCAGTCTCTGTAATGTCACTCTGCCCTGTGGCGTTCAGCAGTCTGTGTAATGTCACTCTGCCCTGCGGAGTTCAGCAGTCTCTAATGTCACTCTGCCCTGTGGCGTTCAGCAGTCTGTGTAATGTCACTCTGCCCTGCACTGTGCACCAGTCTCTGTAATGTCACTCTGCCCTGTGGCATTCAGCAGTCTGTGTAATGTCACTCTGCCCTGTGGCGTTCAGCAGTCTGTGTAATGTCACTCTGCAGTCTCTGTAATGTCACTCTGCCCTGTGGGGTTTAGCAGTCTGTGTACTGTCACTCTTCCCTGTGGCGTTCAGCAGTCTCTGTCACTCTGCCCTGTGGCGTTCAGCAGTCTGTGTAATGTCACTCTGCAGTCTCTGTAATGTCACTCTGCCCTGTGGCGTTTAGCAGTCTCTGTAATGTCACTCTGCCTTTGGCATTTAGCAGTCTGTGTAATGTCACTCTGCCCTGTGGCGTTCAGCAGTCTGTGTAATGTCACTCTGCCCTGTGGCATTCAGCAGTCTGTGTAATGTCACTCTACCGTGCGGTGTTCAGCAGTCTGTGTAATGTCACTCTGCCCTGCACTGTGCACCAGTCTCTGTAATGTCACTCTGCACTGTGGCGTTCAGCAGTCTGTGTACTGTCACTCTGCCCTGTGGCGTTCAGCAGTCTGTGTAATGTCACTCTGCAGTCTCTGTAATGTCACTCTGCCCTGTGGCGTTTAGCAGTCTGTGTACTGTCACTCTGCCCTGTGGCGTTCAGCAGTATCTGTAATGTCACTCTGCCCTGTGGCATTCAGCAGTCTCTGTAATGTCACTCTGCCCTGTGGTGTTTAGCAGTCTGTGTACTGTCAGTCTGCCCTGTGGCGTTCAGCAGTCTGTGTACTGTCAGTCTGCCCTGTGGCGTTCAGCAGTCTCTAATGTCACTCTGCCCTGTGGCGTTCAGCAGTCTCTGTAATGTCACTCTGCCCTGTAGCATTCAGCAGTCTGTGTAATGTCACTCTGCCCTGCGGCGTTCAGCAGTCTCTAATGTCACTCTGCCCTGTGGCGTTCAGCAGTCTCTGTAATGTCACTCTGCCCTGTAGCATTCAGCAGTCTGTGTAATGTCACTCTACCCTGCGGCGTTCAGCAGTCTGTGTAATGTCACTCTGCCCTGCACTGTGCACCAGTCTCTGTAATGTCACTCTGCCCTGTGGCATTCAGCAGTCTGTGTAATGTCACTCTGCCCTGTGGCGTTCAGCAGTCTCTGTAATGTCACTCTGCCCTGTGGCGTTCAGCAGTCTGTGTAATGTCACTCTGCCCTGTGGCCTTCAGCAGTCTGTGTAATGTCACTCTGCAGTCTCTGTAATGTCACTCTGCCCTGTGGCGTTTAGCAGTCTGTGTACTGTCACTCTGCCCTGTGGCGTTCAGCAGTCTCTGTAATGTCACTCTGCCCTGTGGCGTTCAGCAGTCTGTGTAATGTCACTCTGCCCTGTGGCGTTCAGCAGTCTGTGTAATGTCACTCTGCAGTCTCTGTAATGTCACTCTGCCCTGTGGGGTTTAGCAGTCTGTGTACTGTCACTCTTCCCTGTGGCGTTCAGCAGTCTCTGTCACTCTGCCCTGTGGCGTTCAGCAGTCTGTGTAATGTCACTCTGCAGTCTCTGTAATGTCACTCTGCCCTGTGGCGTTTAGCAGTCTCTGTAATGTCACTCTGCCCTGTGGCGTTTAGCAGTCTGTGTAATGTCACTCTGCCCTGTGGCGTTCAGCAGTCTGTGTAATGTCACTCTGCCCTGTGGCATTCAGCAGTCTGTGTAATGTCACTACCGTGCGGTGTTCAGCAGTCTGTGTAATGTCACTCGGCTATGCACTGTGCACCAGTCTCTGTAATGTCACTCTACCCTGCAGCGTTAGCAGTCTCTGTAATGTCACTCTGCCCTGTGGCATTCAGCAGTCTCTGTAATGTCACTCGGCCCTGCGGCATTCAGCAGTCTCTAATGTCACTCTGCCCTGTGGCATTCAGCAGTCTGTGTTATGTCAGTTTGCCCTGCGGCGTTCAGCAGTCTCTAATGTCACTCTGCCCTGTGGCGTTCAGCAGTCTCTGTAATGTCACTCTACCATGCAGTGTTCAGCAGTCTGTGTAATGTCACTCTGCACTGCACTGTGCACCAGTCTCTGTAATGTCACTCTGCCCTGTGGCGTTCAGCAGTCTCTGTAATGTCACTCTGCCCTGCACTGTGCACCAGTCTCTGTAATGTCACTCTGCCCTGTGGCGTTCAGCAGTCTCTGTAATGTCACTCTGCCCTGCACTGTGCACCAGTCTCTGTAATGTCACTCTGCCCTGTGGCATTCAGCAGTCTGTGTAATGTCACTCTGCCCTGTGGCGTTCAGCAGTCTGTGTAATGTCACTCTGCCCTGCGGAGTTCAGCAGTCTCTAATGTCACTCTGCCCTGTGGCGTTCAGCAGTCTGTGTAATGTCACTCTGCCCTGCACTGTGCACCAGTCTCTGTAATGTCACTCTGCCTTGTGGCATTCAGCAGTCTGTGTAATGTCACTCTGCCCTGTGGCGTTCAGCAGTCTGTGTAATGTCACTCTGCAGTCTCTGTAATGTCACTCTGCCCTGTGGGGTTTAGCAGTCTGTGTACTGTCACTCTTCCCTGTGGCGTTCAGCAGTCTCTGTCACTCTGCCCTGTGGCGTTCAGCAGTCTGTGTAATGTCACTCTGCAGTCTCTGTAATGTCACTCTGCCCTGTGGCGTTTAGCAGTCTCTGTAATGTCACTCTGCCCTGTGGCATTTAGCAGTCTGTGTAATGTCACTCTGCCCTGTGGCGTTCAGCAGTCTGTGTAATGTCACTCTGCCCTGTGGCATTCAGCAGTCTGTGTAATGTCACTCTACCGTGCGGTGTTCAGCAGTCTGTGTAATGTCACTCTGCCCTGCACTGTGCACCAGTCTCTGTAATGTCACTCTGCACTGTGGCGTTCAGCAGTCTGTGTACTGTCACTCTGCCCTGTGGCGTTCAGCAGTCTGTGTAATGTCACTCTGCAGTCTCTGTAATGTCACTCTGCCCTGTGGCGTTTAGCAGTCTGTGTACTGTCACTCTGCCCTGTGGCGTTCAGCAGTATCTGTAATGTCACTCTGCCCTGTGGCATTCAGCAGTCTCTGTAATGTCACTCTGCCCTGTAGCATTCAGCAGTCTGTGTAATGTCACTCTGCCCTGTGGTGTTTAGCAGTCTGTGTACTGTCAGTCTGCCCTGTGGCGTTCAGCAGTCTGTGTACTGTCAGTCTGCCCTGTGGCGTTCAGCAGTCTCTAATGTCACTCTGCCCTGTGGCGTTCAGCAGTCTCTGTAATGTCACTCTGCCCTGTAGCATTCAGCAGTCTGTGTAATGTCACTCTGCCCTGCGGCGTTCAGCAGTCTCTAATGTCACTCTGCCCTGTGGCGTTCAGCAGTCTCTGTAATGTCACTCTGCCCTGTAGCATTCAGCAGTCTGTGTAATGTCACTCTACCCTGCGGCGTTCAGCAGTCTGTGTAATGTCACTCTGCCCTGCACTGTGCACCAGTCTCTGTAATGTCACTCTGCCCTGTGGCATTCAGCAGTCTGTGTAATGTCACTCTGCCCTGTGGCGTTAAGCAGTCTCTGTAATGTCACTCTGCCCTGTGGCGTTCAGCAGTCTGTGTAATGTCACTCTGCCCTGTGGCGTTCAGCAGTCTGTGTAATGTCACTCTGCAGTCTCTGTAATGTCACTCTGCCCTGTGGCGTTTAGCAGTCTGTGTACTGTCACTCTGCCCTGTGGCGTTCAGCAGTATCTGTAATGTCACTCTGCCCTGTGGCATTCAGCAGTCTCTGTAATGTCACTCGGCCCTGCGGCGTTCAGCAGTCTCTAATGTCACTCTGCCCTGTGGCATTCAGCAGTCTGTGTAATGTCAGTTTGCCCTGCGGCGTTCAGCAGTCTCTAATGTCACTCTGCCCTTTGGCGTTCAGCAGTCTGTGTAATGTCACTCTGCACTGCGCACCAGTCTCTGTAATGTCACTCTGCCCTGTGGCGTTCAGCAGTCTCTGTAATGTCACTCTGCCCTGTGGCGTTTAGCGGTCTGTGTAATGTCACTCTTCCCTGTGGCGTTCAGCAGTCTGTGTAATGTCACTCTGCCCTGTGGCGTTCAGCAGTCTGTGTAATGTCACTCTGCCCTGCGGCGTTCAGCAGTCTCTAATGTCACTCTGCCCTGTGGCGTTCAGCAGTCTGTGTAATGTCACTCTGCCCTGCACTGTGCACCAGTCTCTGTAATGTCACTCTGCCCTGTGGCATTCAGCAGTCTGTGTAATGTCACTCTGCCCTGTGGCGTTCAGCAGTCTGTGTAATGTCACTCTGCAGTCTCTGTAATGTCACTCTGCCCTGTGGGGTTTAGCAGTCTGTGTACTGTCACTCTTCCCTGTGGCGTTCAGCAGTCTCTGTCACTCTGCCCTGTGGCGTTCAGCAGTCTGTGTAATGTCACTCTGCAGTCTCTGTAATGTCACTCTGCCCTGTGGCGTTTAGCAGTCTCTGTAATGTCACTCTGCCCTGTGGCGTTTAGCAGTCTGTGTAATGTCACTCTGCCCTGTGGCGTTCAGCAGTCTGTGTAATGTCACTCTGCCCTGTGGCATTCAGCAGTCTGTGTAATGTCACTACCGTGCGGTGTTCAGCAGTCTGTGTAATGTCACTCGGCTATGCACTGTGCACCAGTCTCTGTAATGTCACTCTACCCTGCAGCGTTAGCAGTCTCTGTAATGTCACTCTGCCCTGTGGCATTCAGCAGTCTCTGTAATGTCACTCGGCCCTGCGGCATTCAGCAGTCTCTAATGTCACTCTGCCCTGTGGCATTCAGCAGTCTGTGTTATGTCAGTTTGCCCTGCGGCGTTCAGCAGTCTCTAATGTCACTCTGCCCTGTGGCGTTCAGCAGTCTCTGTAATGTCACTCTACCGTGCAGTGTTCAGCAGTCTGTGTAATGTCACTCTGCACTGCACTGTGCACCAGTCTCTGTAATGTCACTCTGCCCTGTGGCGTTCAGCAGTCTCTGTAATGTCACTCTGCCCTGCACTGTGCACCAGTCTCTGTAATGTCACTCTGCCCTGTGGCGTTCAGCAGTCTGTGTAATGTCACTCTGCCCTGCGGAGTTCAGCAGTCTCTAATGTCACTCTGCCCTGTGGCGTTCAGCAGTCTGTGTAATGTCACTCTGCAGTCTCTGTAATGTCACTCTGCCCTGTGGCGTTTAGCAGTCTCTGTAATGTCACTCTGCCCTGTGGCATTTAGCAGTCTGTGTAATGTCACTCTGCCCTGTGGCGTTCAGCAGTCTGTGTAATGTCACTCTGCCCTGTGGCATTCAGCAGTCTGTGTAATGTCACTCTACCGTGCGGTGTTCAGCAGTCTGTGTAATGTCACTCTGCCCTGCACTGTGCACCAGTCTCTGTAATGTCACTCTGCACTGTGGCGTTCAGCAGTCTGTGTACTGTCACTCTGCCCTGTGGCGTTCAGCAGTCTGTGTAATGTCACTCTGCAGTCTCTGTAATGTCACTCTGCCCTGTGGCGTTTAGCAGTCTGTGTACTGTCACTCTGCCCTGTGGCGTTCAGCAGTATCTGTAATGTCACTCTGCCCTGTGGCATTCAGCAGTCTCTGTAATGTCACTCTGCCCTGTGGTGTTTAGCAGTCTGTATACTGTCAGTCTGCCCTGTGGCGTTCAGCAGTCTGTGTACTGTCAGTCTGCCCTGTGGCGTTCAGCAGTCTCTAATGTCACTCTGCCCTGTGGCGTTCAGCAGTCTCTGTAATGTCACTCTGCCCTGTAGCATTCAGCAGTCTGTGTAATGTCACTCTGCCCTGCGGCGTTCAGCAGTCTCTAATGTCACTCTGCCCTGTGGCGTTCAGCAGTCTCTGTAATGTCACTCTGCCCTGTAGCATTCAGCAGTCTGTGTAATGTCACTCTACCCTGCGGCGTTCAGCAGTCTGTGTAATGTCACTCTGCCCTGCACTGTGCACCAGTCTCTGTAATGTCACTCTGCCCTGTGGCATTCAGCAGTCTGTGTAATGTCACTCTGCCCTGTGGCGTTCAGCAGTCTCTGTAATGTCACTCTGCCCTGTGGCGTTCAGCAGTCTGTGTAATGTCACTCTGCCCTGTGGCGTTCAGCAGTCTGTGTAATGTCACTCTGCAGTCTCTGTAATGTCACTCTGCCCTGTGGCGTTTATCAGTCTGTGTACTGTCACTCTGCCCTGTGGCGTTCAGCAGTATCTGTAATGTCACTCTGCCCTGTGGCATTCAGCAGTCTCTGTAATGTCACTCGGCCCTGCGGCGTTCAGCAGTCTCTAATGTCACTCTGCCCTGTGGCATTCAGCAGTCTGTGTAATGTCAGTTTGCCCTGCGGCGTTCAGCAGTCTCTAATGTCACTCTGCCCTTTGGCGTTCAGCAGTCTGTGTACTGTCACTCTGCACTGCGCACCAGTCTCTGTAATGTCACTCTGCCCTGTGGCGTTCAGCAGTCTCTGTAATGTCACTCTGCCCTGCACTGTGCACCAGTCTCTGTAATGTCACTCTGCCATGCGGCGTTCAGCAGTCTGTGTAATGTCACTCTGCCCTGCACTGTGCACCAGTCTCTGTAATGTCACTCTACCCTGCGGCGTTCAGCAGTCTGTGTAATGTCACTCGGCTATGCACTGTGCACCAGTCTCTGTAATGTCACTCTACCCTGCAGCGTTAGCAGTCTCTGTAATGTCACTCTGCCCTGTGGCATTCAGCAGTCTCTGTAATGTCACTCGGCCCTGAGGCGTTCAGCAGTCTCTAATGTCACTCTGCCCTGTGGCAATCAGCAGTCTGTGTTATGTCAGTTTGCCCTGCGGCGTTCAGCAGTCTCTAATGTCACTCTGCCCTGTGGCGTTCAGCAGTCTCTGTAATGTCACTCTACCGTGCAGTGTTCAGCAGTCTGTGTAATGTCACTCTGCACTGCACTGTGCACCAGTCTCTGTAATGTCACTCTGCCCTGTGGCGTTCAGCAGTCTCTGTAATGTCACTCTGCCCTGCACTGTGCACCAGTCTCTGTAATGTCACTCTACCCTGCGGCGTTCAGCAGTCTGTGTAATGTCACTCGGCCATGCACTGTGCACCAGTCTCTGTAATGTCACTCTACCCTGCACTGTGCACCAGTCTCTGTAATGTCACTCTGCCCTGTGGCATTCAGCAGTCTGTGTAATGTCACTCTGCCCTGTGGCGTTCAGCAGTCTCTGTAATGTCACTCTGCCCTGTGGCGTTCAGCAGTCTCTGTAATGTCACTCTGCCCTGTGGCGTTTAGCGGTCTGTGTAATGTCACTCTTCCCTGTGGCGTTCAGCAGTCTGTGTAATGTCACTCTGCCCTGTGGCGTTCAGCAGTCTGTGTAATGTCACTCTGCCCTGCGGCGTTCAGCAGTCTCTAATGTCACTCTGCCCTGTGGCGTTCAGCAGTCTGTGTAATGTCACTCTGCCCTGCACTGTGCACCAGTCTCTGTAATGTCACTCTGCCCTGTGGCATTCAGCAGTCTGTGTAATGTCACTCTGCCCTGTGGCGTTCAGCAGTCTGTGTAATGTCACTCTGCAGTCTCTGTAATGTCACTCTGCCCTGTGGGGTTTAGCAGTCTGTGTACTGTCACTCTTCCCTGTGGCGTTCAGCAGTCTCTGTCACTCTACCCTGTGGCGTTCAGCAGTCTGTGTAATGTCACTCTGCAGTCTCTGTAATGTCACTCTGCCCTGTGGCGTTTAGCAGTCTCTGTAATGTCACTCTGCCCTGTGGCGTTTAGCAGTCTGTGTAATGTCACTCTGCCCTGTGGCGTTCAGCAGTCTGTGTAATGTCACTCTGCCCTGTGGCATTCAGCAGTCTGTGTAATGTCACTCTACCGTGCGGTGTTCAGCAGTCTGTGTAATGTCACTCTGCCCTGCACTGTGCACCAGTCTCTGTAATGTCACTCTGCACTGTGGCGTTCAGCAGTCTGTGTACTGTCACTCTGCCCTGTGGCGTTCAGCAGTCTGTGTAATGTCACTCTGCAGTCTCTGTAATGTCACTCTGCCCTGTGGCGTTTAGCAGTCTGTGTACTGTCACTCTGCCCTGTGGCGTTCAGCAGTATCTGTAATGTCACTCTGCCCTGTGGCATTCAGCAGTCTCTGTAATGTCACTCTGCCCTGTGGTGTTTAGCAGTCTGTGTACTGTCAGTCTGCCCTGTGGCGTTCAGCAGTCTGTGTACTGTCAGTCTGCCCTGTGGCGTTCAGCAGTCTCTGTAATGTCACTCTGCCCTGCGGCGTTCAGCAGTCTCTAATGTCACTCTGCCCTGTGGCGTTCAGCAGTCTCTGTAATGTCACTCTGCCCTGTAGCATTCAGCAGTCTGTGTAATGTCACTCTACCCTGCGGCGTTCAGCAGTCTGTGTAATGTCACTCTGCCCTGCACTGTGCACCAGTCTCTGTAATGTCACTCTGCCCTGTGGCATTCAGCAGTCTGTGTAATGTCACTCTGCCCTGTGGCGTTCAGCAGTCTCTGTAATGTCACTCTGCCCTGTGGCGTTCAGCAGTCTGTGTAATGTCACTCTGCAGTCTCTGTAATGTCACTCTGCCCTGTGGCGTTTAGCAGTCTGTGTACTGTCACTCTGCCCTGTGGTGTTCAGCAGTCTCTGTAATGTCACTCTGCCCTGTGGCATTTAGCAGTCTGTGTAATGTCACTCTGCCCTGTGGCGTTCAGCAGTCTGTGTAATGTCACTCTGCCCTGTGGCGTTCAGCAGTCTGTGTAATGTCACTCTGCCCTGTGGCGTTCAGCAGTTTGTGTAATGTCACTGTGCCCTGTGGCGTTTAGCAGTCTGTAATGTCACTCTTCCCTGTGGCGTTCAGCAGTCTCTGTAATGTCACTCTGCCCTGTGGCGTTCAGCAGTCTGTGTAATGTCACTCTGCCCTGCGGCGTTCAGCAGTCTCTAATGTCACTCTGCCCTGTGGTGTTCAGCAGTCTGTGTAATGTCACTCTGCCCTGCACTGTGCACCAGTCTCTGTAATGTCACTCTGCCCTGTGGCTTTCAGCAGTCTGTGTAATGTCACTCTGCCCTGCACTGTGCACCAGTCTCTGTAATGTCACTCTACCCTGTGGCGTTCAGCAGTCTGCTTAATGTCAGTCTGCCCTGCGCATAGCCGCAGGAAGTAGTTTGGGGGTTGGGGGGGTGCAGAAAAACATTTTTTTGCCCGCGTTGAAGACATACTATATTGTACTGGTCCCCCGTGGGAATCAAACCCACAACCCTGGCATTGCAAGCACCATGCTCTACCAACTGATCATCACAAACCACTTGATGTCTCACTGTACTTAATTACTGGATTCTGCATTGTTTTTCTTCATGGTGATGGAAAGTCTACAGGTACAAATGTATATAATCAGCTTATGTACAAAACATTAATGTTCATTTACATTAAGTGGTTTGTCAGTATGGTAAATTATAACTGCAGAAAAAAATTTGTTGTTTTCCTTGTTATTTAATCAAGAAAATATTTAATTTGATGTGGATGTTTTGTGTCTCTGGACATAACTTTGCACCTTTTGATGTAGATGTTTGAGGACAGGGTTTTGTTCTTTCTGGATCCCATTAGAACGACAATTGCAGAGAAAGGAACAGGGCAACAACTCTTATAATTCCAACTATTATGACCTGCAAGATATTGTTCTTAATTATACAACTACCTTTTTGGCTAAAGCACCCCTACTTCCCGTGGCTCTGGCCCTGCGGCCTTCACAGTGTTAGCCTAAGATTATAGTCTTGGTTTCTGCAGTTGGAGAGGAACGTTTCCCTTAATGTTATCACCAGGGTGAAGAGGAAGGGCTTTTGGCTCCTGTAACGCTGCACACACGCATACAGACACTTCCAGTCCATCTCTATGTGAAATTGCTCAGTCTTAATCGCAGGGAGATAAATGATCAGTCCTGAACCTGCACCTCATTTGGCCCTGAGTGTGTACTATGAGTGTGTGTGTGTCTGTTAATTTGAATGCCGAGTCGAGACCTTGATTCCCAGTATGTCCTCTCTTATTACTATCAATGTGGGAGCAGAGTGGAGAAGGGGAGGAGATGCCGGTGACTCCCATCCCGCCAGCACATCAGTGGAGAGGGAGAGAACACATGGAAATGTTGCTCAGAATGAGATCTTAAATAACTCAATCATGCTGTACTCGCTGCCAGCACACACACAGTCACGGAGACAGAGCTGCTTCATCGGTCTCTGGAATGGGAAACATACCAAGTCTGTTTAAAATGCAAAAAACAACAATTTATCTAGCAGCAATAAGAACAGCTGGTTGGGGGGAGGGGCACGTGTGATGTGGCTCATGCATCAAGCGAAACCCCTCTCGCCCTTCTCTCACTCTTGTCCCCCTCCTAGTTATCCAGGGCCTGGGGAGATGGTTGGTTGGCGGGGTGTTCCGAAGCGAGTTGTATCCCACTTAGGGTGCTAGAATCATGGGAAGACTGTGAAGATGTTATTTAGCACCATGCCTCCCATCTTTAATGTCCACTCGTCCAAACACAGGCACTACAGCCACTTCCTCTCCTCCTCAAACAATAGCAATAGCAGAAGACAGCAGTCAGACCAATAAGGATAGTCAGCATTCAGCTGGAGTGATTTAATCAGAATTACATTTGGTGCCTCATATGAATATACACAGCCATCTATATGCAATGTTTTTTGTGCTAGTTTGTCAGTGTGTGTGTGTGTGTACCAAAGAACCAAAGTCCCTCCACAGTGCCTCAAACTGGACTCCCTTTCAACTCCCGACAAGATGGAGAATGGCGTTTTGTGTTGCGTAGCGGGGGCAACCTGGGGCAAGGATCCCTCACAGAGACATCGGCCTGATAAACGCAACCGGGACCTCCCAATTTCCACGGCCCACAAAATAAGAACAGCAACCCCAGACATCATCTGACAGGACACACTGAAATGTTCTCTATCACTCTCTATCTCCCTCTCTCTTCACCCCTCTCACTCTCTCCCTTCATCCCACTATCTCTCACTCAGGGATATAATTTCAGCAACATGGTTCTAAATGGATTCTGCCCTGTCCAGCAGGATACCTTTGATAAAGCCTCAGCGTTACAGTATGATTGAGCAGCTTCTTAAGTTATTCTCAGTGTCCAGGCATGGACCTGGCTACTACCACCACACACACACACTCCGGCAGGGAAAATCCGGGAGGGCAGTAGCCTCAGTGGACAGTTAAACAGGACTTTGAGCTACAGTATTTCCATCGAACAGGACCCATGAGCACCAATATGTGAAGTTCATAGGAGTATGAAATTGGGTGTCAAATGAAGCTAAGAGTCAATATTTTTGGGGGAAACTAAGGCATAGATAGGTTTTTCAACCATTTCCCACAATTTGCTTTGGCATAAGTAAAGATTTTGATTTCTGGATAAACAGATGGAAACATTGTCTTAGAAAACATCTACCAGAGAAAGTCTTCCATCAAAACCCAATAATGTTGACGTAAGGTCCCCTGCCAACACTTAGATTTAGTTTGGGAGAAATTGTTTACCTTCTGTAAGTTTAACCTCTACGGGATCGGTGAAATTTGGTCAGTCCAACCTGGCCTTGATGTTAACGTCCACAGACGGACTGGACCACATCTGAGCCTATCACAGACGTATGTTTCACAAGTTTGGATAGCACAGCACAGTACAGTAAAGCACTGTATAGTATAGTACAGTAGAGTACAGTGTATTGTACTGTACTGACCTATACTCTACTGTACTGTGCTAAACTCTACTGTACTCACCTGTGCTCTGCTGTGATGTCCAAACTTGTGAAGTAGAAGGACATTCATATCCAGAATTATGTTTTCTGTGTTCGTACAAATCAGGGACCCATGATCTAATCTAATCCATTTCACTTACTTTAAATTCAATATCCAAAAGAGAGATGTTCAAGCTCAAGGTACGATGTCATACCCGACATCCCAGTTGAGAAACGTGGCAGCATAAAAACTTGAGGAAGGTTTTACCGTAATTCTGTTTCCAAAGTTTGCATCAGCACAATTCTTCTACTAAATTCGTACATTTTTCAGTAGTCCTTGTGCATAGAGTTGTCTGGCTTGTTAAACTTTGAAATCAATGTTTTTTGTTTGGCATACATTTTAAAGTGAAATAAAAGTTCAATTCCATTACGGTGAAATTGCCCATGGGTAATATATCTGGTCTGCTCTCTCCGATGTTGTCAAGATCAAACTGGGTATTTTTTCTTCCACAGTGACAAAAAGCTGTTTCCTCAAAAAGTGGCCTTGCTGGCTGCTTTGATGCAATGGCCATATGAAATTGAGCGCCATTAGACTGAAAGCTCTGTGAGGCACGGGTGAGGAATGGGGGAGGAGGGACGACCCTTTCTCCCCCTGCTCGTTTCTCCAAAATTGCAATATGTGCTGACAAGTTGATGACAGTGTACTGTATCTCATCCTTGAATAAGCCCAAATTACTGCAATTAGAGTGCTGGTATATAGAGGAGAAGGGAAGATAGGTGGTATCTATCATGGAATGGAATAGAATGGCTTGAGGGACAGACGGGTGATCAGAAGACAGGGTTGGAGGTGTAGGGGAGGGCGTGAGGTGAGGTGGAGAAGTGCAGTGTAATGACTATCGGGGAGGACAGGATATGGGGCCAGTTACCAAGACAGTCAAATCATGTTGTAATGAGTATTATGGGAGACAGAGTGCTGGTGTCAAGCGCAGGACACAGCAGGTAGCTGGGTCCAGGGCCAGGCAGAAGGTCATACACAGGGAATCCAAAAAGGTAATAGTACAGGCAGGGAAACCGTAGGTCGGGAGATCAGGCAATAGGTTGATGACAGGAAATCTGACAAAAGTACAGGCAGAGAATAGGCAAAAAACATTGTTAGTGAGGATGGAAACTAGTGAGAACTACAATACACGGAAGGACTAGTATGGAAATGAACAAAGCTCCGAACAATGATAGGGTGCAAAGAACTTAATTAAATAGTGTGTGTAAATGACATACAGGTGTGTGAACAGGTGATCAGAATTCAGGTGATTGGGATATGGAGAGTGAGCTGCGTTCAGGGGATCTATATGTTTGAGAGTGTGAGTTGGAAGCAGACGTTACACATGTAAGCATTTTTTGTCCTATATTTTTATTTAATTTATTTTTAATCCCAGCTCTTATCCCCGCAGGAGATGTATATAAGTCTTTGCTAGGTAAAGCCCCGCCTTATCTCAGCTCACTGGTCACCATAGCAACACCCACCCATAGCATGCACTCCAGCAGGTATATTTCACTGGTCATCCCCCAAAGCCAACACCTCCTTTGGCTGCCTTTCCTTCCAGTTCTCTGCTGCCAATGACTGGAACGAATTGCAAAAATCACTGAAGCTGGAGACTTATATCTCCCTCACTAACTTTAAGCATCAGCTGTCAAAGCAGTTTACCGATCACTGTACCTGTACACAGCCTATCTGTAAATAGCACACTCAACTACCTCATCCCCATATTGTTATTTATCTTTTTGCTGTTTTGCACCCCAGTATCTCTACGTGCAGATGATGATGTGCAAATCTACCACTACAGTGTTAATGCTAAATTGTAATTATTTCACCTCTATGGCCAATTTATTGCCTTACCTCCCTAATCTTCTACATTTACACACACTGAACATATATTTTTCTACTGTATTATTGACTGTATGTTTGTTTATTCCATGTGTAACTCTGAGTTGTTGTTTGTGTCGCCCTGCTTTGCTTTATCTTGGCCAGGTCGCAGCTGTAAATGAGAACTTGTTCTCAACAAGCCTACCTGGATAAATAAAGGTGAAATAAAATAAAAATAAAAAGGAGGCCTTTTGACAGGCTGTCATTGTAACTAAGAATTTGTTCTTAACTGACTTGTCTAGTTACATAAAGGTTAAATAAAATTTTCAATAAAAAAAACATTTTCGTAATTGAAGATGTAAACTACAGCTGTAATAATAGTAATTGGTGAGAATTACTCTTCCTTACTTTGAGTCCATAGCATGAAAGAGGTGGAGTTGGCCTGATAGTTGTGTTAAGATGTGTACTCTTCCTCAATAATATAGTAACAAGTCATAGAAAATAATATTATCATGAAAGCCTCTAAATGACCCTTGTTTTTCTGTCCTGGTACATAACATAGTCGAGGTGGATGGGGAGGGAGAGGGAGGGAGAGAGAGCGAGAAAGAAAGAGAGAAAAAGAGAGACAATGACACACAGAGAGAAAGAGAGGTAAATAGTATTGATGGGCTTTCAGGCTTGCACCCTCTCTGCTGCTCAGTCACATGTAGGCGAAGGCTGTGCTCCCATAATTCAGTCTGATTGAAGGCTGTATTAGAGCGCTTAAAGGGATAATAAGCAACATCATTTGCAGGAAGATGTGACCGGACTGAATAAATTAGGCAGTTATTTTCTGCATATATATATATATATATATATATATATATATATATATATATATATATATATATATATAGATCTCTCCCTCTCTCTCTCAGGGTTTCGTTGCGACAGAGAGTAATCACATCTATAACCTGTGTACCATGTGTCTCCTTTCTTTCACATTTATCATGTTTATCCTTATCAAGCCCCGTGCCATTTCTATCAGGAAGCTAGAAGCAGCATCTGAAAATGGATCGACTGCATGCATCACTATCATCAGTCATACGGACTGATCAACAGGCTAAGACATGAGCTATGAAGTCAGCTAAAAGAACACGATTGAAAAAGTCTCTGAGATCTTCTCCTTTACCAAGCATCTCAGAAATTCATGAAGGTTCAAGAATGAACAGAAATTCCGCTCCAAATGTCCTCCAATGGAGTGTGTTTCTCGCCAAGCCAACTAGGAGCAAAAACAACAGAAAGCAATATTTTGTCAAATGAAATATTGATATTCTACATGTTCAATACTGTAAAAGTGCACCTCGCCTTGGCGCCTTCAAACAACCATGAGAGACCTGCAGCCAGGCCAATCATGTAATGAAGCAGCCTTTCTACAGCCTGGTCCAAGATCTGCTTGTATGTGTTTGCCACTGCTGACCAGGACAGCACAAACAGATCAAACTGTTCTGGGACTGGGCCATTTCTCCTCTAGACCTACAGTGCAAAGCTGAATTGCTGGTCATAAGAGGCACAACAAAAGATGTCATCTGTTGATAAGTGTGGTGATGAATTCAAACGGTTAGCAGAAGCCTGATGCCCAGTATTACAAAAATGTACTTTTATAATTCCTGTTGGGTCAAACTACTCATGCATTGATAGTCATTTGTAAGACCCTCCTGACCAATAGTTAAATAACGGTTCAATTAAAAAGAATAACAGCACAACAGGATCAACAATGCTGTGGGCTCCGGTCAAAAACAGTTCAATTTATAGGGAAATAGAGAAGGAATCTTAGACGGAATCTTGAAAATCCAAAACACCGCACAGCCTCAAAGGAAAAACCCTCATCAGTAATGTCTGCTTTAGTCCCCTTCAGGAATAAGGCCTACACTTGGAGAACAATATCACAACGTGCAGCCTGTTGCATCAGAACGATTAGAGCTCACTCTGTACCATTCGACAGACACACACACAAACACACTCTTTGACAAGCAGGCAGCCCCGCTCGGCGATCCATAATGAGTGCCCTTAAACTCTACAGTTGACAATTACAGGGCATCGTTAGCATCAAAATGTATTTCAAATCAGGCTGTTTTTGTTAACTAAACCATGGTGGAGCTCCTCGGCGGTGCACGCGCTCATCGGAGGTGCGCGCACATGCTCCTAAGCAATGCACATACACACAGTGTGATCAAGTGCACTGAACCTCACAGCTTGTTCACATTAATTAAGGGGTTTTGAGAAAACATTCACGGAATGTCTCAAATCTTTTGGGTTGGGGCTTGTTTGCACTCAGGAGGACTATGTTACACAGCCACCCAGAACGGGAAGATTCCACGGTTTCATCACCACAGAGGTTGGTGCGCGTTGTGCATTCTTATGAAAAACAGCCGCCAAAAAGATCAGGGGAGGAAGAAACTGACCGTCAAGGAATGCGTGATTTTAGTAGGTCGGTTTAGGGGTCTTGTTGTTCAATGAATGTCAATCATCTACGGATTGCGGAATATGCAGAATTATTTTTTTTTGGGGGGGGGGGGGGTTAAGTTACTGTATATAATATGTCTGTAGATAAGCAAGCATGAGGAGTTACACCAGACAGACACACACCACTCAGGATCAGGGAATTCATCTTCCTATTCAAGTGCCCTCACTCTTTCACCAATTAGGCAAGGAGAGAATATAACGCATCATAAATCGACAGTCTTACCGCAGTACTTCTGTATACCAGGACACTGTGAATGTGTGGGTGGTGAGCTAACCAACACTGGCGCTGAGCGCTCACTGTGCTATAAGCCATGTGGGCGTCACGCTAGGCTGGCCACACAAAGCCACTGTGTGAACAAGTGTTTGGTGTTCAGAATCCTTGGGTCGCCTCCATGGGGAACCCAACCCCCCGCCTGGGCCTTGTCTTTCATACAGGCTGGAGTATGTGAGGGAGGAGGAGGAGGAATACTGTGTGTTTAGAATTTCAAAACTCATCTACTGAAGGAAGATGAAAAGCAGAGGCATTAATAAAGCCAAGATGCTTTCAGAAGTCATATTCAACCGCCGCTGAGTATGACTACACTGCATTCTACAGATATCTTGTTTTGTTGTTTTCTTTCAGAAATTCAAAAAAGGACCCAAAAACAAGAAGACTATCTGTTATCATGGAGCCAGCTCGCAACTGTGTGTGTGTTTTTTTTCTCTGAATATGTTGTCTGTGTTGTCTCCTCAGTTCCCAGCACAGCAGCAGTGTGAGCATGTGTGTCTGCCTCTCGAGTGTGGAGCAGGCATCCCCCCAAACGCCCTGGGCCGTGAACTTCTGAGTGAGACTTAGGAGTGTGTGTGTGTGTGTGTATGTGTGTGCATACGTATTGAGATTTCATGTGCTTGATCCCCTCCGAGATGAGGGTACATCGACAGCGTACGTAAGATGGTGGGTCGGGGCACCTCGCCACCCTCCCCTCAGCCTTCCTGCTCCTGACAGGAATGTGCACGCCGGAATCACACGGTCACGCCAATGACAGGAGCCAATTTCAATGTGATCTGAGCAGGAGACACATTTGAAGAATGTTGGGTTGGGAGAGAGAAAAGAAGAGGAAAATACATCCTCCAACCAGTCTTGCACATTCCAGAAGGTTCTGCCATATGCTTGTTGTTGAGGACACAGACACAGCTGCCCCCGAGACTGATTTTTGCTGGGATTTTGTGGTCTTGTCTTTAGGCGCCAGTGTGGTTCTGGGTGCTAATTACAATTCCAGACCAAAAAGGAAAGGGAAAAATGAAAAGAGGGAGATGGAGAGAGAAAGACGGAGAGGAGGGGATCTTAGCTAAACAAAGGCTTCTGTGTAAGTGAGGATTGGGCCAAGATGGGGAGTTAGTTATCAGGGGGGAGATGGAGGCTGATTGAAACTATACTCTGTGGAGAAACCATTGTTAAGAGACATGGAAACTGACAACACTGGGATTGTTCTAGCGTTGCTTTTGTCCATTTTCACACAAATTAAAAATAATAGGAACTCCTTATTGATATTCTACTAGTCAAACCTGAGCAACAATGGGGAAAAAAGCATCAAAAGATTGTGATGCAGAAGGGATATCTGCAATCATTCACTAATCTGACTATAGGCCTACAGTACCAGTCAAAAGTTTGGACACACCTACCCATTCAAGGGTTTTTCTTCATTTTTACTATTTTCTACATTGTAGAATAATAGTGAAGACATCAAAATTATGAAATAACACGTATGAAATCATGTAGTAACCAAAAAAGTGTGAAACAAATCAAAATATATTTTAGATTCTTCAAAGTAGCCACCCTTTGCCTAGATGACAGCTTTGCACACTCATGGCATTCTCGCAACCAGCTTCACCTGGAACGCTTTTCAACCGTCTTGAAGGAGTTCCCACATATCCTGAGCACTTGTTGGCTGCTTTTCCTTCACTCTGCAGTCCAACTCATCCCAAACCATCTCAATTGGGTTGAGGTCGGGTGATTGTGGAGGCCAGGTCATCTGATGCAGCACTCCATCACTCTCCTTCTTGGTCAAATAGCCCTTACACAGCCTGGAGGTGTGTTGGGTCATTGTCCTGTTGAAAAAGGAATGATAGTCCCACTAAGCGCAAACCAGATGGGATGTCGTATCGCTGCAGAATGCTGTTGTCGCCATGCTGGTTAAGTGTGCCATGAATTCTAAATAAATCACTGAGAGTGTCACCAGCAAAGCACCAGCACACCTCCTCCTCCATGCTTCACGGTGGGAACCACACATTCAGAGATCATCCGTTCACCTGCTCTGCATCTCGCAAAGACACGACGGTTGGAACCAAAAATTGCAAATTTGGACTCGTCAGTCTAAAGGACACGTTGAAATGTGTCTGTTACTTAAACTCTGTGAAGCATTTATCTGGGCTGCAATTTCTGAGGCTGGTAACTCTAATGAACTTATCCTCTGCAGCAGAGGTAACTCTGGGTCATCCTTCCTGTGGCGGTCCTCATGAGAGTCAGTTTCATCATAAGGCTTGATGGTTTTTGCGACCACACTTGAAGAAACTTTCAAAGTTCTTGAAATTTTCCAGATTGACTGACCTTCATGATGATGTACTGTCATTTCTCTTTGCTCATTTGAGATGTTCTTGCCATAATATGGACTTGGTCTTTTACCAAATAGGGCTATCTTCTGTATATCACCCCTACCTTGTCACAACACAACTGATTGGCTCAAAAGCATTAAGAAAGAAATTCCACAAATTTAATTTTAACAAGGCACACCTGTTAATTGAAATGCATTCCAGGTGAGTACTTCATTAAGATGGCTGAGAGAATGCCAAGAGTGTGCAAAGCAGTCATCAAGGCAACTTTGAAGAATCTCAAAATATATTTTGATTTGTTTAACACTTTTTGGTTACTACATGATTCCATGTGTTACTTAAAAGGGGCAATCAGCAGTTGCTCTATACATTTTTTGATTTATAAATTAGTATATACCCATTGATTCTTGAAGAATATAACTTACAAATGCTTCTAGAGCTCAGTTCAACTGTCATACCCCATCAGTACCCAACATATAAGCTTGTTTTACTCCCATGTTTGTAAACAAAGTAAATGTAAACAAACACTATAAAGCCTCAAAACATGCTTAGAACGATAATTTTGAAATAATGGATGGTCAGTCTTTGCATCCATAACTATAAATTTGAAAGTGGTTACATTTCTCCAGCCCCATCCCTCAGCTCTTACCGAAACAGGGACGGGGAGAACGCTTTGTTATTGTTTCTACTGCTGATTGACGCTTTACGTGAGATGTGTGTGAACGCATGTGTGTGTTGGAAATGTAATATTGCATGACGCTAGACTAAAGTCAAGGGCACTCACTCAAACCAAAGCCCAGGGAGCCTGACACAGTCCAATATCCCAGGAGAATAGTTATAGTTATGATGCCAGCTGAGTATCTCTCAATAGTGCCACTCACAGACTATCTCTCTCTCCTCTTTCCCATTAGTTTGAGTGAGCAAAGGCAACTGTTTGGAAAACACAAGGCCAGGCATGGCTCCTAAACGAACACACACACACACACACACACACACACACACACACACACACACACACACACACAGAGTCGCAACAAGAATCCAATCTATGAGAATGATTGGCAGTGGGGTTAGAATGCAATTCACCACTTCAGAAAACAACACTGTAAATAAAGAGGCCAAACTCCTCAAATCACCTCCACACAGGATTGGGGAGTAACTGGTTACATGTAATCAGTTCAAATGTAATCAGTTACATTACCAGCAAAAATATTGTAATCAGATTGATCTAGTTTTTCAAAAGTATCTGCAGTGTTTCCCAAACAGTGAGTACATTACCCTGAACAGTGCACATTTTTACTGTAACCCTGGACAAGCACACCTGATTAAACTTGTCAACTAATCATCAAGCCCTCAATGAGTTAAATGAGGTGTGTTTGTCAAGGACTGCAAACTGTGTACTGTTGGGGGTACTCGCGGACCGGGGTTGGGAAACATTGAACTATACTGAACAAAAATATAAAATGCAACATGCAAGGTTTTGCTGAGTTCCAGTTCATATAAGGAAATCAGTCATTATAAATGAATTCATTAGGCCTTAACCAGGGGTGGGCAACTCCAGTACTCGAGGGCCTGATTAGTGTCACACTTCTTCTCCATCCCTAGCAAACACAGCTGATTAATCAAACTCCATTCTAAACTGAAGATCATGATTAGGTGATTATTGGAGACAGGTGTGTTAGCTGGGGAAAAAACTGTGACACCATCAGGCCCTCGAGGACTGGAGTTGCCCACCCCTGCAGCGTAGCCATGGGTGGGCTTGGGAGGGCATTGGCCCACCCATTGGGGAGCCAGGCCCAGCCTATCAGAATGAGTTTTTCCCCACAAAAGGGCTTTATTACAGACAAAAATACTCCTCCTAAGAGAAATAAGCTTTTTGGCGTATGGAACATTTCTGTGATCGGTTATTTGAGCTCATGAAACATGGGACCAGCACTTTACATGTTGCGTTTATATTTTTTTAGATGATCACTTCTTGGATGACACCTGCTCCTTATGACACCTTTCTGTTTTCTCAAGGACATTCAATTAAGCAATGAAAAAAGGAGAACGTTTAAGTTTGTTCCACCTGAGCAAGTCTAACCACAAGTCAGAGGCCACTATGATGACACACCAAATGCGTGCCAAAGCACTTCATGTTTTTGATCGAACTGACCTGGAAGACCAGGTGTGTTGAATTTAGGCAATCACTGAACTGATCAATTAGCTTAGTTGGTCAGGTGCGGTGCCTATGTGGAACAGAATCCTGCAGCACTCCAGGAACAAGGTTGCCTCCCCCTGTTCTAATGCCTCTTAATGGTGAAGTAACCCAAAAGTAACTGAAAGTAATCAGATTGTTACTGAGTTTAAGTAATCCAAAAGTTACATTATGGGCAATTCCACACAGCAATGTTACGGTCTTCTTTCTTCTGCAGTTGAAATCGGAGGTTTACATACACTTAGGTTGGAGTCATTAAAACTCGTTTTTCAACCACTCCACAAATGTATTGTTTAACAAACTATAGTTTTGGCAAGTCGGTTAGGACATCTACTTTGTGCATGACACAAGTCATTTTTACAACAATTGTTTACAGACAGATTATTTCACTTATAATTCACTGTATCACAATTCCAGTGTGTCAGATGTTTACATACACTAAGTTGACTGTGCCTTTAAACAGCTTGGAAATTTCCAGAAAATGATGTCATGGCTTTAGAAGCTTCTGATAGGTTAATTTACATAATTTGAGTCAATTGGAGGTGTGACTGTGGATGTATTTCAAGGCCTACCTTCAAACTCAGTGCCTCTTCGTTTGACATCATGGGAAAATCAAAAGAAATCAGCCAAGACCTCAGAATTTCTTTTTAGACCTTTTCCAAACGCCTGAAGGTACCACATTCATCTGTACAAACAATAGTATGCAAATATAAACACCATGGGACCACGCAGCCGTCATACAGCTCAGGAAGAGGACGCATTCTGTCTCCTAGAGATGAATGTCCTTTGGTGTGAAAAGTGCAAATCAATCCCAGAACAACAGCAAAGGACCTTGTGAAGATGCTGGAGAAAACAGGTACAAAAGTATCTATATCCCCAGTAAATCAGGTCCTATATCGACATAACCTGAAAGGATGCTCAGCAAGGAAGAAGCCACTGCTCCAAAACAGCCATAAAAAAGCCAGACTACGGTTTGCAACTGCACATGGGGACAAAGATTGTACTTTTTGGAGAAATGTCTGATGAAACAAAAATAGGACTGTTTGGCCATAATGACCATCATTATGTTTGGAAGGAAAAGGGGGATGCTTGCAAGCCGAAGAACACCATCCCAACCGTGAAGCACGGGGGTGGCATTATCATGTTGTGGGGGTGCTTTGCTGCAGGAGGCACTGGTGCACTTCACAAAATAGATGGCAACATGAGGAAGGAACATTTATGTGGATATATTGAAGCAACATCTCAAGACATCAGTCAGGAAGTTAAAGCTTGGTTGCAAATGGGTCTTCCAAATGGACAATGACCCCAAGCATATTTCCAAAGTTGTGGCAAAATGGCTTAAGGACAACAAAGTCAAGGTATTGGAGTGGCCATCACAAAGCCCTGACCTCAATCCTATAGAAAATGTGTGGGCAGAACTGAAAAAGTGTGTGCGAGCAAGGAGGCCTACAAACCGGACTCAGTTTACATCAGGTCTGTCAAGAGGAATGGGCCAAAATTCCCCCAACTTATTGTGGGAAGCTTGTGGAAGGCTACCCGAAACGTTTGACCCAGGTTAAACAATTTAAAGGCAATGCTACCAAATACTAATTGAGTGTATGTAAACTTCTGACCCACTGGGAATGTGCTGAAAGAAATAAAAGCTGAAATAAAATCATCCTCTCTACCATTATTCTGACATTTCAGATTCATAAAATAAAGTGGTGATCCTAACTGACTGAAGACAGGGAATTTTTAATAGGATTAAATGTCAGGAATTGTGAAAAACAGAGTTTACATGTATTTGGCTAAAGTGCATGTAAACTTCCGACTTCAACTTTATCTCTCACTTATATCTTAGCACACACAGACACACCAGTTCCAGTATCAGCCCCTCGATATTTATTGGAAAACAGCATCAAGATCACTGTGCACTTTCACCACCCTGTGAAGTTATTTAATCTGTCGCCTAATAAACTGCATGGTTTCCCAACTCGTAGTGGGAGGACCACACACCATATCATCGCCTGACTCCCAAGTATCCTGTTTCCATCACAGCTGTTGTGATGTTTTTTATTCGGTATGACTTTACACAAATAAAAAATGGATGGAAAAGTGGTTACTGGAATGAAACTTTTATATATTCTTTTAATCTCCTGACATAAAGGGACACTTCGAAAAGAAAGTCGCTAGTAGTCTGAGACGATCAAACCCCCAAATTCACGGACATTCTTGAGCTTTGAGAAACAAAGAGGATTATTTTATCTCTTACTACCTTCCACCTGAAAGAGAAACCCTCACTCCATTAATGGTTAGGAACAACAGGGCCAATGGGGCCATGTTCTTTTGTATTCCCCTGAGTCGATAAAGAACATCTCCTGCCTGTGTCGAGTCAGGGGAACACAATATAACACAGCCATGGTGTTCCTAACCATTAATGGAGTGAGGTTTTTTTTCTTCAGGTGTAACGTAGTCAGAGATAAAAATGGCATTCCTTTCTTTGTAACTCGTGCCAGAAGGTTTCTCAAAGCTCGAGAATGGCACTGCAAGTACAGTCGTGGCCAAAAGAATGACACAAATAGGAATGACACAAATATTAATTTTCACAAAGTCTGCTGCCTCAGTTTGTATGATGGCAATTTGCATATACTCCAGAATGTTATGAAGAGTGATCAGATGAATTGCAATTATTTGCAAAGTCCCTATTTGCCATGCAAATGAACTGAATCCCCAAAAAACATTTCCACTGCATTTCAGCCCTGCCACAAAAGGACCAGATGACATCATGTCAGTGATTCTCTCGTTAACACAGGTGTGAGTGTTGACGAGGACAAGGATGGAGATCACTCATGCTGATTGAATCGAACAACAGATTGGAAGCTTCAAAAGGAGGGTGGTGCTTGGAATCATTGATCTTCCTCTGTCAGCCATGGTTACCTGCAAGGAAACACGTGCAGTCATCATTGCTTTGCACAAAAAGGGCTTCACAGGCAAGGATATTACTGCCAGTAAGGTTGCACCTAAATCAACCATTTATTGGATCATCAAGAACTTCAAGGAGAGGGGTTCAATTGTTGTGAAGAAGGCTTCAGGGCCAAGAAAGTCCAGCAAGCGCCAAGACTGTTTCCTAAAATTGATTCAGCTGTGGGATCGGGGCACCACCAGTACAGAGCTTGCTCAGGAATGGCAGCAGACAGGCGTGAGTGCGTCTGCACGCACAGTGAGGCGAAGACTTTTGGAGGATGGCCCGGTGTCAAGAAAGGCAGCAAAGAAGCCACTTCTCTCCAGGAAAAACATCAGGGACAGTGATATTCTGCAAAAGGTACAGGGATTGGCCTGCTGAGGACTGGGGTAAAGTCATTTTCTCTGATGAATCCCCTTTCCGATTGTTTGGGGCATCCGGAAAAAAGCTTGTCCGGAGAAGACAAGGTGAGCGCTACCATCAAGTCCTGTGTCATGCCAACAAACAGTAAAGCATCCTGAGACCATTCATGTGTGGGGTTGCTTCTCAGCCAAGGGAGTGGGCTCCCTCACAATTCTGCCTAAGAACACAGAAATGAATAAAGAATGGTATCAATGCATCCTCCAAGAGCAACTTCTCCCAAAGATCCAGGAACAGTTTGGTGACGAACAATGCCTTTTCCAGCAAGATGGAGCACCTTGCCACAAGGCAAATCTGACAAAAGTCCAAGCATTGATTATGCAATAATGGGCTGCAATCAGTCAGGATGTGTCTCAGAAGTTAACTGACAGCATGCCAGGGCGGATTGCAGAGGTCTTGAAAAAGAAGGTTCAACGCTACAAATATTGACTCTTTGCATCAACTTCATGTAGTTATCAATAAAAGCCTTTGACACTTGTGAAATGCTTGTAATTATACTTCTGTATTCCATAGTAACATCTGACAAAAATATCTAAAGACACTGAGGGAGCAGACTGTGAAAATTAATATTTGTGTCATTCTCAAAACTTTTGGCCACGACTGTACAGAGTCCCGCTGTTTGTTATCAGAGGTTCAGTATAGAGCGGCTTAGCATCAGCAGTGAATACTTTATGCTATCAGTGTAGAATAGTTTTAATGAGACTGCTAGATGGGAAAATGTGGTACTAAATCTGAAGGTTTTGAATGGTAGGCTATTTGGCATGTGAGTGGTTTAAAAAGTGGTCACCTGGGTGTCTCGGGAGTTTGAGAAAGTGGGTATCTGCAATGTAACAAAGTGGATATCTGGGTCTTTGTGGGGGATTTTGAAGTGGAAGGTATGTGTGGTATTTTGGGACAGTTCTCGCCCCCATCGCAGACTCTTGAAAAGGGATCTGAAATCTGAATTCAACATAAGCTCTGCTGAGTGTCTGAATCCTCTAGTCTCTCGCTTCCTCTCCCATGCCAACTTCTGAGACACTTATCGCTGAAACATTTATATTCGCTCTCTCCTTCCATCTGTCCCTCCTTCCTTCCCTCCCCTACTATTTTCTATGGGTGGGTATTGGTACTTCTCAGACACTTGAGGGAGAAAACGTTATTATCGAAGAAACATTTCTCTTTGCCGTACACACACATTTGCTGAGGTGTCGACAGGCTCCTGCAATAATTACCACACTACAGTTTAAAGTCATTTTACAGGTTATCAATTAACAGAAGATGAAAGGACACACATTGTCAGTGGTGTCCTCGTTAGAGGTTCTCCTCGGCTAGATCAAAACTGTTACAACACTATACTTTCACTTGTGTTAGTTAAACTAGTTAAACGAATGCTTTAAAATGACTAATTTTGCAGCTGTAAGCTAATTGGAAATATTTAGACAGTGCATTATAGCGTGGGCAATTAGCAATGGTTAGGAGGCCATTGAGCCTATTGATTTAGCTCTAATGTACAGTGCATTCGAAAAGTATTCAGACCCATGGAATTTTTCCACAATTTTTTACGTTACAGCCTTATTCTAAAATTGATTAAATTGTTTCCCCCCCTCATCAATCTACACACAATACCCCATAATGACAAAGCAAAAAACGTTTTTTAGAAATGTTTGAAAATGTATTACAAATACATTGAGATCACATTTACATAAGTATTCAGACCCTTTACTCAGTACTTTGTTGAAGCACCTTTGGCAGCGACTACAGCCTCGAGTCTTCTTGGATATGACACTACAAGATTGGCACACCTGTATTTGGGGAGTTTCTCCCATTTTTCTCTACAGATCCTCTCAAGCTCTGTCAGGTTGGATGGGGAGCATCGCTGCACAGCTATTTTCAGGTCTCTCCAGAAACATTTGATTGGGTCCAGGCTCCGGCTCCGGCTAGATCAGTCAAGGACATTCAGAGACTTGTCCCAAAGCCAGTCCTGCACTGTCTTGGCTGTGTGCTTAGGGTCGTTGTCCTGTTGGAAGGTGAACCTTCGCCCCAGTCGGAGGTCTTGAGCACTCTGGAGCAGGTTTTCATCAAGGATCTCTCTGTACTTTGCTCTGTTCATCTTTCCCTCAAGCCTGACTATTCTCCCAGTCCCTGCCGCTAAAAAACATACCCACAGCATGATGCTGCCACCACCATCTTTCAACATAGGGATGGTCCCAAATTTCCTCCAGACGTGACGCTTGGCATTCAGGTCAAAGAGTTTAGTCTTGGTTTCATTAGGCCAGAGAATTTTGTTTCTCATGGTCTGGAAGTCCTTTAGGTGCCTTTTGGCAAACTCCAAGCGGGCTGTCCTGTGCCTTTTACTAAAGAGTGGCTTCCGTCTGGCCACTGTACCATAAAGGCCTGATTGGTGGAGTGCTGCAGAGATGGTTGTCCTTCTGGAAGGTTCTCTCAGAGGGGTTGAAGGCATTCAGTTGTACAACTGACTAGGTATCCCCCTTTCCTATCTCCATAGAGGAAGTCTGAAGCTCTCTCAGAGGGACCAGCGGGTTCTTGGTCACCACCTTAACCAAGGCCCTTCTCCCCCAATTGCTCAGTTTAGTCAGGCGGCCAGCTATAGGAAGAGTCTTGGTGGTTCCATTTAAGAATGATGGAAAATACTGTGTTCTTGGGGACCTTCAATGCTGCAGAAATGTTTTGCTACCCTTCCCCAGATCTATGCCTCGACCACAATCCTGTCTCGGAGCTCAACGGACAATTTACCACAGGTGGACTCCAATCAACTTGTAGAAACATCTTAAGGATTATCAATGGAAACAGGATGCACCTGAGCTCAATTTTGAGTCTCATAGCGAAGGGTCTGAATACTTACGTTACATTTTTTTTCTATAAATGTGCAAAAATGTCCTAAAATCTGTTTTAGCTTCGTCATTATGGGGTATTGTGTGTAGATTGATGAGGAATCGTTTTTTATTTCATAAATTTTATAATAAGGCTGTAGTGGGGGGAAAAATGGAAAAAGGGAAGGAGTCTGACTACTTTCCGTATGCACTGTATGTACAGTGCCTTGCGAAAGTATTCGGCCCCCTTGAACTTTGCAACCTTTTGCCACATTTCAGGCTTCAAACATAAAGATATAAAACTGTATTTTTTTGTGAAGAATCAACAACAAGTGGGACACAATCATGAAGTGGAACGACATTTATTGGATATTTCAAACTTTTTTAACAAATCAAAAACTGAAAAATTGGGCGTGCAAAATTATTCAGCCCCCTTAAGTTAATACTTTGTAGAGCCACCTTTTGCTGCGATTACAGCTGTAAGTCGCTTGGGGTATGTCTCTATCAGTTTTGCACATCGAGAGACTGACATTTTTTCCCATTCCTCCTTGCAAAACAGCTCGAGCTCAGTGGATGGAGAGCATTTGTGAACAGCAGTTTTCAGTTCTTCCCACAGATTCTCGATTGGATTCAGGTCTGGACTTTGACTTGGCCATTCTAACACCTGGATATGTTTATTTTTGAACCATTCCATTGTAGATTTTGCTTTATGTTTTGGATCATTGTCTTGTTGGAAGACAAATCTCCGTCCCAGTCTCAGGTCTTTTGCAGAATCCATCAGGTTTTCTTCCAGAATGGTCCTGTATTTGGCTCCATCCATCTTCCCATCAATTTTAACCATCTTCCCTGTCCCTGCTGAAGAAAAGCAGGCCCAAACCATGATGCTGCCACCACCATGTTTGACAGTGGGGATGGTGTGTTCAGGGTGATGCGCTGTGTTGCTTTTACGCCAAACATAACGTTTTGCATTGTTGCCAAAAAGTTCAATTTTGGTTTCATCTGACCAGAGCACCTTCTTCCACATGTTTGGTGTGTCTCCCAGGTGGCTTGTGGCAAACTTTAAATGACACTTTTTATGGATATCTTTAAGAAATGGCTTTCTTCTTGCCACTCTTCCATAAAGGCCAGATTTGTGCAATATACGACTGATTGTTGTCCTATGGACAGAGTCTCCCACCTCAGCTGTAGATCTCTGCAGTTCATCCAGTGATCATGGGCCTCTTGGCTGCATCTCTGATCAGTCTTCTCCTTGTATGAGCTGAAAGTTTAGAGGGACGGCCAGGTCTTGGTAGATTTGCAGTGGTCTGATACTCCTTCCATTACAATATTATCGCTTGCACAGTGCTCCTTGGGATGTTTAAAGCTTGGGAAATCTTTTTTGTATCCAAATCCGGCTTTAAACTTCTTCACAACAGTATCTCGGACCTGCCTGGTGTGTTCCTTGTTCTTCATGATGCTCTCTGCGCTTTTAACTGACCTCTGAGACTATCACAGTGCAGGTGCATTTATACGGAGATTTGATTACACACAGGTGGATTGTATTTATCATCATTAGTCATTTAGGTCAACATTGGATCATTCAGAGATCCTCACTGAACTTCTGGAGAGAGTTTGCTGCACTGAAAGTAAAGGGGCTGAATAATTTTGCACGCCCAATTTTTCCGTTTTTGATTTGTTAAAGAAGTTTGAAATATCCAATAAATGTAGTTCCACTTCATGATTGTGTCCCACTTGTTGTTGATTCTTCACAAAAACATACAGTTTTATATCTTTATGTTTGAAGCCTGAAATGTGGCAAAAGGTCGCAAAGTTCAAGGGGGCCGAATACTTTCGCAAGGCACTGTAGGTACAACGTATGCCGACTTCCGGAGTGCTTCGGGGTGGCAGGGTGCAGCTGCCTAAACGGTGCCACTTAATGCGTCTACAAGTGTCATTTGTTCTTGTCATCTTTTGAACTGGGTCGTGACAGAGTGGTGTTACAATTGTATATATTCTTAGAAGGTCTATGCTCACGTTCATTAGGCACCAAGCGGAAGGAAACTGGCTACTCAGCAAATTGGATGCACTCTATCACAGTGCCATCCATTTTATTACCAAAGCCCCATATAGTACCCACCACTGCGACCTGTATGCTCTTGTTGGCTGGCCCTCGCTTCATATTCGTCGCCAAATCCACTTGCTCCAGGTCATCTATATGTCTTTGCTAGGTAGACCAGCCTTATTTCAGCTCACTGGTCACAATAGCAGCACCCACCCATAGCACGCGCTCCAGCAGGTATATTTCACTGGTCACCCCCAAAGCCAACTCCTACTTTGGCCGCCTTTCCTTCCAGTTCTCTGCTGCCAATGACTGGAGCGAATTGCAAAAAAAAAATAATAAAAAAATAATCACTCAAGCTGGAGACTCTTACCTCCCTCACTAACTTTAAGCACCAGTTGTCACAGCAGATTACAGATCATTGCATCTGTACATAGCCCATCTCTAAATAGCCCACCCAACTACCTCATCCCCATATTGTTATTTTTTTTGTGCTCCTTTACACCCCAGTATCTCTACTTGCACATTCATCTTCTGCACCTCCATCACTTCAGTATTTAATTGCTAAATTGTAATTATTTCACCACTATGGCCTATTTATTGCCTTACCTCCCTAATCTTACTTAATTTGCACACACTGTATATAGACTTTTCTATTGTGTTATTGACTGTACGTTTGTTTATTCCATGTGTGTTTGTGTCACACTGCTTTGCTTTATCTTGGCCAGGTTGCAGTTGTAAATGAGAAATTGTTCTCAACTGGCCTACCTGGTTAAATAAAAAGGTTAAATATATATATATTTTTTTTTAACAGGGAGGGACTAGCCTACCACCTGGACTTGTCCAATTTGAAATGCCCATTTTCTTTTTCCATTGCACACAATTTAAAATGTTTTCCATTGTGTGCCCTAATGAACATGACAACAGCAGTTTAGGGCAGTTTGGACCTTAAAGATACAATCTGGGATTTGTGTTAAAGCTCAACATTAGCCCACCACCAAATATTAAACAGCAAATAACCCAGATTGCACCTTTAAAATCAGAGAGAGTGCTGCGCTGAAAGTCAAAGCTGTTTGAAAAGTAAATCGTTTTTATGGGTCTTCTCCAAACTGCTCTAACAATCAAGGGCTGAACATTTCATCATTCATTTAAAAGATGGATGAGTCATCGTGTGGATAATGTGTTCCGACTACAGACACTATGTCGGACCACATTCACTCTGTTTGTACATTCCATAGCACTAAATGTTTTTAACTGTTTTGGGAAATCTTGAATATTTAACGGAAGAATAATTACATAGTACAATGCCACAGCGCTCTTGTTAAACCTTTGAAACAGGAATTAAATTAGGGGGAGTGTTTTCTGTATTTGTTTGAATCTAGTTAAAACATTCAACTGTTTTGTGGTCATACGGCTTTTTGCATTCTATAGCATACAGGCTATGTGTTCATTCACAAGGAGAATGATAAAGATTCTGTACTCTCTCTATTACACACACACACACACACACACACACACACACACACAAAGAGAATACTGTTAATAAAAGCAGGGCAACTGAAAAAAACAACGTTATTTTGAATCCTTTGAACTGATTGGCCAGGAGGGGAACCCCAGTCTGTACATGCCCTCTTACATGGGCCTTTATATCGTTCTCTTCTCTACACACCATCTCATTCAGGGTTATTGACGGGGGTCGGGCTTCGCCCCATTTAATCAGAAAATAGGGCTGTATCCATGGCACCGGGAGGAGCAGGCAGAGTGGAGGTAGACCTGAAACACAGGCTGGTCAGAGAGAGAGAGGAAAGAGAAAGAGAGGGTAAACTAGAGGAGAGCCCTCCTGTTCTGCTATACCTTTCAGAAAGGAGTGTAAGGACCCCCCCCATTATGCTGCCCCCCACTCTGCCTGTGTGGAAGCAGCGGTGGGAACAGGCCCTCTCTGTGGCACGCCCTGAATAGGGAGCCTTCGCTCTTCAGCGCTCCTGAGTGGGCCTGCCAAAACAGAGGCTTTGGCCCTTCTCCCTCGCCTTCTCTCTCTCCTCTCGCTCTTTGTCTCGGTCTCTCTCTTTCTCTCACAGGAGAAAGAGAATAGGGGTTTGGCTGAACAAGAGGTAAAGGGAGTTGAGGGGAGGTGACCCATCTGTATAGCCCCCCCCCCCATCACTGTAATTAGTCATCTCCTCCAGACTCCTCCAGAGAGACCGCACTTTGTGGAAGGTTGGACTCGGAGACACCGAGGTGGGCTTAGTGGTTTACATTCATCCCCTCCTCCTGGTGAGGTTGCTATTGGGCTGGGCTGGGCCTGGGAAGGTCCATTATCTATGGTGATTTGTGTCCTAATGATGCTGGATTTATCTCCCTCTATAGAATTGGGTCAGCCCTGGCTCCACCCCCTACCACAGAAGGAGGGATGAGAGGGTGGGTAGGATACACACATTCAAGGTAGACGTTTACAGCATGAATCAAGAAAAAAGGAGCAAAACCGTGTAGAAATAATGGTAAAATATTGGATACAGTTCTAGACACAACTACAGGCCTCACCCTGGAGAAACTATAGCCTGCAATGCTTTGCTTTCCCGAGCTCCCCCCCCCCCCATGCCCGTCAAGCAGAACAGATATGAAACAGCCTTCATCACAAATTCATCTTTCACAGATGAAACGGCTAATGAGGCAGCAGCACTCTCTCAACAGATCTATGGCAAATGAATAGAAACAACCTCGGAGCGGCGAGCGGAGCGTCAAATCTGGTATTAAGCAGAGAACAGGGAGATGTGAAGCTGTAAGCGAACATGAAATGAAGGCGGGGAGAACAGCGTAGCCACACAACAACACATAGGAAAATAGGCCAGACGTGCCGCGGCATCATATTTAAATGGTGCAAATGTTTTGCTTCTAATCCCACATGAATCCATACCCCAATTATCTATGTACATTCATTATGTAGCCTGCATTCATTATCTTTATATGAAAAAGATCCACGGTTATTTGGCTGTTAGCTGATGACAGACATGTTGGTTCTTCAACGTAATCCAGCTGGTTCTTTTCTTTTGAAAACGGAATGAAAAAAGACATACACTGTTCCTCTAAATTGATAGATCATAGTATTTAAGCCTAACGTATAACTTTTCCTTAGAAAATACCCCTTCCAGGCCTTCCCACTCTGACGGTATTTGCTCAGCAGCCCAATGAAGATGTAGAATAATAGAAATCCAATGTTATCTACAGCGTTTTATCTCTCTAGTTTGAAGCCGATGTCAGCGGACTGACAGCGCTTTGTGCCACGGGTGGCTACCAATGCAATCCAGGGGCATTATTAACGACTGCAATCCCCACGAACTGCTCACTCGATGCCGCCTGGAGAACTACGGGATCTTCCCATGGTCCTCCTGAAATATGCATGGCGGGACATGGCTCCACACCGCAGGCTCCATCCATAATCTATGAGCTCACATGTTGGAATGAATTCACATGTTGGCGGCGTGGATTACCTCTGGCTAGTTGGATTGGTGTAAGAATGCTTGTGGCATATGTGGGAGGGCTGCACCCGTTTCCCCCCGATGTAAATCTTGCATTTCGGCTGCACCTCAACTCTAAGTCAGTTTGGGCACTGCCCTTTTCTACGGATGTGAATTTGGAGGATAGGAATCATCGGCAGAGGGAATATGATTTTGCATGTTAGCATCTTTACTGGGATGTGGTGCAAATGAGACATTCACATTGCATTCCTAATGGGCCTGTCTCAGTCCCTATCAGCCAAGACCCAGCAGTGTACCCAGGGACTGTAATGTGGCAACACTGCTCACTGGTGCTCCGTCCTAATCTATCCTAAGCAGACACTATACAGGGCCCATTACTGTAAGTTCTGCTGGAACTTTCCTGGACCCGTGGAGGTCCAGAGAGAGGTGTCGTGTTAGTGGGAGATGTGAGAAGCTTCGTCCCTGTAGTGATGGGGTAAGCGATGACCGGTCCGGGCAGAAACAGGAAGGGACGGCGGGAGCAGCTGGACTGTTACAGGCCAACGTCAAGAGACACCTGGGTGGTAAGACAAGGATGTTTAATGGGACAAGGGAGGGAGTGTTTTCAAAACTGTAATGTTTACATGAATTCTGATTATTTCCATTGATACAGATATTTCAGGATGTTGTGTATATGAGATATAGAAAGAAAACTATATTTCCTTTGACTGGGGGATGCTGAATGTGAAAAACGTCTCAACTTACCCCACTCTCCCCTACGGACATTCCAAGGCGGATCCACCTTCACTCTGTTTGCATATTCCAAGTCATTAAATGTTTAACTGTTTTGGGAGATGTTGAATATTTCATGCAAATAGAATAATTACATAGTACAATGCCACAGCGCTCTTGTTAAACCATTGAAACAGCAATTCAATTAGAGGGAGTGTTTTTCTGTATTTGTTTGAACCTAGTTAAAACGTTCAACTGTTTTATTTAGCTGTGTGGCTTTTTCCATTCTATGGCATACAGGTGTATGCTTGTGTTCATTCAGAAGGAGAATAATAGAGATTCTGTACTCGTTCTCTATCACACACACACACACACTCACACACACACACGCTCTCAGTCTCACTACAGAATTAAACGTTATTCACGTTTCTCCAAAAGTCACATTTTGAAGTGTTTGACACCCCGGGTTGACTCCTGCTCAGTATCGTTCTGTTTCTCCAAACATCTCATTTTGAAGTGTTTGACACCCCGGGTTGACTCCTGCTCAGTATCGTTCTGTTTCTCCAAACATCTCATTTTGAAGTGTTTGACACCCCGGGTTGACTCCTGCTCAGTATCGTTCTGTTTCTCCAAACATCTCATTTTGAAGTGTTTGACACCCCGGGTTGACTCCTGCTCAGTATCGTTCTGTTTCTCCAAACATCTCATTTTGAAGTGTTTGACACCCCGGGTTGACTCCTGCTCAGTATCGTTCTGTTTCTCCAAACATCTCATTTTGAAGTGTTTGACACCCCGGGTTGACTCCTGCTCAGTATCGTTCTGTTTCTCCAAACATCTCATTTTGAAGTGTTTGACACCCCGGGTTGACTCCTGCTCAGTATCGTTCTGTTTCTCCAAACATCTCATTTTGAAGTGTTTGACACCATGGGTGTGGAGCATAGGAATCATCAGTAGAGGGGATATGATTTCGCTTGCTAGCATCTGCACTGGAATGTGGTGCAATAGTCTTGAGCCATTGCAGTCCTAAAGGGCCTGTCTCAGTCCCTATCAGCCAAGACCCAGCAGTGTACCCAGGGACTGTAATGTGGCAACACTGCTCATTGGTGCTCCGTCATAATCTATCCTAAACAGACACTATTCAGGGCCCATTACTGTAAGTTCTGCTGGAACTTTCCTGGACCCGTGGAGGTCCAGAGAGAGGTGTCATCTTAGTGGAAGATGTGAGAAGCCTTGTCCCTGTGGTAGTTGGGTGAGCGATGACCCATCAAAGCTGACACACGAAGGGATGGAGGGAGCAGCTGGACGATGTTACAGGCCAACGCCAAGAGGCTCCTAGGTGGTAAGACAAGAATGTTTAAATGGGATGAGGGAGGAAGAGGCTAGACACTGAAAGACAAAGGGGGACAGAGGAGCGAGGGAGCGAGAGCGTACACGTCAGGGGAGGGAGGGAGAGGAGATGTTCGACAAAGGGAGACATGGGGATCTCCTCTCCCAGGTTTGACTACTCTGAGGTAACCACAGACAAGGGAGGGGAGGACGTCGGTGGGATCATGGAGTACAACTCATCTCATCTATATTCTGGGTTCGTCTCACTAAGTGCACCAGGGGTTGTATTCTGTTCATTTGCAGCAGCAGGAGCAGCAGAGCCAACCCACCGCACCCTGTGAGTTATGGAGAATACACACACCCTTAACAGGGCTTAATGGCAAACTACCGTGTGAACTGGTTTACTGCTCAGTTCCCTTTGAGCGCTGCTAATATGTGACACGAATGCAAAGACACGCACGCACACAAACACACACACACACACACACACACACACACACACACACACACAAAAGGCATCTGTTCCTGACAGTTGGTCCTTAATGGAATTCGTGGAGGTTGTGTTCGCTATAAAGCAAAATTATTAGTATAGACAGTTTTACAATGAGGGCAAAATTGAATGACAACAAAAATCTGCATCAATATAAGACATTTCAAATGCAATGTTCTGCAGGTGCTGGAGAAAACCAACACTGTGGGTCTTCTCACACCATAACTTTACGGCTTATTCTCAAAGGTAGACCTGCCTGTCAACATGATTGTGACCTATTCAATCCTAAAAGCACAGAAAACCGGCATACTGAACGAATGCACCTCCAGGCCTGGTCTGAGCTGTTCCACACTCCATCAACTTACAGTTTCTCAACACCGTGGCACAGCTCAAACTGTGTTAAAGAGCTTTTCATAAATGTCTCCTCAAAATGGCCCTGGGGAGTGTGCCTTCAAAACCCAGGTAGACTAGAGAGCTAGTTTCGGGGACTTGGAGAACAGAGCTCAGATCAAAAATGAAGAAAAGTGAAAAAGAAAAGCATTTATGAAATCTAAAGGTCCTGGTAGTAAGTCAGTGACTCATGCAGAGGCCTTCACATTTAGACCGCCACTACTGCTTTGGAAGTTATGGAATCATTCAGCAACGTCAACAGCTCAAAAGCACTGAACACAAACAGACGTACTGAGAGACGCATCTTGGCATTTTCATTAAAACAACAGTCAAGTCCTTCTCGGTATCTTTCAATTCCGTTCTATATAAAACTTGGTTCCTTTATTCCTTTCTCTTCCCAAAGCCTGTGAGGCAGCATCGTTCCACCTGTGACCCTGTGACGCTGTTCCGCGCAGGATGAACCCCATTGAGGCGAAACAAAGCCATCTGATTCACTTCCCCAGGTTAACCAACCTGATCCCAGATCAGTTTGTGCTGTATGGCCAAGCAGTTGACTATGCAGCACTAACAGATCTGGGAGCAGGCTACAGGTTAACCAACTTCTCTTGTTGGCTTCAACTTGTACATAAAACAGAGAGAAAGGGCTCCTCCTAGTGGTAGAATTGAAGACCTGCAACTTCACTCAGATGACAAACTAGGTAGCGAAATAGTCAGCCTATTCCATAGCAACAGCCCCTACATAGCAACAACTTCCTTGAATAAAAAGGTGCTATTATAGCCTTGATCTCGCTTTCAAAAGAGACAGCTCTTTGTAGCCATCATCCTTGGGCACAGAATTGAATTTGATCCAGTTGTTATGTGAACGACCTTGCGTGGTATACAACACAGCCAGCATTTCAATGGTGCCCTATGCCGACCTGATATTTAGAACATGGTGATTCCAATCTATAGTCACCGTAGTCTCTCTATACTCCATCCATGTTTTTCATGGATTCAATCCACAGTAGCTATAGAGACAGAGGGTCTTATCGATCAATCCAATCTCGTCTACATAACAGTGGCAAAGACAGAATCTATAAGGGTAAAGTTAGGGGGATAAGTATTCTCCAAAATATAAAATGAGGCACACCACCTTCAAAGCATACCACATCACTATTGATTTGTGCAACACTCCTGTCCATATTAGCATTTCAGTCAGAGAATTCTCTTTCCTCCGCTCCACTATGGACTTTTTACTGGGATGTGTAAAACTGGGGGGTGGGGGGGGGGGTGTAGCCTCGGATGGTGAACCCATGGTGTCCAAACGGTCCAATTGCAGCCCCCACAATGCTGCACTTTGATCAGGGTCGGTTGAGGTATGGCTGATTTAAACGCCCCTGCTTCTGGCTGTTACTACCGGCCCAGCAGGGGGCTAGCTGAGAATTCTGGGTATTGATACCTGGTGGAAATCAGTGACGGGATTAAACTCCCCAAAGGACTGCATGGTGGAACGACTCTATTGCCAGCTTGTCTGGTACATACTCAGTATATATTAAGAGGAAAAACAGCAGGTGGGACAAAAATGCGGTAGAATATCATCAGAGAACACAAACAAGCAGGCTACTGTCCATTTTCACTGGCAGTAAGCATCACCTTTGAATACAGTACAGGTATATGCTGGCTTCTAGAAAAGGATAAGTGTGCTAGGATGCAATTATGCAACTAGTGGCAATCTATTGCCTGTGGACCTGGAACAGTTTGATGCCACATTGGTCTGATGTAATATCGCACCTTGAAAGTGATGCAGCCACCCCTTCCCTCCGAGGGACCAGTGTTCCACCACAGGCACTGCCCACAGAGAAGAGGCTGTCACAGAGATCCTTATGACAAGGGAAGGCAACTGCCATCTTGTTGTCAAGTTTCCCCAAAACATCCCAGCGTTTATTACTTCGGTTGGTTTCATTTCAATTAGCATCAACCAACAGTTAGCTGCATGCCTTCCTGTCTGTCAAAGAGTCTCTGGTAGCCTTGAAGTGTAGCAGTCCCAGCATTGCAGACACACAGTGCATTCGGAAAGTGGCCCAGCCAGAGCCTGGACTTGAACCCGAACGACCGATCTCTGGAGAGACCTGAAAATATCTGTGTAGCGACGCTCCCCATGCAACCTGACAGAGGTTGAGAGGATCTGCAGAGAAGAATGGGAGAAACTCCCCAAATACAGGTGTGTCAAGCTTGTAGCGTCATACCCAAGAAGACGCCAAAGGTGATTCAACAAAGTACTGATAAAGGGTGTGAATACTTATGGAAATGTGAATATTGTAAATATTTCCATTTATTATTTTAAATACATTTGCAAACATTTCTAAAAACTGTTTTTGCTTTGACATTATGGGGTATTGTGTGTAGCAAACAATTTAATCCATTTTAGAATAAGGTTGTAACGTAACATAATGTGGAAAAAGTCAAGGGGTCTGAATACTTTACGAATGCACCGTAACGGCCCAGATGACAAGTTCTCATGGGATGAATGTATGAAGAAATCGCTGTCCGACTAACACGGTAGTTTTGGCTCGAGCCCAAGCTTTTTGACTACGAGCTTCAGAATTTTGTCAGATGCGGTCAACATCAATCGTTACCATCATCAGCCTCATCAATCACCATCATCATCGTCCTGACCTTGCCAAGGCAGGGGGACCTAAGGACAAAGTAACCTACATGACATATTTTTTCAATAGAAACTTCAGTAAAAGATCAGTAGTTTGTGTGTGTGTACCAACACACTTGCGTCACATCAGTGAATAAAACACTACACGACCGTGGCTTTTCGAATTACCTGACATTATGTTACAATTTCCTGATGGAAAACTGAATCACTTCTACGGTATAGCATCAATATCCAGACATTTGCGGGGGAGAAAACGTCAGGTTGTTTTAAGCAGAACTTGGTGTCAGCTTTTTTTAAAGTAAGAGGGAAAAAAATATCTGGCTGCTTTGATATTTTCAGCGAGCAGGAATCAAAGAGGTGATAAAGATAGTGTTTACTCCCAAATGGCACCCTATTCCCTTTAGAGTGCACTACTACCTTTATAGTGCACTACTAACCCCCATGAGGCTCTGGTCAGAAGTAGTGCACTTCTATATAGGGAATAGGGTGGCATCTGGGATGCACTGTGTCTGTCTCTGTCAGAGCCAAACAAACAGAGGAGAGGAAAAGAGAGGAGAGAAAATCACTGCCTGGCCATTAACAGGGTGAGTGGCATGAGAAATCGCTCTGAGTGTGTCGCTGGCTGGGCGATGTGCATCCTGGAGCCTGTCTGGGCGATGCGATGTGCATCTTGGCTGTCACCTGGGCACCCCTGCTGAGAAGGATCTGACAGAGGAGATAAGGAGAGCACAGGGGAGAAATGTGGGTGATTATACAAATGGTAGGCATTCCTCACATCCAAATGTAAAGAAGGTTGTGTAGGTTGGTGCTATGTAGGTCTGGAAAGCCTATCTGCTTCCGCCTGCATTGCAAACATGTTCAAATGTATGGTAGAAGGCATACGTCTCATAATAATGGGGAAAGTCAAGACTTCAGTAAAAATCCCAAGGCAGACTTCAAATCAAATCACATTTTTCACCTTACAGTGAAATGCTTACTTATTGTATCCCTTAACCAACAATGCTTTAAGAAGTTAAGAAAATGTGTTAAGTAAAAAATTGATATGTAAAAAAGAAAAAAAGAAGATAAAATTAACAAATAATTAAACAGCAGCAGTAAAATAACAATAGTGACGCGATATACCAGTACAGAGTCGAGGTGTGGGGGCACCGGTTAATCAAGGTAATGTGTACATGTAGGTAGAGTTAAAGTGACCTTGCATAGATAATAAACAGAGAGTAGCAGCAGCGTAAAAGAGGGGTCTGGGGTAGCCCTTGGATTAGCTGTTCAGGAGTCTTATGGCTTGGGGGTAGAAGCTGTTAAGAAGCCTTTTGGACCTAGACTTGTCTCTCCGGTACCACTTGCCGTGCGGTAGCAGAGAGAACAGTCTATGACTAGGGTGGCTGGAGTCTTTGACAATTGTCAGAGCCATCCTCTGACACCGCCTTGGGACTTGGGAAATAAGTGTGATGAATAGCAAAAAGATGCATTGCAGAGCCTACTTTTGCCTGAGTCAGAGCTGCATTGTCATTCAGCTGGGGTATTAGTTATAGCTTCAGGAAAGGGTTATAGAAATATTAAATTTGCTCCTCATGATTACTCACTCAAACCCAATGCTTTGGGGGTTATGAGGAAACACAAGGAAGCCACCGTAAGTATACCAAATCGCAACTATTTCTCAGTTTTACAAATGTAGGCAAGAAGAGCTCTCCAAAACCTTGTCTCAGACAGAGAGCTTCTCTTGCTCTGTCACTGTGGCTGCGGGTAAAGACCCAAACTCCCCAACTCTCAGAGAAATAACAGGTAGCATATAGCTGAGCTATAGGGGAGAGCGGTGGAAGTTGAGCCAAAGGGGTACGTTGAGAAACCCGTGTTTCTAGGAAACCATACACAAAATTAATAAATTGACCAAAAAGGTCATCCTTTCATAGAGTCAATGAAGAAAGAAACCACATGGAAAAAGTGGTAAGCAAGTTAGGTCTAAAAAGTCTAATTAATTTATTGTGTTAGAGACTGCAGGTTCTGTTCTACCTGATAATTAATTGCACACGCCTGGTGTCTCAGGTCTAAATCAGTCCCTGATTAGAGGGTAACAATAATAATAAGCAGTGGAACTGGACCCCGAGGTCCAGAGTTGAGTTTGTTAGAGGTTTCATGACACTTATCTAAACCAAAGTAGATCATTCTAAGAGTGTTCTATACATCAGTTGGGGTCTCTATAAGCTTCAATAGGAGGTCCTGAACCTAGCATGAAAGTGCATCCTTGTAGCTGTGTGGGCTAATAGTCAAAATGTTTGTCTTGGGGTAAGTTGAGCCAATGGCCATGTGGTAAGTTGAGCAAAATGAAGTGTTCTTCCCAGGTGTAATGGGAAGGCATTATCACTGCGATATGAGGTAACAACTGGGCCTGGCATATGTTAAAATTTTGAAAAATGATTAAAAGACAAAAAGCAATTGTTTTGAATTGTGTTTGGGAAATAGAGATAGACATGTTTTAAAAAGGTAGTAGTAATATTTCATTCAGTACGGAAATCTGTAGGCGGCTCAATTTACCCTGTCCCTCAGCTCAATTTACCCTGTCCCTCAGCTCAATTTACCCTGTCCCTCAGCTCAATTTACCCTGTCCCTCAGCTCAATTTACCCTGTCCCTCAGAACAAATTCTTATTTGGAATGACAGCCTAACCTGGCCAAACCCGGACGACGCTTGGACAATTGTGCACCGCCCTATGGGACTCCTAATCACGGCTGGATGTGATACAGCCTGGATTCGAACCAGGGACTGCGATGCAGTGCCTTAGACCACTGTGGCACTCATTTAATCCCACTCTCCCCTAGCAGCCATACTGAATAGCAATGAAGGAAGCAATGTGGTCGAAGGAACATTACTTCCAGATTCACAAGAGACAACCCACCCCTTCGGCTGTGAGAGATTGATTCCACCCTGCTACCTGCCTGGGACATTTCCACACAAATTGAATAGTACTAGCAAACCAAGAATGTGTCAGCCAGGCCCAGGAGTTATGCTGCTATAGGCTCACACCATGCTAGAAAATGAAAATAAATTGTGCATCACATCTCGGGAATGTTTACCTCAGGCTATGGGGTATGCTATGGTGCAGCAAATCAACATTTGCACCATTCACACAGAGTGCCATGGTTTCAATATGGTCAGTGCTATTTGGGATCCTTGGGAAGTCCCTACCCCTTAACCCTCACCTAACCTAACCCAGCACGGACCGTTTAAATATAGGCTCATCGAGGTTGAACACAATTTGTTTAGAGCAGTTGCACTTAAGAAGTGTTATAAACTTCAGAATTAGGAGAGTCCATAAGTGAAAATACAGCCTGGACCCAGATCTGTTTGTGCGGACTTGGCGTGACTATGACTATAGTAGTTGGCAAGACGGCAGAAACAAATCAGGGACCAGGCTTGTCAAACTAGGGGGCCCTAAATGTATTCACGTCCTGAGCAAATACAGTCAATTATCAGTGTTGATGGTACATCAACATGTCATGTCACATCTGCAAAAATCCAGTGTTCACTCACTGTTCATGGGACTGTGCTCCCAGCCATCCAGGACATCTACTTGAAACTGTGCCTGAGGATGTCAGCATCATCAAGGACCCCACACACACGAGCTGTTCGCTCATGTCAAGCAGAGGAGCATGAGGTCTGATACCAGTCAGGCCCAGAGACAGTTCCTATCAACAAACCATCAGGCTGCTGAACACTTGAACCGGACTGACCACCTGCACTGAGTCACAGCACCTTAGCACACATGCATGCACACCTCTTATTTACGATTGCTAAATACTGCACAATTTAAACACTTGCCCCCCAACCCCTGCCCCCCCCCCCTTTCCCCAAAACACGTAAATATTGTTATATAAATTTTGCCTTCCTGTGTTCATTCTATTTTATTTTTTTAGTTTGAATTCTTATATTTTATTATTTCTTATTGTTGTTGGATTGTCGAGAAGGAACCTGCCAGTAAGCATTTGGTTGGACGGTGTATACGGTGTGTATCCTGAACATAAGACTAATAAAACCTGTTGTGGTTGGGTCTACACTGACTCAACACAGACAGGCTGCATCCCAATCCTCCACCCTTTTCCCAAAGTTTGTAATTGCACACTTCCCGTCATGGATTTAACAATGGTGGAAACTCCCTGCAGCCAACAACTACACCAATCGAATGCTTTTAGATCCATGACAGATGTGTGCAAGTGTAAAGGGGTGGAACATCTGGACACACGCACACTGGCCAAAAAAAGTCTTGCCAATATACAGTTGTCGGAAGTTTACATACACTTAGGTTGGAGTCATTAAAATTCGTTTTTCAACCACTCCACAAATTTCTTGTGAACAAACTATAGTTTCGGCAAGTCGGTTAGGACATCTACTTTGTGCATGACACAAGTAATTTTTTACAACAATTGTTACAGACAGATTATTTCACTTATAATTCACGGTATTACAATTATTGTGGGTCAGAAGTTTACATACACTAAGTTGGCTGTGCCTTTAAAAAGCTTGGAAAATTCCAGAAAATTATGTCATGGCTTTAGAAGCTTCTGATAGGCTAATTGACATCATTTGAGTCAATTGGAGGTGTACCTGTGGATGTATTTCAAGGCCTACCTTCAAACTCAGTGCCTCTTTGCTTGACATCATGGGAAAATCAAAAGAAATCATCAAAGACCCCCAGAAAAAAAATGTGTAGACCTCCACAAGTCTGGTTCATCCTTGGGAGCAATTTCCAAACGCCTGAAGGTACCACGTTCATCTGTACAAACAATAGTACACAAGTATAAACACCATGGGACCACGCAGCCATCATACTGCTCAGGAAGGAGACGCATTCTGTCTCCTAGAGATGAACATACCTTGGTGCGAAAAGTGTAAATCAATCCCAGAACAACATCAAAGGACCTTGTTAAGATGCTGGAGGAAACAGGTACAAAAGTGGTGGTTTTGGTGGTAAAATGAGTCCTATATTGACATAACCTGAAAGGCCGCTCAGCAAGGAAGAATCCACTGCTCCAAAACCATCTTAAAAAAGCCAGACTACGGTTTACAACTGCACATGGAAACAAAGACTGTACTTTTTGGAGAAATGTCCCCTGGTCTGATGAAACAAAACTGTTTGGCCATAATGACCATCATCATGTTTGGAGGGAAAAGGGGGAGGCTTGCAAGCCAAAGCACACCATCCCAACCGTGAAGCACGGCAGCATCATGTTGTGGGGGTGCTTTGCTGCAGGTGGGACTGGTGCACTTCACAAAATAGATGGCATCATGAGGCAGGAAAAGCATGTGGATATATTGAAGCAACATCTCAAGACATCAGTCAGGAAGTTAAAGCTTGGTTGCAAATGGGTCTTCCAAATGGACAATGACCCCAAGAATACACCCAAAGTTGTGGCAAAATGACTTAAGGACAACAAAGTCAAGGTTTTGAAGTGGCCATCATAAAGCCCTGACCTCAAATGTGTGGGCAGAACTGAAAAAGTGTGTGTGAGCAAGGAGGCCTACAAATCTGACTCAGTTATACCAGCTCTGTCAGGAGGAATAAGCCAAAATTCACCCAACTTATTGTGGGAAGCTTGTGGAGGACCACCTGAAACGTTTGACCAAAGACCAAACAATTTAAAGGCAATGCTACCAAATACTAATTGGGTGTGTAAACGTCTGACCAACCGGAAATATGATGAAAGAAATAAAAGCTGAAATAAATCATTATCTCTACTATTATTCTGACATTTCACATTCTTAAAATAAAGTGGTGATCCTAACTGACTGAAGACAGGGAATTTTTAATAGGATTAAATGTCAGGAATTGTGAAACTGAGTTTAAATATATTTGTTAAGGTATGTAAACTTCCGACTTCAACTGTACACTGAATAAAAATATAAAACACTATGTAAAGTGTTGGTCCCATGTTTCATGAGCTGAAATAAAAGATCCCAGAAATGTTCCATACACACACAAATCTTATTTTTCTCAAATGTTGTGCACACATTTGTTTACATCCCAGTGAGTGAGCATTTCTTCTTTGCCAAGATGACTAATCTGCCTGATAGGTGTGGCATATGAAGAAGTTGATTAAACAGCATAATCATTACATAGATTTGTGTGTGTATGGAACATTTCTGGGATCTTTTATTTCAGCTCATGAAACATGGGACCAACACTTTACATATTTGCGTTTTATATTTTTATTCAGTGTACAGTTGAAGTTGGAAGTTTACATACACCTTAACAAATATATTTAAACACAGTTTTTCACAACTCCTGACGTTTTTAAAAAAAAGTATCTGTATTCCCAGACATGTGAAATCCATAGATTAGAGCCTAATGAATTTATTTCAATCAACTAATATCCTCATATGAATTACAACTCAGTAACATCTTTTAAACCATCGGATGTGTCCAAATATACATTGGCTAGCCAACATATTGGATCGCTAACCATAGGCCTGGGGCCATGAAACACTACTGTTAAACAGACTGCTTATCAAAATGAACCGCGACAAGAGTAACTCACTAATTTCCCTTATCTCCCATAGTAGCGTTGTGTGCCTGTGTTAATTTCCCCATTTCCCAGGGAAGTAAATAAGGCAATGGTGATTAAAACTGATTGATAAATGCATTACAGAGTCAATATACATAAATTACATAGCATCTGAAGGACAGCAAGTATAGTTGAAGGCACTTTTACTTTTGGGCGGACCATTATCAGTTGCACACATGTATTGAATTTAAAGCAACAAAAAGAACATAGCTTCCATCGATCATTGACAACAATATGGATTTAAGATATTTAAATGTAGTTACTCATACTATGAAAAATAAAACATACCTCTTACAAGGGCCTGTACATTTGACTTTGGGGAACAGTTAAAACGTCAAAGCATCAGAGGGAGGTCAAAAGATGAACACCCATATAGTTAAAGAGAAACACTGGATTTAAAACGCACTTGATAAACTAAAAGCAGCTAAGGGCAGTTTGACCAACTATTGAGATACAGTAGTGCCCTAAATAAAAAAAGGTAGAAACATTCTCCATTGCCATTAACTGAAGTTGAACAGTATTTTTCAGTTATTGTCTACTTTGTAAATGCAGGGGTGTATTCATTACGCCAATTGGGGATGACAGCATGCAATAGCTCAGTCCTTGTATTCAGTGTACTTCTTAGACGAGCCATGCACCTTGCTGGCAGGGTACTTCAGCCTATTTAGGGCCATTTTGCACAGCACTGCTTGGGGTAAATCGATATGACATTTCTCGGCCAGCTCAACTAGGTAGATGAGGACGTCGCTGAGTTCATGAGCCAGGTGCTCGCGCTCGGAGTCGGTCCAACCGGGAAGTCCTTCGGTCACCTCGCCACGCCACTGGAACAGCTCCGATACCTCGCCCACTTCTCCGACCATAGCTAGCAGCAGGTTGCGGGGTTGGTGGAACTGGTTCCAGTCTCGCTCGTCAGTAAATTCCGCTTGCATCCGTCGTATGTCTTCGATGGTAGGTTCGGCAGTGAAAGAGAACGTATCAGTTGGGCTTCTTCTCTTAGTTCCATTTTGCTTGGCAGCGTGGATGTCTGCCTCGCCGTTTTCACAAGCTATTTTTGACTTGCTAGGAGTGCCATTGGTGTGTTTCGCTTCAGATGGGGCCACCGTCTCTCCGTTCAGTCCATGCACTCCATCGCCGTTCATTGCCATTGCCAATTTTACACCAAACTATTGCACGGATCAACACTTATTTCGCTGTAAACAACCAACCTTGACAACAATATGGGGGGAAAGTCCCGCCACAAAAACGCTGCTCGTGTAGCCGGAAAATGTAACATAAATCGCCGGAAATTCGAAATATGGGTTGCACTAAATTTGTTGCATTGTGCGGAATTGAGTTCTTAAAGGCACATGCCCTCGGATTTTGTGTGAAACTAAGTTTACTATGACTACAACTACCATAATACTCTAAATAGAAAGGCTTAACATGGCAGGCTCCTCTACAGGAATGACTACACTGCTATGTAATATGAATAAGCAAGTTGCAATATTTTATCCAACGATTACTTACCAAAGGCACAGTTGGTGTGTGATAAAGAGAATATGTATGTCTGTCTCCCGATGCCAGAGTCAAGCACAAACAAAACAGAAAAGGTCGGTCCACGGAGTGAATGCTAACGTTAGCTAGCTCGCACTAATGTGTGCTGTTTGTGTATCGTGTGCGCGCCTGTGCTAGTTAGCGAGGACGACAGTCGCACATCATTCATAACCACATTCCCTTCTTTATTTAGACGTTGCAAACATTGCTGTTAGTTAAAAACCTCCATGCGGGTTATTTATAGCTAGTCGTCTGCAGGATAGCTTCCTTTATGAATATGTAAATATTGTACTTCTTACCCCTCTCTGCCTTCAGAGCATCCTCACAGGTTGTCTTGACAGGGATTCTGAATTACTTTGATTAGGTATGATGATGTCGCTAAAGTTTTTCTGATATGCCGCATTCAAAACAACTGGGAACTCATAACGTCAGTGTTATTTGGGTCGGAAAGTCGGAGCTCTAGAAAGTGGCCTGAGTTTTAATTTTTTTTTAATTGAACCTTTATTTAACCAGGTAGGCTAGTTGAGAACAAATGAGGTAGGATAAGGGAGGTAAAGGCAATAAATAGTCCATAGTGGCGAAATAATTACAATTTAGCGATTAAACACTGGAGTGATTGATGTGCAGAAGATGGGTGCAAGTAGAGATACTGGGGTGCAAAGGAGCAAAATAAATAACAATATGGGGATGAGGTAGTTGGATGGGCTATTTACAGATGAGCTATGTACAGGTGCAGTGAACTGTGAGCTGATCTGACAGCTGGTGCTTAAAGCTAGTGAGGGAGATATGAGTCTCCAGCTTCTGTGATTTTTGCAGTTCGTTCCAGTCATTGGCAGAAGAGAACTGGAAGGACAGGCGGCCGAACGAGGAATTGGCTTTGGGGGTGACCAGTGAAGTACTTCAGAGTTGGATGACTGTTCATATCGATTTTCTACCCAATCTGAGCTCGTTTTTCCCCAGTTCCCAGGAGTTTTGAACGCACTGAAGTCGGAGATTTCCGAGTTCCCTGTTTTGAACGTGGCAAAAAGTCCACCAACAGAACTGTCTAAAATGCTGCACTGTAATTAATGACCCACATCTAAACTCCTATAACAGAAAACCCTGGCAGTTAGCTGTTCATGCGTCCAGTCTATTAGTCAGTTCAGAAAATGAAATTGTGGAGTTGATATGGTGGCCTCCCATTTCTAAGTGTTCATCTCTCTGACTGTGTGCTTCTAGTGCTCCCCAGGAGCTGGTAGGTGTGGTGGGTCTGGAGATCCATGCTCAGATCCACTCCAACACCAAGCTGTTTTCTGGCTCCCAGGTCGGGTTCCAGGCTCCACCTGACTCCCTGGTGTCCTTCTTTGATGCCTCCTTACCTGGAACTCTACCTGTAAGTTATCGTGCATCTGATGATAAACATGCCTCATGTCAATAAAGGCTATTTGTCTATTAGTTGCAGGATCACACAGTTGTTGTCCATCATAACATAATCTGGTCTATGTAACCTAGCCTACAATATGTCGGTGTACATAGTCATTTGACCAAGCAGGCCGAAGTTCCTTTCCTCTTCCTCCTCAGGTGCTGAACAGACGATGTGTGGAGGCTGCAGTGATGACAGGTTTGGCCCTTAACTGTACCATCAACAGGAAGTCTCTCTTTGACAGGAAGCACTACTTCTACGCTGACCTTCCTGTAAGTCAACCCAACCCCATGTATCCTTCAATCATAAGCAATCGTCAATCACATTTATTTCTAAAGCCCTTTTTAGGCTACATCAGCAGTTTTTACAAAGTTATTGAATACAGTAACCCGGCCTAAATCACAGAGGAGACAATTTACTCTCCCATTAATACAGTCGGGCAAAAAAGTATTTAGTCAGCCACCAATTGTGCAAGTTCTCTCACTTAAAAAGATGAGAGGCCTGTAATTTTCATCATAGGTGCACTTCAACTATGACAGACAAAATGAGAAAAAAAATCCATAAAATCCCATTGTAAGATTTTTAATGAATTTATTTGCAAATGATGGTGGAAAATCAGTATTTGGTCAATAACAAAAGTTTATCTCAATACTTTGTTATATACCCTTTGTTGGCAATGACAGAGGTCAAATGTTTTCACAAGGTTTTCACAGACTGTTGCTAGTATTTTGGCCCATTCCTCCATGCAGATCTCCTCTAGAGCAGTGATGTTTTGGGGCTGTTGCTGAGCAACACGGACTTTCAACTCCCTCCAAAAATTTTCTATGGGGTTGAGATCTGGAGACTGGCGAGGCCACTCCAGGACCTTGAAATGCTTCTTACGAAGCCACTTCGTTGCCCGGGCGGTGTGTTTGGGATCATTGTCATGCTAAAAGACCCAGCCACGTTTCATCTTCAATGCCCTTGCTGATGGAAGGAGGTTTTCCCTCAAAATCTCACGATACATGGCCCCATTCATTCTTTCCTTTACACGGATCAGTCGTCCTGGTCCCTTTGCAGAAAAACAGCCCCAAAGCATGATGTTTCCACTCCCATGCTTCACAGTACATATGGTGTTCTTTGGATGCAACTCAGCATTCTTTGTCCTCCAAACACGACAAGTTGAGTTTTTACCAAAAAGTTATATTTTGGTTTCATCTGACCATATGACATTCTCCCAATCTTCTTCTGGATCATCCAAATGCTGTCTAGCAAACTTCAGACGGGCCTGGACATGTACTGGCTTAAGCCGGGGGACACGTCTGGCACTGCAGGATTTGAGTCCCTGGCGGCGTAGTGTGTTACTGATGGTAGGTTTTGTTACTTTGGTCCCAGCTCTCTGCAGGTCATTCACTAGGTCCCCCCGTGTGGTTCTGGGATTTCTGCTCACCGTTCTTGTGATCATTTTGACCCCACGGACTGTTTGAGGTTGTGGACAGGTGTCTTTTATACTGATAACAAGTTCAAACAGGTTCCATTAATACAGGTAACGAGTGGAGGACAGAGGAGCCTCTTAAAGAAGAAGTTACAGGTCTGTGAGCCAGAAATCTTGCTTGTTTGTAGGTGACCAAATACTTATTTTCCACCATAATTTACAAATAAATTCATAAAAAATCCTACAATGTGATTTTCTGGATTTTGTTTCTCACTTTGTCTGTCATAGTTGAAGTGTACCTATGATGAAAATTACAGGCCTCTCTCTTCTTTTTAAGTGTGAGAACTTGCACAATTGGTGGCTGACTAAATACTTTTTTGCCCCACCGTAAGTACAGTGCCTTGCGAAAGTATTCGGCCCCCTTGAACTTTGCGACCTTTTGCCACATTTCAGGCTTCAAACATAAAGATATAAAACTGTATTTTTTTTGTGAAGAATCAACAACAAGTGGGACACAATCATGAAGTAGAACGACATTTATTGGATATTTCAAACTTTTTTAACAAATCAAAAACTGAAAAATTGGGCGTGCAAAATTATTCCTGGGTCATTTTAGTGCCATTATGACTGACATTTTATGACCTTGACATCAAGACCTGTCAGTGGAAGAGTCGAAGAGATTCAATAGCAATTGCCCAACAAAGTCTCCCAAAAAGTTTCATTTCACTTTGGAAAGACAGGCAGCCCTGGCTTAATGTGACCTATGTCGAAAGAAATGACCCTGACATTACTCTTGACGAGCTGATGATGAGAAATTGTGGACTGAGAAAAGGATGAATTTGAATAATTTAAGTGCCTTAGCGGTATTATACCATAATGGGACTTTCCACTCTCAGGAAAATGACAAGACAGCTAGGAGATTTGTCTGTTACAGTGCAATCCATACCTTTCCTGTATTCAATGAGTGAAGAGTTTAAAAAGCTTCCCTAACTTTGTCCTAAGGTCAAGGTCATATCTAATGACCAATAGAGTAGCTTGTGAGGTTTATTTTGTGGGGTCAGGGAATGGAATGTGGATCGTCAGGTTGTCAGTGCAGTTGTCTTAATGTTATGGTATGTCAATATCCTGTCAATTAAGAAATGAACTAGATGACACGATGGCCTAAGTCATTCTCGTTCTTTTGAATGAAAGCATATGGCCAACACAAGGCCTGCCAAGCCTAGATTGTTAGAAGATTGAGTGTCTTTCAAACCCAGCAGTCAGATTCATTGGTAATAATGTTATCGTGAGGCTCCAGCTGCATAATCCTTCCCCACAGCAGAGGTAGATTATTGATTTCAAAAGCGCCAACATGAATCCCAGGGGTGAAATCCCAGCAGGAAGCCGAAGGATTATTCCCAAATCCCACCTCATCTTGTTTCCCCGTTGTAGATTTCCGGTCCGCTTACTGAGTGTTGCATCACCTTTCTCTTTGGGTTATGTTAAAACATGCGCTGTTGAAACAATAGTGCCAGTTAATATTTAAATGTTCACCATGCCCACAAGTGGTACCAATGCTTATAAATATGTTTTTTGCTTACCCTGTAGACAACAGGCCCGGGAAATAGACAGGGAGCAGGGATGGAGAGTAAAAAGGCCTGTGTTGCATAATGAATCATGCTAATGCGTTAAATTCAGTTGGGAGGGATGTTCATGCTCTCTTCATGATATGTACAGAGAGAAAATAATAGCCATGATGAGTGAAGCATTAAGCAGCACATTCTCTATTATCAATTATTTTACTAGCAGCCTATTGAAGTAGAGAGAACGAGGACATTAAAAAAAACATGCATTTATTAAGAACACATATATGGAGTTGTGCATTATTGATGTGTTCCATGATTTAATTTCACACAACGAACGCACTACTGCTCATTACATGATTTATGATGCGCTTGCCTGACCAGCAGCAGGAATGAATTGAAGTGGCAGGCAGGTGTTCTGTTATAACAGCTCGCCTCTTCTTAATAACATGCACCAGCAGCTTCACACTAAGCTACTAGCGGATATGCATAATTCTACTTTTCTGGGGTGTTTTCTGTGCAGACGTTATCCCTGACGACTATTTAATGACTCAAATGGATCTGTTTGTGGGGACGTGGATGTACAATAGGTAGGGCTAGTTGAATCAAGGGTTGTAGAGGGGAATAGTTTGGTGCATCGAATCATTAATCCGTTGAAGGCAGCTTAGGTTCAGTGAACTGAATCTGAAAACGACAAATAGGAGTCTATTTGGAGAGAGAGCTCTCAGGTTGGGATTTAATTTCCTGAACTGACTGAGTGCTTTAATACCAGACTGCTCATTAGGCTTTGGGGCTGGGGTGTGACTAGAAGGACCCAGAGGCTTCCAGTAGCAGTTTTATACCACCACTGGTCTGCATCCAACTTCAGCTGCCCTTCATTATACAAAGCACCAACACGTCTTCACTGATTATGCCGGAATTGCAAATGATCCACCATTTTGGTGGGTGCTAAGCTAACTAACGTAGCCTATATGTGAACAGCAATGCATACAGTATGCTAACTAGGAGGCACTTGCGCTAATGAATAACATTTGCATTGACACTGACAGAGCTCTATGAGAGAATTGATTATTCTAGAAAGGGAGAAATCAGTATCTTTTAATGCTATAATCCTGTATTTATAGTACACCGCTGAGACAAAATGGAATGTCTCCCGTGGGCCATTATGCTTGTGTTTGTTGCCAGTGATTGATTTGTTGATCAGGTACAGTACAACACACAGATGGTTATGGCTAATTCACTTTTTTCTCTCCTTTTTCTTTGCTCATATTTATTCCTTCCCTTTCTTCTTCTTCGTCGGCATGCCAATAATTATGATGAATGTTTAGTCTTTTCTAGCGACGGTTGCCGTGGCAACGGGACATAGTGCTACCGTACTCACTTGTGGAATAGCGGCAGCCAGCACAGTGGCTCTTCAGAATAACAGAACAGATAAAATATTCATTCAGTTCGCTTTTGTGACTTTGAACCCCTCTCAACGAAACAACAATAATATTCCACTGCAGAATAATGAGTTGGAGTAACCAGTTTTAGGGACCTATTATCCCCCCAAAGTAACTAACTAATGGCTGAATCTTAGCTCATGTTTATTGCATGGTTTGCTATTTTGTTCTTAACACTCTTGACCCCTTGAAATATTTAAGGTTATTTCCAAGTTAATTGTAATGGTAAATCGTTGATTATGCAGGCCAAGTTTATTTCGGTATTAACCCCAAGTTTTCCTATCGTGTCTATAATATGACTGAATGACTGAATGACTGAATTGTATTATATAGTGGTTGTAATTAAACTAAGCCTGGTCCCAGATCTGTTTGCGAGGAGTCCTCTATAGGTAATACATATAATCATTGTCATGCCAAATGTCAAGTTTACACAGCATATGAGACTAGGCTATTACATATCTGATAAATGAGACACATTTAGACTGCTGAAGCAAGCACACAAAATTGACCTTTTCTAGTTTCATGTGTTTCCTCCATCCAGACGGGCTACCAGATCACCCAACAGAGGCTGCCCATCGCGGTGGACGGCACCCTGACCTACAGTCACCTGGGGGGCCGTAAGAGGAACGCGGTGGTCACCAAGAGTGTCAGGATCAAACAGATCCAGTTAGAGCAGGACAGTGGCAAGAGCCTCCACGATGACTACAGGAACCAGACCCTTATAGACCTCAACAGAGCAGGTAGATGGAGTTTAGCTTCCCATCGGTGTACCTCAACAGAGCAGGTAGATGGAGTTTAGCTTCCCATCGGTGTACCTCAACAGAGCAGGTAGATGGAGTTTAGCTTCCCGTCGGTGTACCTCAACAAAGCAGGTAGATGGAGTCTAGCTTCTCATCGGTGTACCTCAACAGAGCAGGTAGATGGAGTTTAGCTTCCCATCGGTGTACCTCAACAGAGCAGGTAGATGGAGTTTAGCTTCCCATCGGTGTACCTCAACAGAGCAGGTAGATGGAGTTTAGCTTCCCATCGGTGTACCTCAACAGAGCAGGTAGATGGAGTCTAGCTTCCCATCGGTGTACCTCAACAGAGCAGGTAGATGGAGTTTAGCTTCCCATCGGTGTACCTCAACGGAGCAGGTAGATGGAGTTTAGCTTCCCATCGGTGTACCTCAACAGAGCAGGTACCATAGAGTTCAAAAATTCATAGACTCCAAGAGGAGTCTACCACAGAGCTCCAACTAGTATATACAGAGCTAGATAGAACAGGGACTGGCTAGCCAAATCCTATGAAGGCATATGGGGAGTGTATGTAACATCTCTCTCCCTCCAGGTGTGGGTCTGATGGAGCTGGTGATGGAGCCAGACATGAGCTGTGGAGAGGAGGCAGCAGCAGCCGTCAGAGAGATGCAGCTCATACTGCAGGCTCTAGGGACCTGCCAGGGAAACATGGCTGGTGGGGAGGCCTGCACACACACTAACTGGCACACCAGGAAACCATGGCTGGTGGAGAGGCCTGCACACACACTAACTGGCACACCAGGGAACCATGGCTGGTGGGGAGGCCTGCACACACACTAACTGGCACACCAGGGAACCATGGCTGGCGGGGAGGCCTGCACACACACTAACTGGCACACCAGGGAGGCCTGCATTGGACACGGGGGCACCATTTGGGGGGGGGGGGGGTTAGGACAATTGTAAGGGCATGTGACTGCCAGGGGCTATAGAGGAACAGCTGTTTCATACCTTCTCTCTTGCTTTCGAGGACCAGCTGTCTCATTACTTCTCTTTTGTTATAGAGGACCAGCTGTCTCATACCTTCTCTTTTCATATAGAGGGCAGTGATTTAACTGCCTTGTTCAGGGGCGGAACAACAGATTGGTACCTTGTCAGCTCAGGGATTTGAACTTGCAACCTTTCAAACTTTTGAACTTGCAACCTAGCCCAACGCTCTAACCACTAGGCTACCCAGCCGTCTCTCTTCCTATAGAGTGCCAGCTGTCTCATACCTTCTCTCTTGCTATAGTGGGCCAGCTGTCTCATACCTTCTCTCTTCCTATAAAGGGTCAGCTGTCTCATACCTTCTCTCTTCCTATAGAGGGCCAGCTGTCTCATACCTTCTCTCTTCCTATAGAGGGCCAGCTGTCTCATACCTTCTCTCTTCCTATAGAGGGCCAGCTGTCTCATACCTTCTCTCTTCCTATAGAGGGCCAGCTGTCTCATACCTTCTCTCTTCCTATAGAGGGACAGTTGTCTCATACCTTCTCTCTTCCTATAGAGGGCCAGCTGTCTCATACCTTCTCTCTTCCTATAGAGGGCCAGCTGAGAGTGGATGCCAACGTGTCCGTCCACAGACCTGGGGATCCTTGGGGCATCAGGACTGAGGTCAAGAACATCAACAGTGCCTGCAACCTGGCCAGGGCCATAGGTGAGTGCTGCAGAGGGCTTTTCACAATACTGAGCCAAACCAGAGGTGAAGCTCCACTCGCATCAATCTGTCCACGTGAGAATATGGCGATAAGTACACCAAGTAGGGATTGTTTTTGTATGGAGGTCTATGAGAGAGTGTTGGATCTGGTAAGAAAAAAAATGTGATAGCTAATTTTCTAAGTGAGGCTTATTTGACCTAATAGAAGTTGCATAATGTTTAGGTTGTTAAAAATTTACTGATATACACTACATGACCAAAAGCATGTGGACACCTGCTCGTCGAACATCTCATTCCAAAATCATGGGCATTAATATGGAGTTGGTCCCCCCTTTTGCTGCTATAAAAGCCTCTACTCTTCTGGGAAAGCATTCCACTAGATGTTGGAACATTGCTACGGGGACTTGCTTCCATTCAGCCACAACAGCATATGTGAGGTCGGCACTGATGTTGGGCGATTAGGCCTGGCTCACAGTCGGAGTTACAATTCATACCAAAAGTGTTCGATGAGGTTGAGGTCAGGGCTCTGTGCAGGCCATTCAAGTTCTTCCACACCGATCTCAACAAACTATTTCTGTATGGACCTCGCTTTCTGCATGGGGGCATTGTCATGCTGAAACAGGAAAGGGCCTTCCCCAAACTGTTGCCACAAAGTGGAAGCATAGAATCGTCTAGAACTAGAAGCGTTAAGATATCCCTTCACTGGAACCGAGGGGCCTAGCCCGAACCATGAAAAAGAGCCCCAGACCATTATTCCTCTTCCAGGAAACTTGACACTATACATTGGGGCAGGTTGCGTTCTCCTGGCATCCGCCAAACCCAGGTTCGTCTGTCCAGAATGGGTTTCCACTTTTTTACATCACTCTAGCCGATGCTTAGCATTGTGCATTGGTGATCTTAGGCTTGTGGGTTTCCACGTCCGTGCGGCTGCTCAGCCTGGAAACCCATTTCATGAAGTTCCTGACGAACAGATATTGTGCTGATGTTGCTTTCATAGGCAGATTGGAACCTGGTAGTGAGTGTTGCAACCGAGGACAGACAATTTAAACGCGCTACAGCACTTGCCGGTCCCATTCTGTGAGCTTGTGTGGCCTACCACTTTGCGGCTGAGCCGTTGTTGCTCCTAGACATTTCCACTTCACAATAACAGCACTTACAGTTGACCGGGGCAAGTCTCGCAGGGCAGAATATTGACAAACTGACTTGTTGGAAAGATGGCATCCTATGACAGTGCCACGTTGAAAGTCACTGAGCTCTTCAGTAAGGTTATTCTACTGCTAATGCTTGCTTGACTTTGTGCTCTATTTTATACACCTGTCAGCAACTGGTGTCCACTAATTTGAAGGGGTTTTCCACATATATATATATATATATATATATATAAAATAAAAGTAAGTGGATGCACGTGGCATCTCAGCAACTTTGAGAAAATTATTTTATATTGCAGTTTATTGAGTATTGTTCACACGTGAATGTGCCTGCCTTTACGCCTTTGCGACAACAACTCCCATTGTTAGGGCAGAGACAAGACCATCTCACCCTTATATAGACTAAACTGAGCCGATCCAAACCAAGCTGTACTGAGCTGGCCTGGTTAAAGCCTTCACCATAGTTGCTGGAACCGTGCTGAAAAGGACCGTGTGAATAGACAATATCTGAGCCAGAACAGTTTGGTTCAGGTTGGCACAATAGTGTGTGAAGGGTATATCCTCATTGTCATTGGTGGGGGTTAGTGGAGGTACTGAAGGGAAGCGGTCACGACCCAGTGGGTCTGGAATGAGTTAGTTGGATGAACACTCAGGGAAATATAGACACACACACGCAGAAAGAGAGAAAAAGAGTGAACAGCATGGAATCCTTTTCATGGGCTGTCATCTTTCTGAAACAGTCGTCTGACGGAGGGCTGTGTAATTATGCGTGCACCGCAAGTCAAACTGGGAGTCAAAGATTAGAGACACCATGAGGCACAAACACACACACAACCGGCCTTATCTGAGTTCCTCTGAGTAAATGTTCACTCAGACAAGTCAGTGAAGTAACTGCCAAAACTTCCTCTCGTCTCAACTTCATATGTCTTTCCGTGATTTGTTCTTTCTGAGGTGTTTTATCCCTGAAGGCAGTCGTCACTCTCTCTGCCCACAGGAATCAGAGAAACAGGCTTTCTGTTGACAGGAACTGAAGATGGAAAGGCTTCTGAAGAGACGTTTAGTGTACGGGGATCGTTAACATGGACTAGAAAGCACGAGGCCTTTCCTACCCACACAAACTCAGGAAGATATAGAACACAACTTTATGAACCATTTGTTTCAGTGAACAACTGAGCACACAGTTTGCATGCCTAACTTAGGCTAAATTGGCTTTCTACAGAACAATAGATTTCCCATCAACATTAATTCCACCTCTACAGAGTTTCCCATCTTTCTTTTCTCTCCAACATACTGGACACGGTGAAGAGTCATAGGGGCCATTGAAATTCTTCACCAGGAGCAGCAGGCCATTAACAGCTCGTGTGATACGAAGTGACTTGGCCGCTTTCATTATTTATCCCAAGAGTAGACTTCCATTTTAGCTTAGTGCAGAGAAGTGATAAAGAGTTTTTAAAAGTCAAAACTCCAGATAGTCGTTTGTCACAGAGAACTACTGTAGCAACAGTTAGGAGACTTCAGGCAGGGCCATGTGTCATGGCAGATGTTGGGAGGATCTAACACCGTGCCAGTTGGCTGTATGCTTGCTTCTGATCAGGCCTTGTGTGTGTGTGCGTGTGCGTGTGTGTGTGTATTTTCATCAACAGACTATGAGATCCAGAGACAGATGTTTGTCCTGGAGAGCGGAGACACGGTCGTTTGATGGCAAGACTGGGTAAGAGGCTTATAGAACCAACCCTCGAACCAAGTCAAGCCGACAAGTCCCATGATGTTACAGTGAGAGTGTTTCTGATAACATGTCAAAAATAATTAAACACTGTATTCCCATCTCCTGTGTTGATATTTGATCTCAATACATTCTCTCTTCTGGGGTTGATTTGAAAACGTTTTAGTAACTAAGGATGATGAATGAGGCCACTTGGAGTCAGTCAATGTCTGGTGTTGTGGACCAGTGTGCTAGCGATGGTTGTCAAGCCCATGTAATGAGCTGGTCTTCACACAGCTGGGGCCTGCCTCTAATGCGCAAGTTAGCGTTTTTCGTCATGAATCTTGTACTGGAGGCAGCTCTGCAGAGCAGTTAATAGCTGGCACAGCCACAAAGTCATAAAATCTGATTTTAAACCTAACCTTCACCACACTGCTAATATCCTGATGCCTAACACTAACCTTAAATGAAGAACAAAAAGCCAATTTTGACTTTGCAGCTGGCCTATCTAAGGGGAAATCGCTCAGTTCTGCCTCCAGGACAAGACTCATGACAATAAACGTCAACCTGCCTATAACACCATCGCGTGTGTGTGTGTGCGCTGGGCCTAATGAAGTGCGTTTGACAGCAAAGGCCCACAGCTCTGTTATGGTCGAGAAATAGACAGAATGTCTGGGGGCCCCTCACCTCACACCTGTGGCCCTCGCCCATAGTTACAGCCTCTTCAACATGAACAATCTGCCGTAGTAACTGTTGTAACGAGCGAAACACTATCGTTATACAGTACCTCAAAGCCTTAAATCATCTCTGTTTTACAGTCACACCATTCCAATGAGAGACAAGGAGGGCCTTCAGGACTACAGGTGAGTACAACTCATATTCACTTCAGTATGTTCTAGCAGCACAGCCTCCAGCATGGTGTGTGGTATGATACGATCACAGCTGTAGGGCCTGCACGGAGAGAAGAGGGGGAGCGAGACAGGATGGAGAGGAGAGAGGTCATCGTGTCTAGGGACCCAGTAGATGAACATACCGATAAACATGCGCCATCCCGTGGCCCTAACGCATCAGTTAGCAAGAATTGTGACGAAGAGTAAGCGTGCGACGCAGTCACACAAGTGTATGTGTGTGTGTGTGTGTTTTGTGTGTAGAGGAGACAGCCCTCTGTCTGACCGTGTGACACTGTCGTCTAAGAAGCCTGCAGAGATACAGCCAGCACTCCTCTTATCTTTCTCTACTGCTGATAACAGCTCCCTCTTGATCTTCTCTTATCTCACTCCTCCCTCCCTCTCTTTCTCCTCCCTCTCTCCTCTGTTGTCTTTAACCGTGCTCGCTCTGGGTACTCCCTCTGTCACACATGCACTTCCACCTCCCACCCTTCTCTCTCCCCTCGCTCTCTCCTCTCTCCTACCTCTCCTCTCTCCTCTCTCTCTCACCTCTCCTCTCTCCTACCTCTCCTCTCTCTCTCACCTCTCCTCTCTCCCACCTTTTCTCTCTCCTCTCTCTCTCACCTCTCCTCTCTCCCACCTTTTCTCTCTCCCCTCGCTCTCACCTCTCCTCTCTTCTCTCTCCCACCTTTTCTCTCTCCCCTCGCTCTCACCTCTCCTCTCTTCTCTCTCCCACCTTTTCTCTCTCCCACCTTTTCTCTCTCCCCTCACTCTCTCACCTCTCCTCTCTCCCACCTCTCCTCTCCCTTCTCTCTCTCTCCTCTTCTCTCTCCCACCTCTCCTCTCTCTCTCTCTCCCACCTCTCCTACCTCTCCTCTCTCTCACCTCTCCTATCTCTTCTCTCTCCCACCTCTCTTCTCTCTCCCACCTATTCTCTCTCCCCTCGCTCTCTTTTCTTCTCTCTCCATCTTTCTCCCCCCCCCCCCCAGGTTCATGCCGGAGCCCAACCTGCCTCCTCTGATGGTGTATGAGGCGTGCTCTACAGCCCCCTCTGGTGTTGCCCCCAGCCAGGTGGTGGTTCTGGAGGAGGTGAGGGAGAGGCTGCCGGAGCTGCCCAGCGTCAGGAGGCAGAGGCTGGTGGAGACCTACGGCATCCTCCCCGAACACAGCTTCACCCTGGTGGTGAGTGACTACCACAGTATGTAGGTGTGTCTGTTAACGTCCAACTGAGCAAGTTAATTATAATTGATGGTAGGTAGGTAGGTGTCTCCCTCCAGCTCTCTGGCTTTCATCTTCTGTCTTCCTGTCTGTCTCTCTCCCTCCCACTTTCTGGCACTCGTTTCTGCTCCCCCTCTCTCCCCCTCTTCCTTTATCTCTCCATTGTACTCTCTCCCCCACTGTCTCTCAATTTAATAACTACCCAAAATAACCTATTTTTGCACAGATAGTTACCCTGTCTGCACTTCTGCCTCTGTCCTGCAAATCGCAGTAAAATTGTTGTATATACAGTATTATTGAGTGTGTTTCATTGGGTCTCCTGTTGTAGAATGAGGACGGGCTGATGGACTACTTTGAGGCCGTCGTCAGGGAGACCAAGGCTGAGCCGAGAAAGGTGATTGGCTGGGTGATGAACGAGCTGCAGGGCCTCCTCCATCAACAGAACCTGAGTGTCAGCCAGAGGTGAGACACTCAGTCGTCCTCTTCCTCATCCTCTTCCTCTGTGTCCTACTCTAGCCTCAGTCATTCTCTTTCTCCTCTCCACCTCATCCCTATCATTCTTCCTCTACATCCTTCATCTTGTTTCGCCCTCTTCTCCCTCCCCTCCTCCCGAACTCCTATCATGTGTCCCTCCTCCCCTTCCTCCTCCTCTGTTCTCCTCTTTTCAGTCTTGCGTTGACTTCAAACCCCATGTTGAAGATCCTATCTCAGGATCCAACATCTTGGCTAGACGGAGGCCTGAAATCATTTCCATACTGGAAGCATCATTTATGTGCTTTTTCCCTGCTATGTTTCCTATCTATCTTCATGTTGATACCTTCCGTTATTACTATGGCAGACAGTGAATGTGAATAGGGAATATATCTGGGTAATAAGCTGAGTGACTCCAGACTCTAGACTCCAGACTGTTCTAAGACTGATCAAACAGAGTAAAGTATGATGTGTTTTGTTTTATGTCTTTGTCTGAGAACTCGTGGATGTTTGTGTGCCTTTTGTCGTTTTGAAGAAAGTGAGAGTGGACGTTGACTCTGTGTGGATTCACGTGTTTGTTGTTTGTTTAGCCATATTTCCGTTCATAACTCAGTGTGTATGTGACTGTGTGTCTCTGGCTCAGTGTGTGTCTGACTCGGGGATTGGTGACAGCACTGATGATCATGTGCCCTGTAGGTGGCAATGGGCTGTCACACAGAGAGACGGGGCCAAATAGCCTCTCATTATAAGCACAGTGACTCCGGGGTAGATAGACAACCATCACACTGTCACACAGGAGAGGATAGACTGGGTCTAATGACATTTCCTATACCTTCTCTCTCTTCCTTCTCTTCTCTCTCTCATATCTGTCTCTCTCTCTTCCTTCTCTCTCTCTCACTCTCACTCTCTCTCTTCCTTCTCTCTCTCTCTCCCTTCTCCTCTCATCTGTCTCTCTCTTCTCTCTCTCTCCCTTCTCTCTCTCATCTGTCTCTCTCTTCTCTCTCTCTCCCCCTTCTCTCTCTCCCTTCTCTCTCATATGTGTCTCTCTCTCTCTTTCTTCCCTCTCTCATATGTCTCTCTCTTCATTCCCTCTCTTCCTTCCCTCTCTCTTCTCTCTCTCATATCTCTCTCTCTCTCACATATGTGTCTCATGTCTCTCTTTCTCTCTCTCTTGCTCCCTCTCTTGCTCCCTCTCTTGCTCCCTCTCTTGCTCCCTCTCTTGCTCCCTCTCTTGCTCCCTCTCTTTCTCTCTCTCTTGCTCCCTCTCTCAGTCCGATATCTCCTCAAGCTCTAGCCCAGGTACTGAATCTCCAGGAGAATGGACAAATCTCTTCTTCTATCGCCAAGCAGGTGAGAGATAACATCCAAAACATTTAAATGCAAAGTCCATATGTGTTACTACACTGAGTGTACAAAATATTATTAACACTTTCTATGACATAGACTGACCAGGTGAATCCAGGTGAAAGCTTTGATCCCTTATTGATGCCACTTGTTAAAGCCACTTCAATCAGTGTAGATGAAGGGGAGGAGACGGGGGTTAAAGATTTTTAAGCCTTCAGAAGGTGAATGGGCAAGACAATAGATTTAAGTGTCTTTGAACGGGGGTATGGTAGGTGACAGGTGCACTGGTTTGAGTGTGTCAAGAAGTGCAACGCTGCTGGGTTTTCCACATGGGAAACAGTTGTGTGAATCAAGAATGGTCCATTACCCAAAGGACATCCAGCCAACTTGACACGACTGTGGGAAGCATTGGAGTCAACATGGGTCAGCATCCCTGTGGAACGCTTTCAACACCTTGTAGTGTCTATGCCCTGATGAATTGTAGCTGTTCTGAGGGCAAAGGGTGATTGCAACTCAATATTAGGAAGGTGTCCTTAATGTTTTGTACCCTCAGCGTATATTATATAATTTTTAATTGGGGTTTAACCTGAGTGTTTCATTGCTCCATACAGGTGTTCCAGGAGCTGTGGAAGACCCCAGGTAAAACGGCCCAGCAGATCGTCAAGGAGCAGGACCTGGGAATGGTCAACGACAGCACAGAGATCCACAGGATTTGCCAGAAGGTGGTGGACTCACACCCAGACCAGGTGAGGCCTCCCTGGAAAAGAGCTGCCACAATGAGGGCAGGTAGTTTGCCCCTGGTGATGTGTTGGGCAGACCACACCACCCTCTGAGGAGCCCTGCGGTTAGGGGCGGTGCAGTTGCCGTATCCGGTGGTGATTCAGCCCGACAGGGTGCTCTCAATGGTGCATCTGTAAATGTTTGTGAGGGTCTTAGGGGCCAAGCCACACTGTCTGTGTGGGTGGACCATTTCAGATTATCAGTGATGTGTACGCCGAGGTATTTGAAGCTTTTCACCTTCTCCACTAAGTTCGTGTCTCCAGAAGTCCATGATCAGCTCCTTCATTTTGTTGCCATTAGGAGAGAGAGGTTATTTTTCTGGCACCACTCTTCCAGGGCCCTCACCTCCGGCTGTTGGTAATCAAGCCTACTACTGTTGTGTCGTCTGCAAACTTGATGATTGAGTTGGAGGTGTGTGTGGCCACAGTCATGGATGAACAGGGAGTACAGGAGGGGGCTGAGCATGCACCCTTGTGGGGCCCCTGTGTTGAGGATCAGCGAAGTGGAGGTGTTTCCTACCTTCACCACCTGGGGGGCGGCCCGTCATGAAGTCCAGGACCCAGTTGCACAGGGCGGGGTTCAGACCCAGGTCCCTGAGCTTAATGATGAGCTTGGAGTGTACAGGCTCATCGACTTTTTGCTAGTAGCCAGTCTTGATAGAATTCTGTTGATGATCAATAAATTAAATGCAACATAAGTATCTGTGCTGCTACTGTTCCCCCTACAGGTCCAAGCTATCCGCAGTGGGAACAAGAAGGTTCTGAACAAGCTCATGGGTCTGGTACAGAAGGAGACTAAAGGCAGGGCTGACCCAGTCCTGGTACGGGCCATCCTGGAGCAGAAGACATCCTGAGGACTAACTAACACTGTCTTTGGCCACCTTGACTTCAACTTTTATAAGCTTGGTGGAATATCAAACTGGTCCAAGAGGCAGCAAGCATGACATCTTTATGGCGTCATCATAGTTATGTTCCCTGGTCAAGAGGATTATTGTTGCTAAATCAACTGTCTCTCATGTTGTCTTCTGGCACCGTACCCACCTTTAAGTTGTATTATTACTTTATTCTAATTCTCTTTGGAGTGTGCACACTTATCCCTTCCCGAACACACACTTCATCTAAAACTGTCAAGGGAATGGCATACACATCCTCCATGATAATCACACTTTAAGCAGAGCCATTCTGGAATCCCTTAGCAGTTTGGAACACTCTGAACCCACCAATGGCAGAACATAGCTAATAAAGGTATGGTCCATTACCAGGCAGTTTGGGAGTTGTCCCAGAAGTCATCTTTCTGCTTTTATCACTGTCCTCTGGCAGCACTGAAATGAATCAGGAGAGGAACAGAGGACTGAAGTACTATATGCAATGTATCTCCTGATACTCCCTCTAAAATGGATCGGATTAGGAATGATTTAGAGGTCAGTGTTCAGTCAAAGAGAGGAAGTAGTCATGAGTAGTGAGCACCCCCTTGTGGCTGTCAAGTGAAGGAGATACATACTGTAACCTGCAATACTGAGACATATTGGCCTTTTCTCTATCCTTTAGCTCTCTAGAGTTAGGCATCTCTTTCACATTTAGATGGCTTGAATATTGGGTTTTGTCAAATCACGCGGTAATTCAATACTGGTTGGATGTGTGCATGCGACTTCAGTTTGGTAACGTAGGTAGTTGCCTCCCATTCATCCCCTTTGTTTCTATTGAATGCCGTATGCAGTGACCTATATAAAAGAGGTATTGTACATAACACAATTGGACTTCTTGATTTAAAAAAAAGAGGGTTTGTGGCTGGCTGCTGTTTCAGTGCCTGTGAAGAAGACCTAGTTTTGAACAGAAGTCACTGGATGAATGGCTGTCAGAAGCCCTGTTTATACCTGCTGTTAACATTCATCCTGATCTTGTCCGTGTACATTTCGATCTGATCACAATGCGTTTTTTTAATCGTCCAAAAATGTGGCCATAAATCAGAATTGGACAAGATCAGGACAAAGGCTGCATGTTAGAACCAGGTATGAACAGGGATAGTTTACTAAACGAGGCCAGTGGAGTCCACTGAACAAACCATTGAAAACACAACCACTTCTGGGCGAGGTGAAGCTAAAATATAAATTTGGGTAGAGAAGCTGTCAAGTCAAAACACATGACATATTTATCTGTTCTTCAATAAAAAAAAGTATTATAAAGACTACACTAATAGATGTCTTTATTAAAATAATCATTTCTTGGAACCTCTGACTAATGACAGAAGAATACACACGAGTAACCTGACAAGGTCATCGCTGACATCTAAAATGGATGCTAATAGTTGTAGAAAGGGAGAAACTAGACTACTTCTCTTTGGAATTAAACCTCTATGCAACTGAAGAGAACTGTGCCTCTAAATGTGGTTAAAATAAATGTGCTCCACACAACATTCTACTACAAGAGAATATGGAGTACATCACCAAATTTAGCAATGGCAACAAATGATGCATTCCATAACTGTCTATCGGTCCAATTTGTGGACTAGTTCGAGCAGACAGTGGTATATTTTTGACTTTGCAGCTGCATCCACGTTCATTAGGATGCACCATAGGAAAAGGTTTTGCAACAGAAAACAAAAAAAGAGCATTTCTAAATGGATAAGCTCACCTTTATGCCTACTGAACATGACCATGCTTAGCCCAGAGTAGACACTGTAAACAACAGGAGGAAATTCATTCAAAATTCAGGCACCAATTTTTAGGTAGTTCTTCCCTAACATATCGATTTAATAGGGACAGGCATTGTAACAAAATGTCTCCTTGGTTGAAATCAAAACCTTAAATAAAAAAGTCCATTAAAATCAAGGCTATTTATTTGTTGCTAATGGTAGACCATGTCTTAGTCTGGAATTCAAACTTCAAATGGAGCATATCAGCTTGGATTTCAGGCTACCCTCGTCTTCCTGTGAGAGTTGGCCAACACTCAATGCTAAAATGAATGTGCCAAATCATCAATGAACAAACCAACAGTGATGTATTCCAATCTTCCCAACTTGACTCATAAAAACATGCATTCCCTATACAGCAACGAGAAAACAGAACAACTCAAGTTACAACTTCTGTGAAAAAATATGGCAATAGAACCTCTCTACAAAACAGTTCTATTATTGTGACATTAAGTACATTATGTATTAAATACCAACCCCATCAGGAAACAAAACGTAATAAAGTACTCTCATACCTCAAATATCAATAATGATTTGCATAGTGTGCTGCTTCTTTGATTATTTTTCCCAATTATATACAAAAAGTACTACAATAAGGCTAAGACATTGAGGGCTTCCCAAACGGCACCCATTACCCCATATAGTGCACTACTCTTGATTTATATGGTCAAAAGTAGTGCACTACATAGGAAATAAGGTGCTGTTTTGGATGCGGACATTTAGTGCATCACCCTGATATGGAAAGCTCCTTTTAGAGAGATATCATTATAAATAACGTGCATTCAGTGGACAGGACCTGGTGCACCATGGGAAAATGGAGTTAGCCGCAGCATTGAGAATTAACGTCAGAAGAACCCAGTGTCCTGAAGTACACCACTAAATTAAAAAAAAAAAACTTCTAGATTGAATATCTAATGTGCATTGAAAACTTAACATAACTGAAATATGTCTATTGAACAAAGAAAGTCTTTGATTTAAGGTATTTAGCGACACAAACTTGTTTTGTACAGTGAGCCTGATAGTTTAACTTACTAGGCGCCTCTCCTTCAGTCAAGAGTTTTGAATAACAACGACCACCAAATACATAACATTAGAAAATGCCATGGTCTACACCAACTCATAAAGTATGTATGAGATGAATGGGACTCCCACTAGCATCCCACTTCTGACACCAACACGCTAACCAGTAGTTTAGTGGTGCTGCTAGGGTACTTGTTACTGGTACCCCGTGTTAACAGCCAAGTTCGTGTTACTCATTGTGGATTTATTACTTTTCCACCATTTCTCTATTTTCTTTCTCTCTGCATTGTTGGGAAGGGCCCGTAAGTAAGCACTTCACTGCTAGTCTACACCTGTTGTTTACAAAGCAGGTGACAAATAACATTTGATTAGTGATGAATACTCCGCAGGGAGAGATCCTGAATATTAGGCTCCTGATTATTTCCAGTACAGCATGCAACCCCAGGGTGACAACACGGCACCAACAGAGATTTCAGTAAGGCCACGTATAAGTCCCCATTGTATGGTGGCCATCACTACAAGACAACTAGAGCTGGTCACTGGAGAGGCTGTTGCTACCAGGGCAGTACACTGACATTTAAGAATGCAATATTGTAAGTCTAAAATCCTAAAGGGACAGATTATGTGTCCTTTGTGTATCATTAACTTCCCATTGTTCCATTCAGCCTGTTCCATTCTATTCAGTCTTTGGTCGATTAGCCCCACGTTTCCATTTCAGCATTCTTATTGGTTGGTGCAGGGGTTCCAGCAAAGGCTTGAAGTAGGTCAGTACTTTCCAGTCATTATAAATCACATGACCTGCTCCTTGGATGTGACATAGGCCTATGCATACAACTCTCTGAGGGCAGAACCATATACACGAGTCTGTCTGAGGGTATCAATGGCAAATGCATCAAATGGGTGAGAGATTCCTGTAAGTTATGTGTTACTGTACATCAGTACCCGACGTTTTTATATTTTGGTTTGGAAAAATATATTAGCCTCAAATATATATATAACCCAATTTAAAAACTACCCCAGGGAGAGAGATAAAAGATGAGTGAATCAATCCAAGAGGTATAGTGTTCTTCATCAAGTAGTGTTGGAAAACATGAAAAACGTTTAAAAACGTTTAAAAGTGACCCGAGTGGACACAACAGGTCAGGGACAGACACTCACTCCTTCTCTGTGAGACAATGTTACCATAACATCATTAAAACATTATAATAAAATGTTATTATAACATTATTGCAATGTTATTATATCGTTACTCCTCCATAGGGACGTGCGATAGTATTGAGTGCTCCTGCGCAATGGCCGCCAGTTCTTTGAGGAACTCTGTGAAGAGGACGGTAGCGAAGACCTCGGTCCTGGCCAGGGAAATGGTCTTGGGCTGGGGAGGAGGAGAGCTCTTCATCATCCTTCCTGCCTCCAGGGGGGAACATTCTCGGCTGTCTCCGCTGTTTGTATCTGTGGAGGGTAAGTAAATAGAGATGAAAAATAAAACATTAGTAATAGTAGCATTCAACTGCAGTTGGACATTGTAGCAAGCTCATGTTAGTCCACTTGAAAGAAGAAATTCTCCCTTTTATATCAGTCTCATTTTCCTTTTTAAATCTCATGCAATCTCATACCAATACATTCCTTGCTCAGAGAGAAGCTCGCAGATAAAATGGTGGGGAGAAACCATTGGGAATGCAGTATACTAGAGAAGTATGAGAAGAAGAACGTCAGAAGGTTGTTGTTTCTCCATTGCTGATATGCTTCATGACCAAGCTGAATATATTCTCCAAGTCCTCAAGGAGGAACCAAACACAACACAAACTAAGCACAGATACAGTTTTAATCTTTCAGTGGTGCTTCATTGCATTGCAGCGATAAGAAACAACGTTATTGCTTGGCTCATTACTGGTCTTATGATCTAGGATATTGCCTCAAATCCTCTGGAAGGTTTGCCTGTATCCATTCTAATCTCAATGACCTGGCTATTGGCTACAAAAGAGACCTAAATGACATTCTAATGATGCTCATAGTATAGCTGACAATAAAGCTCAGAATTCAACAACGTCTATTCAAACAAAACATTTATACTACCAGTAAGTAACAGTACACAGTTATACGGTTGTTATAAACACTATGTATCCTGGCAGGGAAGCCCTTACGTTAGCTTCAGAACATCTTTACTAACATGGAACCAGATATGTAGGACAGAGAATTATGGGTACTGTAGTCAATCAAGTCTCACCTTGACCCTTGAGTGAACTCTCCCTGGCCAGGAGGCAGTGCTGGGCGGAGGTGATCAGCTCTGGGAAGTCCTTCTTGGTTGAGACCTGCTGCTCTATCTGGTTCTTAAGGGATGCTAGTACCTGATATGGAAACACATATATAGTAACATTAGTAGAACATCAGACAGGAAATACAGTGCCTTCAGAAAGTATTCACACTCCTAGACATTTTCCAAATATTGTTGTGTTACAAAGAGGGACTAAATATGGATTTAATTGCAATTTTTGTCAATGATCTACACCAAATACTCTAATGTCAAAGTGGAAGAAAAATTCTAACATTTACTAAAACATTTATGAAAAATAAAACACTAATACATCTTGATTAGATAAGTATTCACCCACTGAGACAATACGTGTTAGAATCCCTTTGGCAGTGATTACAGTTGTGAGTCTTTCTGGGTAAGTCTCTAAGAACTTTGCACAGCTGAATTGTATTTGCCCATTATTATTAAAAATATTATTCAAGCTCTGTCAAGTTGGTTGTTGATCATTGCTGGAAAGCCATTTTCAAGTCTTGCCATAGATTTTCAAACCGATTTAAGTAAAAACGGTAACTCGGCCATTCAGGAACATTCAATGTCGTCTTAGTAAGCAACGGCAGTATAAATTTGGCCTTGTGTTTTATGTTATTGTCCTGATGAAAGGTGAATTAGTCTCCCAGTGTCTGTTGGAAAGAAGACTGAATTAGGACTTTGCCTGTGCTTAGCTGTATTCAGTTTCTTTTTATCCTAAAAAGCTCCTTGTCCTTGCTGATGACAAGCATTCCCATAACATGATGCAGCAAACAATGTTCAAAAATAGGAAGGGTGGTACTCAGTCATGTGTTGAATTTGTCCCAAACAAAGCTTTGTATTCAGGGCAAAAAGTTCCTTTCTTTGCCTCATGTTTTACAGTATTACGTAATTAAGTGTCTTGTTGCAAACAGAATGCATGTTTAGGAATATTTTTATTCTATACAGGCTGCCTTATTTTTACTCTGTCATTTAGGTTAGTATTGTGGAGTAACTACAATGTTGTTGATCTATTCTCAGCTCTCTCATTATACAACCATTAAACTTTGTAACCATTTTAAAATCATCATTGGCCTCATGGCGAAATCCCTGAGCAGTTTCCTTCCTCACCGGCATGAGTTAGGAAGGACGTCTGTATCTTTGTAATGACTGGGTGTATTGACACACCATCCAAAGCCTAATTAATAACAGCACAATGCTCAAAGTGATATTCAGCATTTGCTTTTTTTTAAATTTGATCTACCAATCAATGCCCTTCTTTGCGAGGCATTGAACGCCTCCCTGGTCTTTGAATCTGTGCTTGAAATGTATTACTCGATTGAGAGACCTTACAAATAATTGTATGTTTGGGGTAGTCATTCTGAAAACCCTTTAACCACTATTATTGGACACAGAATGAGTACATTCAATTTGTGATTTGTTAAGCACATTTTTACTCCTGAAATTAGACTTGCCATAACAAAGGGGTTGAATACTTAGACTCAATACATTTCAGCATTTCCTTTTTTATTAATTTCAAAAATGTTCTACTAACAAAATTCCACTTTGATATTATGGGGTATTTTGTGTAGATCAGTGACACAAAATCTAAATTAAATCCATTTTAAATTCAGGCTGTAACACATCAGAATGTAGAAAAAGTCAAGGGGTGTGAATACTTTCTGAAGGCACTGTAAGCTGCCAGAGCGCAGAAAGTACAGGATAAATATTGTATCAAAGCTACAATGAGGTAGTCTCATTTGGCTATCCTGATCTCGCGAGCTTACATTGAAACAAGATGGTGGATCAATGAGATCACCATGCTGAATTGTTTTGTTTTTTTGCACACAAACATTGTATTGTTCTACTGAGAAAAATGAATGCAATCATTGCATTTCCACAGCGCAAGACGCCTTATCAAAGAAAGTGTACATTTGTTTTGACTGAATTAAGCCAACAGGCTTTGCGTACTTGATGCCAAGAGTATTGCAATACACACTATCAGGTGTAAAACAGGTAGCTTTTGCATAAAAGCATATTACACGATTGAAAACAAAAACAGAGGCATAAACCAGACAAAACAAGGACATTAAGCAAGACAAGACACACTGATGATGAGAGAACCAAACCGTATTCATCTCCATGACAAACAATCCACCTCTTTTAATCTGGACCCTAATGACAATGAAGTACCCAGTGTTTGTACGTCAACAACTCGCCATCCCCTTTCATCCCCATCCAAACATTCCTTTTAATGCGAGCTTTCAAACGGCCCCATTCCATTTTGATTTACTTGTTTACACATCCTCTATTCAATTATGCATGAATCAGCCAGCGGAAAAAAAAAAAACTGTGTTAAAGTCTCACTAGACTTGTTTCACAGCCATTTTGAACTCTGTTTTCATTGCCACGTTAAGTGTACGCCGCTCATAAGTTACTTCCCAAATGGCACCCTATCCCCTATTTAGTGCACTACTTTTACCCAGGGTCCATAAGGCTCTTTTTAAAAGTAGTGCACCATATAGGGAATAAGGTTCTATTTAGGACAAACCCATAGTATTCATAATCTCCTCTCTAATTAATACTATTCATAACGGATCCCTCCTCTCGAACTTCTAACAGGTTTTCTGGTTGTTTCATGAGTCTCCAGAGGTTTAAACAGCTTAGAGCGGTGAGAGAGAAAAGCAAACAGTTTTTTGGGGAGATGTTTTTACACCTCTAATGCTTACTAAATGGAGCAGAGTGAAATGTTTACTATGAGAGTTGTCTCTGTTTTGAGTAGGCGTGCATTGCAGTGTCTATGAGGAGTATCTTAACAGTAGGACTCTGTCCATATCTGCCTCAAAGTCATTGAGAGAACAAAGGATACAGACAGACAGACTGAAAGTCTCTACATAGATGGACAGAGACTGAAAGTCTATACATAGCGATAGATGGACAGACAGACTGACATAATTTTTATTTGTATTTATTTTCTTACCTTTATTTAACTCGGCAAGTCAGTTAAGAACAAATTCTTATTTTCAATGACGGCCTAGGAACAGTGGGTTAACTGCTTGTTCAGGGGCAGAACGACAGATTTGTACCTTGTCAGCTCGGGGGTTTGAACTTGCAACCTTCCGGTTACTCGTCCAACCACTAGGCTACCCTGCCGCCCCCAATTAATGGAATCTAGGAGCGGGAGTGGACACTGGGCTGGTGACAGTCACACGCACAGTCGTGCACACACACACTATCTGTACCTGATAGAGTGAGCGCACGCTGGGCTGGAACACCATGTTGGTGTTGAGGAGGAAGGATTGCAGCAGGGGCTGGGGGTAGGCAGCCAGCTGGGCCAGTATACCAGTCAGCAGGAGGTTGACATGGAGAGAGTTATCCAGCATGTTCTCCAGACGTGACAACAGCACACTGACAAATGGCCCTACAGGAAGAGAGAAAGAGAGTCTTCACTCAGATTGTCAAACCTGGTTAAAAATCAAGAACAAGCCTTAAAGTAACAAGCCTTAAAGTAAGGCAGATAATACTTCAATCTACACTGGAAGAGAGAGAGACTTTACTCAGACTGAAGTTTTATCTGTCTTACTTCAATTTAACCAGGTTTGACAGTCTGAGTAAAGCCTCTCGCTCTCTCGCTATGAGTCAAATGCATTGTAAGATAACCATGTTGTGATTCTTCAGCAAATTCTAGACACGTGTTAGAGAGCTGACCTTCAAACCTGGTGAAGGTATTGTACAAAAGTTAAGGCTTTTATTTCTGAGAGTGTTGTTTTATCTTACCTGTAAAAGGCACTGAATGGCTCCTAGTGCTCCCACTGCGGAGCTTGGTTCCAAACAGGGATGAGTGCGGCTTCTCCAGCTCTGGCGTATCCATAGAGAAGGAGCTGAAGTCCACCTCGTCCTCCTCCATGGGGGTGACAACAGGATTCCGGAACTCTTTGTCCACCGTTTTCACAGGGCTGCTCCCCCCAGTCCCGGCCTCGTCGCTGCCCAGCGTACGAATCAGCTCCTCGTACTGACCCATGAGGTCGTCCCCCACCTCAGCCGAGGGGCTCTGGAGGTTGGAGTTGTGGTCCGCAACATGAGCTTTGACCTCCTTTGACCCCTTTGTGACCTCCGAGCTGTTGACCTCCATGTTGGTGGGATGGAGTGGAAGACTCAGGCCATTGCTGAGGGGGACCTCATCCTTCTCCTGTAGACTGGATTCTTTGAAATGGTCCTCCTCAAGGTTAAATTCTGAGTCTATTTCAGATTCCTCCGATTCCGGTAGTGTCTCCCGGCTGGGTCTGCGGCGATCCACAGTATCGCGGGTGTCCTTCTTTGCCACAAGGTTGTAGACCATGACATCATCCTGGAAGTCTGACTCCTCGATGTAGGAACCCTTAACCAGCATGATGGCAGTCCTTCTCATCTCCTGGATGTGTTTGGGCGGCTCGGCTGCAGGCAGCTGTGGAGGTCTACTACTCTCAGCAGTAGCAGCCTCGGGGGGCACCACCGGACCGGCATCATAACTATCGTCCCACTCCAGCTCTAGTTGATTAGTAGGGGCTGGGTCTGTGGTCTGGGGCGGGCAGGGGGGACGAGGCCGTGGATGTGGATGTGACCTCTTGGGGTTGACCGTCTGGGCTTGGCGTCCCCTGGCCCCAGCCTCCTCCAGGGCACTGGGTTGGTACTCCTCTGGAGGGGGGTCCTCTCCATCGTAGGGGGCTGACCACACCTGGCAGGCCCGGGTGCAGCTGCTGATGCCCAGGCGGGCGTTGTAAAGGTAGTGCAGGTAGTTGACGTCCAGGTAGATCTCAGAGCCGATGACGCAGGAGTAGCACGAGCCATCCTCCTCCAAAAAAGTCTCCTCGGTCTCTGAAAAACAGACAAAGACAGGGAGCACTACAAGTCAGTAATGTATCTAACAGTGATAGCCAGAGAGATACAGACACACAGAGACAGAGACAGAGAGACAGGAAATAGAACAAGTCAGTGTGATGAATAATATAACTAATCCTGGCTGACACACTGCGCTGCATGCGCACTGCATTCACGATGAATTCACGCACAGCAGAACTAATGACATTGACAATTAACCACAGGAGGCTAAACTGATTTAATTGATATTTCATGAGTTGATAAAAACACTTTCTAATAAGGCCTCTTATGTTATTAATCTGACAACATGAGACTTCATGTAAAGATCATACAGAACCATTACTGATGGATGTTTGAATGACTCTTAATAAGGAATAGTAAATGGTAGAACACGTAGTAGAACACATTCTATTGAGAATGCATTATTTAATATATATGAAGAACCACACAGACAAAGTGTTTGAACTGTCTAGATATCCATGATACAGCCCATCACCTTGGAAAGTTAACATTTTATATATATATTATGCATTATTCATAATATATATATATATATATATATATATATATATATATATATATATATATATATATATATATATATATATATATATATATATATATATATATATATATATATATATATATATATATATATATATATATATATATATATATATATATATATATATATAAAAAACTTTCCAAGGTAAACACTTGGTCTGTGTGGTTTGTGTTTCGTTGGTTTTTGGCAAAAACCACCTCCACTAATTAGGTCAAAGCGCTCACCATCAACAATGTTATGACTAGTCGCAACTTAGTAAAGGAACTTTTTGTGTTAGAGATTTTGGCTCAGCGTAGAGCTCATTGAAGCTGCGATTGTGAATACAGAAGAGAGGGAAGTGTGAATCAGATTAGGCTCAAATGTGATCTTAATTCGTTTCGTCTACTCAGACTAAGCTGCAGCACATGGCCTAAAATCCCAAACACAAATATTCAGGCCACTTGAAACAAAGGAAACTAGATTGGGCTTCATTATTATAGGTTGAGAGATAGAAATGGTTAGAATCCTTCAGAAGTAACAGTTTATTCCCTAAGAACCATTGAGGCATTCAAAAGATCACCTTCAAATAGAAAGCAACTGGTTAAATAGGGGTTAATTCCACCTTACTTTTGTATGTGGCACGTTACACCGTCTTGTCCTAGTGATAGGCATATATAAAGTACAGAACCAGCTAAACATCTCCAGTGAACCTATCTTACCCATGGTGCCAATGTTAGGACTGTTGTCTGTACCCTTTGACCAGAGGATGGAGTCCAGCTGTCTGAGAGGTGGGGGGCTGTGTTCGGGGGAGCAGCAGGAGGGTGTGAGCGCCAGGATCTTAGCGGCCGACACAGAGTAGAAGTCTCTCTCCTTCACCACACGTCTCTGGCTCAGCATCATGTGATTACAGGGGATCAGGTACCTGGAGAACCAGAGGAGGGGGGGTAGATCCTGTTAGGGAGCCCCAGCAGGGGGAACTGAGACTGGGGTTAGGAGGAGGACGGGGGGGTTATGGTTGTACCAAGAAATGGAGATGGGTCGGTGTTTGGGTGTTAAGGAGAAAAAGCGGAGTACGGGCTCATCACATGGTAAACCAATCAGCTGTACCATGATTTACAGTAAGACAATGAGGCTTAGCTGAGAGGAGAAACTGAATTTGTAAGTGTGTGTGTGTGTGTGTGTGTGTGTGTGTGTGTGTACACCTCAACAAGGAATACAGAGAAAGACATCATACACCCCAAATGTTCCATATAATATCATCATGAACATAGAACATGGAACAGGCCCCACCCACTCACCTCAAGATGAGCTGCAGCATCACATCCTCACAGTACAGTCCAATGAGAGTCTGGAACAGCGCCAGAGACACAGTACCCAGCTGGAAAAAAAACAAGAAGATAAATGATGAAACAAAGGCCTCAGAGGACCGGAATACATCACAGGGCTGGATTAACATGTAAGGGATTACCAGGGCTGAATTTCAAAATGTCTGCCTGTGGCACCTGGCATCATACCTGTTTGGACAGCCTGAAGTCACAGCTTTTGATTATACTTGTTTTGTAAGTATCCCTGATGCAACTTCACTTAGTTGGCATGTAACCAGCTAATAGTGTCCCTAGGTCCTTAATGAGTTATGTTTTAGGCATGGTGTATGTCTTGATTAGGTTGGATTGTGTGGAAACAGGTGTATGCCTATCTGTCTGAGTAGCTGACAGCTGAATAATGATAAATGTATGGAAATGTCTGTCCATTTGAGGGTTTGGAATGGGGCGACTCACCAACAGTGAGTCGACCTGGCCAAGGCTTTCGACTCTGTCAATCACCGCATTCTTATCAGCAGACTCAACAGCCTTGGTGTCTCAAATGACTGCCTCGCCTGGTTCACCAACTACTTCTCAGATCGAGTTCAGTGTGTCAAATCGGAGGGCCTGTTGTCCGTACCTCTGACAGTCTCTATGGGGGTGCCACAGGGTTCAATTCTCAGGCCGACTCTTTTCTCTGAATATATCAATGATGTCGCTCTTGCTGTGGGTGATTCCCTGATTCACCTCTACGCAGACGACACCACTCTGTATACATCTGACCCTTCTTTGGACACTGCTCCAAAATGAGCTTCAATGCCATACAACACTCCTTCCGTGGCCTCCAACTGCTCTTAAACGCAAGTAAAACTAAATGCATGCTTTTCAACCGATCGCTGCCCGCCTGCCCGACTAGCATCACCACTCTGGACGGTTCTGACTTAAGAATATGTGGACAACTATAAATACCTAGGTGTCTGGCTAGACTGTAAACTCTACTTCCAGACTACTATTAAACATCTCCAATCTAGAATCGGCTTCCTATTTCGCAACAAAGCCTCCTTCACTCACGCTGCCAAACATACGCTCGTAAAACTATCCTATCGATCCTTGACTTCGGCGATGTCATTTACAAAATAGCCTCCAACACTCTACTCGGCAAACTGGATGCAGTCTATCACAGTGCCATCCGTTTTGTCACCCAAGCCCCATATACCACCCACCACTGCGACCTGTATGCTCTCATCGGCTGGCCCTCGCTTCATATTCATCGCCTGACCCACTGACTCCGGGTCATCTATAAATCTTTGCTATGCAAAGCCCCGCCTTATCTCAGCTCAGTGGTCACCATAACAACACCCACCGTAGCACGCGCTCCAGCAGGTATATCTCACTGGTCATCCCCAAAGCAAACACCTTTGGCCGCCTTTCCTTCCAGTTCTCTGCTGCCAATGACTGAAACGAATTGCAAAAATCACTGAAGCTGGAGACCTATATAGCCCTCACTAACTTTAAGCATCAGCTAGCTGAGCAGCTTACCGATCGCTGCAGCTGTACATAGCCCATCTGTAAATAGCCCATCCAATCTACCTACCTCATTCCCATAATGTTTTTATTTACTTTTTTACTCTTTTGCACACCAGCATTTCTACTTGCACATCATCATCTGCACATCTATCACTCTAGTGTTAATTTGCTAAATTGTAATTACTTTGCTACTATGGCCTATTTATTGCCTTACCTCCCGTTTGCACACACTATATATGCCGTTTGCACACACTGTATATAGACTTTTTGTGTTGTGTTATTGACTGTATGTTTGTTTATTCCATGCGTAACTCTGTGTTGTCCTTATCAAAACCATCAATGTTAAATGGGCTGCAGGTATCAGAAGTGTTGTTTTCTACCCTGTAGAGTACAAATCAGCCCAGGAGCGTTTTTCACAGTTGAGTAGTCCTGTGAAGAGAGCACTTGAACGTTTCAATTGACAAGCCTCTGTTTGATGTTAATGAATGAAGCCTTTCCAGCAATTCCCCCTGTTTGAACTATACATTACATTTCCTAATATTTACTTGCCTTGTATCATCAGTCCAACGACTAATTAGATAGTTATTGTGCATTGCCATGGCAATAATCAGCTGTCTTTGATACTGACATTTTAAATATTTGTTTAAATTATTAGGAAACGGCCTCTGGGGAAACTCTCTCCAAAACAAGTCTCAGTTATTTTAAACATGACTCACACAGCATAGCAGCAAGATTCACAGACATAAATGAGATCCTTCAGAAAGTTGTCAGGTTGAGGAGGCCTGGCTATCTACTAAGTGTTACTAGGAGACTCTAGGTTGAAATATGCACGGCACTCAATATGTTTTGCCACTGCATGTGTGCTGCGGTTGTGTGTATTTGTGAGTGCTGGCACGAAGGATCCCGGATCTGAAAAGGGAAGTTGACACGTGCTGAGCAGGTGCCTCAGCCTGCAGACTCCCTCCCGTACCTGGTGTGTTGATGCAGCTGACCAGCGTGTCCAGGATGTGGACGTTACCTGGAAGGGTGTGTTGATGCGGCTGACCAGCGTGTCCAGGATGTGGACGTTACCTGGAAGGGTGTGTGGATGTGGCTGACCAGTGTCCAGGATGTGGACGTTACCTGGAAGGGTGTGTGGATGTGGCTGACCAGTGTCCAGGATGTGGACGTTACCTGGAAGGGTGTGTGGATGTGGCTGACCAGAGTGTCCAGGATGTGGACGTTACCTGGAAGGGTGTGTGGATGTGGCTGACCAGAGTGTCCAGGATGTGGACGTTACCTGGAAGGGTGTGTTGATGCGGCTGACCAGCGTGTCCAGGATGTGGACGTTACCTGGAAGGATGTGTGGATGTGGCTGACCAGAGTGTCCAGGATGTGGACGTTACCTGGAAGGGTGTGTGGATGTGGCTGACCAGTGTCCAGGATGTGGACGTTACCTGGAAGGGTGTGTTGATGCGGCTGACCAGTGTGTCCAGGATGTGGACGTTACCTGGAAGGATGTGTGGATGTGGCTGACCAGCGTGTCCAGGATGTGGACGTTACCTGGAAGGATGTGTGGATGTGGCTGACCAGAGTGTCCAGGATGTGGACGTTACCTGGAAGGGTGTGTGGATGTGGCTAACCAGTGTCCAGGATGTGGACGTTACCTGGAAGGGTGTGTTGATGCGGCTGACCAGCGTGTCCAGGATGTGGACGTTACCTGGAAGGATGTGTGGATGTGGCTGACCAGAGTGTCCAGGATGTGGACGTTACCTGGAAGGGTGTATTGATGCGGCTGACCAGCGTGTCCAGGATGTGGACGTTCTCGTGGCGGTGGAGGAGGATGAAGGAGAGGAAAGTCTGCAGCAGGACTGGCTCTGACACTGACCGCACAAACAGGTCCAGATAGGCCGTGGTAGTCATCACCTCCTCCAGGGTCAGCTAGAGAGAAACACACAACCATCAGTAGGCTGGATACAAATAGGCTGGATACAAATACGCTGCATCCTTCCTTCCAATCTTCCTGGAAGTAGTGACTGATCTGACATTGATCTGGAATGGTGGATCTAATACTGTGCGATCCATGCTGTGTTTATACTGACCTTGTGGAGGGCCGGTGCCAACACAGGCACCAGAAAGCCATTGTAGATGTAGCTGACCAGCTGGTCCCTGATGTTGGGGTGAGCCACCTGAATGACTGCATTGCAGAACTCCAGTGAGTTGAGGAACTGGACCAGGGTGGGCATCTGTAGCCAGTCCTCTCTGTGTAGGCAGTGCCACTCCTCACCGGGCACCTCCAGCTTGGTGGGCAGAGACGAGTAGAGACCGCTCAGCCCCGTGGCCAGCACCTAGAGGAGGGGAGAGGAGAGAGAGAGACGCATTTAGTGGAACCCCTTCAAGTAGGCTATTGCTCACTTACACCATATAAACTGTACACTGTGGTCTGGTATCACGAGTATGTGACCAAGTTGCTGGGAATAACTAGGATCTAATATTATTATGCGTTTCCTTTCATCTTTGCATGAGTTTCCTTTTGTGCATGCGAAAGATAACCATCCATGACTTTGCACAAAGGGCTGAAATGCCTTGGCAGGATAGAGCGATGCCTCTAAACCAGGGAACTGAATGGGCCTCTGTTCTGACTTCCTGGTACAGGTATTTCCCTGTCTCTCCATTGGCTTATCCAGGCAGTAGGAAGGTAATCCTGTGACAGAGAGGTATTGTAGCCTACTCCTGCTGTGCAGTTACGTCAAATACTGTTACATAACTGGTTATCGTCCATGCAGCCTGTACAGTCTCTCCACGGTACAGGTGAGATTGAAACACATTCTGTTGACACTGTTTAAGCACTGCCAAGCTAGATAGTCAGTCCACAACGGCTTAACAGAAGTGTTTGATAGTGAAGATACTAGTCGCAACAGGACAAGTGTTTTGTGGGGGATACCGTAAAACCATTTAGATGGGCAGACTGGTGCATTGAGGATGACACTTTAGAGAGTTATAGCTAACGATTTACAGTATAGATTAAATATGAGCATTGAGCAACATACATTCATTATGAGTGTGGAAGTGGGCACAAATGACTGTTATGCATTTGTGTGTTCACTCTGGCTTCACTCTTAGTGGGTTTTATGGCGCAGATATAAATTGTTTTCCCCTTTCATGCTTTGAGCTGTACTGTATGTTATAAATCTACCAAGTCCCTTCTCTTCATGGTCTCACATTCAAATAACTAGTGTGTGAATCTATGCATGTGATAGAAGCCTCATCACCCTTCCCCCTCCCTCTAAGCTGAAAGCAAGTGGAGAAAGGCAGCATTACTAAAATGACCTCTAGTTGATTTAACCCAAGTTTATTTTTTTTAACCTTTATTTAATTAGGCTAGTCAGTTAAGAACAAATTCTTAGTGGAAATCGATTATCATTTATAATCATCGACTTACGTGTTCATCCATTTTGTTTCTTCAAACTAATATTTTTTTAAGGTTTACAATTTAAATATACAGTCTGAGATGTGTATAAAATATTTTTACAGCTGGGCTGAGTTTAGCCTTTTAATTACATGGGTGTGTTGCTTGTTACATTATCATAAGCATATGAATACCTCATGTTTAACATACAACAGCGCCACTCTCCTTCGACCTGCTTCATTATGCATACAGTAGGCGAAGCATATTTGGGCTATGAATATCATACGCATATCAGGGGACAAAGAGAGGTCAGGGATATTAATTTGTCTGGTAGTTGGTACAATGAGTTAATAGGACATTGAGTCAAGGGCAGAACAAACGTCCATATGACATGTATACAGAGGAGATAGAGAGAGGATTGAGAGAGGGGGAGGACAAAGTCTAAACAAAGAGAGTGAGAAGGGCAAAGGGACAGTGAGACCTAAGAAACAGAAATACAGAGCCATACAACGAGTCAAAAATCAGACAGAACGTGAAAGAGACCAAAAGGAGCAAGACAACAGTATCATAAAGACAGACATCTCCTCACCGGACAAAAGTAGGTGTTCTCTGCGATGTGCTGGGCCACGCGCTGGTTCTCTGCAGACAGTGACATGATAAGGAGCAGGGCGTCCCGGGCCTGCTGGCCCACCAGGCCCTCCCGGTGGATGAAGGGGATCAGCAGGGAGAAGATCAGGAAGTTGGCCGCCCCCTGGTCCTCGCTGTAATAATCACCATAATAATTGATGGGATTTCTATAGTGCTTTTCCAGTATCTCAAAGCGCTTTACATTGTAAGGCGAGAAGCTCACCTGGTATGGAAGAAGAGCTCCAGGACAGACTGGTCCTTGGCCAGGACACAGCACAGTTGGTTGAGTAATGACACCAGCTCAGCCTCCACCTCCGGGCCAGCTGTCCCCGAGCACGACGACAGGAGCATCATTAAGGGTCGTAACACAGGTTTGTGGTGCAGTAAGGGCTGCCGCGCCTGGCCCACAATCATCTCGTACATCTTAGAAGAAGAAGATTACTTTATTGTCAGTTGTCACTGAGATGTCTTTTTCCTTTATCCCAACCCCCTGAGACACCCTCCTCAAATCATGACAGATTTCTCTGTCAGACCAGGGATTCAACCCCCCCAACCCTCTAGTTACCGACCACCATCTCTGACCTCTACACCTACCTTGAGTTGCTCCAGTTTCATATCATCAGTAAACTGTCGCCTCAGGCTCCACAGGAAGAGCCTCTCCATGACGTTCTCCATCACCACAAACTCCAGGATGGGTCCCATGGCTCCCGCCTGGCCGGCGTCCTCCTCCATGAGCAGGAACAGAATATGTTCCACGTAGTTCTGCACCGCGCTGGCCTCGTCCCCCGGGACGGGCCCGCCGAAACGCATGGGGCCGCCGCTGGAGAGGCCGATGACACCAAGGGCAGCCATGTTGCTGCTGGTGTTGCTGCGGAGAGGATCATGCTTCTCCAGGATCTTTACCACCTGAAGGGACAACGGGGGAGGTACAGGGTTATGACCATAGAAATTAATATAGTACCTGTATATCTGTGGTAATTTCACCTTCATTTTACAAGGAAGAAGATCAAATAAGATGATAGTTCTCGCAGTGAACTGAATATTTTCTTTGGTCAACTTGAAGTTTATTCGATAACCTCGAAAGAGCAAGGTTAAATAAATCAACTAGCAAATCGTAACAGTTGAAATCAAATGAGCAAGTTATTTCATTGCGTGTACACCAGAGTATAAGACAAACTCTCTCAGACTCTGCCAAAGTGCTTACAATGATGTTCAGGCTAAATTAGATTGACTGAAACATGTTGGTTTGTTATGTTGGTAATATTCTCTTGGGAGGACTCATAAGTGACAGTTAATAATCGTCATCGGACAGCCTGCTGCTGTCTTTATTGATCTAGATGAACACAACAGTCTCTATTACAAGAGGAAGATCTGAGAGAGAATACAACTCAAGTCCTACGGGAAATAAATTGGGGAAAGCTGATGCATCGTTTGTGATTTTACGAAGATTACATTTGCCGGAGTCATGTCAATATAATATCTCAAGCCCAGGCAGTTACAATTGTGTATAAATTGGGTTTGTGATATTCCAATTCCACTGTTGCCTGCAGAATTCTGTACTGAAATGTAAACGGACAATCACAAATCAAGTGACATCGCATTTATATTGACAATGAACCATAAACAAAATGAACGCTAACAGTGACATGCACATAATATCAATATATTGATGGTAAATCAGCTTCATATGAAAGTGTATAAGGCTGTTTTGTCCTCTATATGTTTGTGCATTAGTCAGTCCCTCTCTAGTAGGATCTCCCTACATAAGCCTCACTAATGAATACAGGACTGTGTTCAGTAGCCCACAATGCATGAAAAAAGTTCTGTTGCCTGGGAAAAACTCAAATCTGTATTCTCATTGGAAAGATTCAGGTAGTACCTCCCTGTTTCACTAAGTTTTAAAACATTCCTTTAATGAACACTACCCAGACATGGGAGGTACCATTCATAGAGTCACAACAATGAGCTCACTGTCCCCACCAGGCCCTGCTACCATGGCGATGGGAAGTCCACTGAGAGCAGAGCAGAGGGAGAGCCAGACTGGCTGACTGAGACAGAGCTCCCAGGTGACTGATTGATCCAGGCATGATAGCGCGGTAACCGCACAAGATGAGTGAAGAGAGGGAAGGAAGAGGAGTAGTGATGGGTGTCATATTAAAAAGTTGCCACTTCCTTCACTCATGTCGGTCTACAATCCTGTTGGGTATTTCTGGTGTAACAAATAGCTTTGAGGACATAGCTGGGTAGCACAGTAGGACTATAGATGATCAAGTGGCCTTTTCTAACCACTGACTGGACTGACTAGTAATACATGGAGGTGGAGGCATGGAGCCGTCAGGATAATGGATAACATGTACTGGTACATAGAGATAAATCAATATAGTTCCCTTTGTGTACTGGTATCTGTATATAACCATAGTGAGATGAAACAAACTGTTGCCCAGAACATATTATCCTGTCATGGGCAACCCACTACACTGAGTGAATAACATCCAGCTCTCTCAGACATCCTAACAAAAGGACAGTGATTTCACAGGGGTGTGGAGAGGGAGAGATAAGGCTGAAGCCATTGACTGTCAATGATAGTCTACCCATTTTTCTGAAATGTCAACAGTTTTCCCCAATACAGGGTCCCGGGGGGTGCCTACTTAGCAGGCTGGTCTTTTCCAGGAATTCTAAGACCCAAACTCAATAGCACTCCTATCACGCTATTAATTAGCCAAAATGTAGCAATTAAGACTCAGCTGGAGCCGTACTGTAGTGCCAACCTGCCTGCAGAGAGTGTCCAAGCTCTAGAAATGTCCTAAATTTCTGAATATGATTCTGTTGAAACCCTTAACAGTGCACTTCACAGACCTAACATTTATATTATCCCATAGAGCGGCGCACATTTGGCCCAGCATCGTCCTGGTTAGGGTTTGGCCGGGGTAGGCCGTAATTCTTAACTGACTTGCCTAGTTAAAAGGTTAAAAAATAAATAAAAATGATAAATGCTGAGAATGATACACAAAAATGAAACTGATTGAACATAATTCCAGGCCTCTTGGTTGTGTTGTTACTGTTCTACGTCCAGCAACGTGAGCTCCAACCCCATTTTATAGTAAATTATGTTTGTGTTTCCAGGCCTTACTGTATTCTATTCTCTGTAGCTGAGAGGGGTGGAGACTCCTGCCAACTCCCTCCCACTGGGGTGAACTGAGGCTGAATAGAGAAGGGAGGAGCCAAGTAGACAGTCATTATTTCAGTTACATGCTGTAGCTGTTCAGTTACCACGATGAGGTCTGAGCCTGAGAGGGTTCACGTTCATGGGCGGGATTGTAGGAGTTTAGGTTGTAGGATTTAGGAAATGTTTGCGTTATAGGTTCTGCAGTGGGGTTTGGAGTTATGGTTCCAATTATAAGAGTTTGTGTTTTAAGAGTTTGAGGAAGAGCTTCTGGGTTGAAGTGATTGGGCTACAATGATATGCATTTAGTGTTCTGAGGGTTTGAGTTATACAATCTCTACGAGATTTTGCTATACAAGTTAAATGAGGGGTTTGAGCTGAAGTTATAACTAGGGTTACAAGAGAGAATTGTGGTTTTGTTCACCTGTGCCCAGTGGTTCTTGAACACGATCATGCAGGTCTCTGGGTCCACCCCTTTCAGGACCAGGGCCTCCCCCTGTCTGCCATCCCTGTTTCTGTTGGCAACCATGGAGGCCATCATCATGGTGACCAGATCTCGTGTGGGTTAAACCATTACACAGGACGGAAAGGGGTAGAGGGGGAGAGTCCTCACTGGAGACCGGCTGAGACCACTTGCACAGGGGGATGAGGGAACACTGGGGATCTGCAGAACACAGAAAACATCATGTCATCATCCTGTACATGCAGATGGTGAATCAGTGATTTGTCATTGTTCAAACCTATAACAATACATACTATGGCATACTGTAGGAGTAGCTGACAGATTAAGACTACTGTTAGCACAGGACAGATTAAGACTACTGTAGCCATAGGACAGAATCAGGGTGATTGATTGGGACATACTGTACAGTTGACCACTAGCCAAAAAAAAAAACACAAACACTGCAGCAGCCTGCAACACGGTCTTCTCTCCCCCTCTCCCCCTGGATACACAGCAGCTAGGCATGCGAGAGAAAAGAGAGGGAAAACAATGACAAGGCACAGCCAGAGAGCGTGCGAGAGGGGGAGACACTCAGCCGGTGGCACAAACCATGCCCTCTATTCCTCAGCTTGACAAGTGCCTGCCAAAATGCTTACCCAGGGAAAAGTGGTGATGGCTTTGTAATAATATAAGCCATTTAGCAGATGCTTTTTTTCCAAAGCGACATTTGTAAGTATGGGCAGTCCCAGGACTTGAACCCACTATGCTGGCGTTGCAAGCTCCATGCTCTAGCAACTGAACTATGAAGGACCACAGATTTACAGTCGTAATGCCTCGCTAGTAGGCTACAATGCACAGTGAATTCCCTAAGGTCCCAGTGACAACACTTTCGTCACCCACTCACTCATCTTGTGACACCAGAAGAGATTATGATGCATGACAATAGAGTGTGTATTACCAGCTAGTGGGCCCGCGAGAACTAATAAAACACTATTCTTTCCATGAATGGTCGGAACTGTTTTGGTATGTAAAATATGTTGACTTTGTCTGTAGCCTAATGTTATGTTGATTCTAGCTCTGTCCAGAAGCGCCTGTGAAAATATGTCCCTCGCATATCTAGAGAGTGAGGTCAGGTGTTCGTTTCTCACACTGCTCGTCAGTCGGGAACCAAATTAATGATTAAAAGTACTAAAAATAACTTGTCTGTCAAGACACTGCAGAACTGTTCCAGCCTTAGAATTTAACTGCTACACACTTAGACCTGTATCCCCACAGATTGAAATAAAACACAAATACATTCTCTATGCTTACACCAGCACCGATGGACTTTGCAATGCACAGAGGCATTGCTAACTTAATTATGTGACTGTGACAGTCATAACAATAGGTGCAAGCCAGGGTTATTTGTTGCTTCCCTTGTAAAGGAGGTGATTGTACAGGAAAGAGGACCATTGCTGCAAAACAAAATCTTGGCTATCTGCTAACATGGTGTAGTGCAACAGGCCATCTCCCTCCCCGCCCCAGTCCCTGCTCAGGTCAGTTATAAATAGGACTATAACTCAGGACGGAGGATATTTGGATTCTATTATCTTCCTAGAATCCCATGTTTCCGCTCCTCCGGGGACAGTGAATGGAGACTATGGTGGTTCTGAGAATCAGATGATTTTCATTCTAGAGTCTAGTGATATGTGATGTCATTGGCCAAGTGCCCACATCAAATGGGCGTAATTCTGAGAACAACTGATGTTCAGATTATATCCATGTCAACAGATCACACTTTGAAGACTTTGATAACAGACTAACAATTGGGACTGACTAGATAGTAAATAAAAAATAAAAACTGGGCTACCGACTCAACCTGACAACAATGCAAACAAACGCACAATGCCTAGTTAGCCGTTGATGGGTACTGGCATATAAACAACCAGGTCATTAAACATTTTGGGACAATGTCTTCTATTGAAGACGTCTGCTTCATACGATGTATAATAACAACACATGAATTGCAGCCATGCACTGCAGGAGTTCAACTGTAACCCTCCTGCTGGAAGCAGAAGCAGCTGCAGACTGTCAGACCACAATGACCAATTAGAGATCAGAAAGGCTGCCCCTCAAACGGACTCTCAACCAATCACGGCCAAGTCAAACTTTTTTTTGAATGGTTTCGACCCACTTGAAGAGGAGAGACTCAACAACCAGCCACAGAGCTTGGCACCACAGAGAGACACTGAAACACTCATGCTAAAGCTAAACACATCTGTTTTTAGTTAACACAGGGAACGTGCCTTATAGGAATGCATGAGGCAGGGTCACCCAGGACAGAAATCGCTGAGATTCCTACCTCTGTTTCACCATGGTTGCTCGTCTTGTATCGACGACACAGAATGTCCCCTCTTTACATCCAGACACACCCAGTCCTGTGGAGAGAGAGAGAGGGAAGTCTGACACACCAGAGGAGGTTTGAGAGCAGCACTGCCAGACAGTGTGATTGAGTGGAGTTCCCGGTAATGTGGTACGGAGCAGTGGAATGACTGGAGACTAGAGCTATGTGAGGAAGTGACTGGACGATGTGAGTAAGAGGCTCAGAACACCACTGACTGTAGAGAGGGGGGGAGCAACATACAGAGAGAGAGAGAAAGAGGGAGTAACACAGAGAGAAAGAGAGCAATCCAACAACCCCCGCCACATCCACACACACTAAACAAGCATGGAGACAACAGTGCCAAACTACAAACTAACATCTTCTGAAAGAACATAATAAATGTCATCATCATTTGTTGAATAATCATGCTACTGTTCACTCCAAATAGAGTTCTGATATAATTGGCGTCTCTGGTCAACCATGAGTTCCCCTCTCCTCCCCTACATGCTATGACCTCTGACACTGTCACACTGAGGCACCATGGGAAACCTGTCACAACATATTACAGCGCGCAGAAAGACTTTAATTCTACGATGTAACCACTGACCACACTCGTCGAGGGAGGTCAGATCACAGAAGTCCACACACGTCAAATAAAACATAAGCTAAAACATTCTAGGCATTCTCAACCCCACCGACAACCACCATTCATGTCCAAGTTGACTTACTCTGTAGCGACAACTCCTAAATGTTTCCCTGAAGATCATATCGGCATGATGTATTGTAAACAATAACCACAGTCGGAGCTCAGTGTGTGTGTGTGTGTGTGTGAGCCCCCCACTGCCCAGACTGTGGCTGTAGTTCCTCCAGAGACCTGCTCCACCCATGGAGGGGAAGTGGGGGTCCAGGTCCAGCTGGGTCAACGCAAACAGAGAGGAGAGGGGAGGGGAAAGGAGGAGAGGGGGTGTGCTCTAAAGGAATCCACACCTCCATTCACTCTCACACACTACTCTCCCATATAGAGAAGCCATAAAGCACTAAAACTCTCAAGTACAGATTTGTAACAAGTTCTTAGTTTCACACTAAAAAGCCCCACTATAGTGCTGCACTGCTACCAACAAAACCCATAACTGGACACAAACAACTCACCAAATACCACATTCCCAAAGCTCAGCTCCTTCCTATAACAAGCACTCTTCTCATTGGGTCTGTTTTAAAAACACAACATACTGGAGACAGTGGGAGATACTATTACAGTCCTCTGCTTAGTGTCCCAGCCAGATGCATGACCCCCAATTATAGGGTAGAGAGAGACAGTAGTAGCAGTCTGTTGGGTTCCTCCAGTTGGCTGCGTCTCTGCTCGGTCTTAATGCCACAGTAATACGTCCTCTCCTTCCACAGACAGACACATTACCTCAGAGTCTGTGTCCTCAACCTCATGGGGTCAAAACAGGCCTGGTGGTAGATTAGTGTTGTACTTTTATAGTGGTTAACCTACCTAACCTGGACTCAGACAACAATGCACGGGCAACTACTGTATCCTATAATCAAACTGAAGATTCTGTTTGTATCTTGGCCATCTTGGTTTCTTCTTAATATGGTTGGAGTATGAGTGCCTTTTAAACTTCACTACTGGGCTAATATGTCCCTGTATAGCTCAGTACTGTTTGTAGCTTAACACTCCTGCATATTATATCCAGGCTGCATCACAACCGGCTGTCGTTCAGAGTCCCATAGGGTGGCACACATAGGGTGACCCAGCGTTGTCCGGGTTTGGCCTGTGTAGGCCATCGTTGTAAATTGTTCTTAACTGCCTAGTTACATAACGGTTCCATGTAAAAAACAAATGTACATCCTCCCAGTCTCAGTACATTAAGAGGTAACTCTTCAGTGTGCCACGCCTCAAAAATAGAGTCAGTCAGTGATGAGCAATGTTGACCTCTTTAACCCATCCTAAATTTGTTTTTCATTCCTGTTATAGGAAGCTACTTTTTAAAATTAAATTATGCTGGGATTGACACCGAATCATTCTAAAAACCAATTATAATCACAGGAAATTAGGGGTCAAAAATGTATGACTAGACTCCACACCAGTTACCGAAAACACCAACAACTTGTAGCTAAAATATAGCTACTCCCCTCAGTACTTCCTTTCTATATTTTCTATGAAAATATGACCTAAATTACACACACTCACCTACTGTAACCTAACTGCATAGTGTACTGCAGTTGGAAGACATATTGAAGATACTACTATATTGCCTGGAGAGGAGATGCTCCACTTGCTCAAAATAGAGCCCAGCAACACTGTCAAGTCTCAAAATAGGGCACCACTTCTGTAAAGAGGAGCAGCAAGGAGATGGGGCACCACTTCTATAAAGAGCAGCACCAAGGAGATGGGGCACCACTTCTATAAAGAGCAGCACCAGGGAGATGGGTCACCACTTCTATAAAGAGGAGCACCAGGGAGATGGTGCTTTGCTTTCACACAATGAATGTAGTCAGCTTTATTATTTTTGATGCCTGTGTAATCAACTCAATTTATAATGTTTCTGGGAGAGCATGTGACCCCAGAAAAGTGTGTGTGTCTGTGCGTCTCCATAGCCCCAAACGCCAGAGACTGGATAAACAGAAAAGCTCTGAAGAAGTCTTGAAATCAGCATCTCCCTTTGAAAACAGGAGTGTTGACTAAGGACCCCTGTTGCGAGCCAGACACACACACACACACTTTGGAGGCACTTAAACAGAGTTGAAAAGGGAAGAAGAGGCATGCTGCTTTAAGCAGTTTTAGAGCGAGCCGGTGACTAATCTGGATCAATAATGAATCAATAGTCACATTGATCATGAGGACGTATGTAGTAACACACTACTTGTGGCTCATTTATTCCAAAATGAGGTGAAATGGAACAGACCTCCTGCTGTGATCGGGCACAGTGAAGAAACCCTGTTGAGATCAGAGACCTGAGTCACTGATGAAAGATTACGATGTAGCCTAGATGGTGATGAAACTGAATGATGACAACTGCAAGTGATGATGATGATCTCATTCTGTCATTATCTTTCTCCATCCCCACTCTCACAAGTACAAAGGAAAGAGAAACCTCCGCACTGCTCTTGCTCATTACCCACTCCTACTGGCACACAGAGGACATGAATCCACTACAGGAGTTTCCACCGTTTCAAAACACATCCGTTACCTAGCAGCACTATCGAATCTAGTTCCATCCCCCTCTCGCCCACAGACCTAGTGTCATCCTCTAACCATGGTTTCTGCCATTCATGACCAGATGTTATTTCTGAAGGGTTTGGGTCAGAGTACACAGGGTGAGATGATTTCCCCTTGGGGTGGAGGTTAACTCCTCAGAGAGCTTCGTGTGAGTGAGGGAATACGGAACAGCAACACCAGGAGAACATCAAACCTGCTTTGAAGCCTAGTAGATGATAAGGAACACGGAGAATTGAGAGGAACAAATAGGCCAACTATAGCAGTGTTTTAAAGCCATACCACCACAGTCAAACTAGAATAATGATAAATTAAATATAGCAGCATACCACCATATTGATTTTGCTAAGGAAGCGCAAGGGGAAAGGGAAAGAGAGATGGAGAGAGAGAATGAGAGAGAGAATGACAGGATGAGAGAGAAAGAATGAGAGAGCGAGAGATACAGAGAGAGAAAGAGGGACAGAGAAATAAAGTGAGGGACAGAGAGAGAGAGAGCGAGCTTGAAGAGATCAACACCACATTCCCCACGCCACTGTTAAATTCATTCTAAGAACCTGTTAGATTAGAGGACAGTGACCTGCTGAGTGTTCTCTGTCAACATTGTGTTAGTTTCGCCTTGCGTTTAGAAACATCACTGCATTGACATTTGCTTATGGCCTCCTGACATAACAATACTATGACATAGGCCTATGCTATACATGCTATAACAGTCACTGAATGTGTATAAGTGTCTCTTGAGTAATGAAAGTAGCCAAGTACAAAAGACACTGTAGTACCACAGTAACCTACATCCCTATTCAACCAGTGCATGCCATGTACGTCTACACCACACAGCGTCCCCAAAATGGCTGTGGCTGGTATCTCTACCAGGTTCCAGACCCCTTGCTGCTAAAATAATATTCTCCAGATTACAGCAGAAGTATTGGGCTCATCAGTCTGTATACAGGGAATTAGGAGAGGTAGCTTCTAAACAATACCATTTCTACACAGAGAGAAGAATAACTGAAGGCCCTGAAACTAGAATGGTTTGAACTGAAGTTCAACACTGAATTCTACCAGATGAAGAGACCATTTTCTTCACACTGTGTCATGAGTCTTTGTAAAATTGGTTACTGGTTGACTATACACAAAGCAACAAGTCCTAGTCAGAGTTAGGAAGAGAGACCTAGCTAACTGCCAAGGTAAATACATTGAGATAAAGCTTTAGAAAGTGAAGTGAGGTCTACCTTGTTATGTCATCTTTTGAACGTGTTATTCAATGGATGGGCTGGGAGGGAGGGAGAGAGAGAGGCTTCACAGGTAACAAAAGATGAAGAGCTTTGAGACCTTTTCACAAGAGATAACACAGGCAGAGCCACCGATGACAGGATAGAATGTTTGCCTAAGGACAGAGGTTTGGTAAGCATCATCAATGTGTGTGTATTCTGACAGAGTGGTTCTGGTGACAGAGTGGCTCCGGTTTCTAAAGCTATGAGATGTAAAAGGCGTCTCCCTCTCGGCAGGTGTTTTACACACTAGGGCGAGGTTGTGATAGATAGCTGAAAAGCCAGCTAGCCACACCTACAGTAGCACTCACAAGGCTGTCCTAACTTGCAGTACACTGGCTTTTTTTTACTCTTTCTGAACATGTTGCTGTGCGTGATTCCTACCTCTGAGGCCAGACATTCAAATCTAACAAATTCTAGGTACACATATTGTTACACCCACCAAGCAATGAGAACTCTTTTTCACAATATTAATTAGTAGTTGAGTGTCTGCTTCTTAAATTAGTTAAATGTATGCATGGCATTTTTCAATACTGTCGACTGAACCACCATCAATACATTAGTCCACCACACTCCCATAGCCTGTGCATCTGGACTTTGTGACTGATGTGAGATCATTAAGCTCTATCAGGAAGAGCGCCTGTCCTCTTCAGACAGAGCCCATAATGATGTCCTGGTCAGTGGCAGGGCCTGGTCTAGGACTAATGGACCAATGGCAGGGCCTGGTCCAGGACAAATGGCAGGGCCTGGTCCAGGACAAATGGACCAACAATAGGGTCTTGCCAGGACGAATGGGCTCTGACATTGGCCGTCCTCTCTCTTCTCCCACCAGTGATAGACCAATGGGTGATAGGCAGAGGACATTTACAGTGGCCATTAAAGTGACGGTACCTTTTTGAAATATTTACAGGTGGGCCACAACTGGGGCCAAAGAGGGAGAGCCTGACTATATATAGTCTATCTGTCCCCTTTTCCAATGAACAACACAGACATTTACAATAGGAGGACACCATCCAGTGTCATCTAGGCGTCCGTTCTCCTGTAGCCGAGGGGACGTTGACCACTGTCCGCACTACAGTTAGTCTCTATGAAACAGTTAAACCTAATGCATTCAGACTAGGAATGCTCATAACATCACAAATATAAATTTCTCTAAAGCCCATCTGTGTTGGCTACATTAAAACAGAGTACCAATCAACACATCATTCTGAGGCAACGTCCTTACTCTCATCAACAGTCAGTTGTATTTCTGAAATGAAACATCAACATGAAGGGACTCAACAGCTGTGCCCATTAACAACCTAATACAACAGGGTAAAAGCCATAAAGGGCCTTATCAGATAGGACTGTGATTCTGTGTTAAACACCAGCTGAAGGTTATAGGCTGAGGTGTGGGTTGGCTGAGGTAGGTGCTCAACACGTTGAACACGCGCTGCGTTCAGTCAGTGTTCCCACCTCTGAGCTCAGTGGAGGAGGTTGATTAACATGTTCAAACACATCAGCTCACCTCCTCATTACCTGCTAGGGAGGGAGGAGGCCCGAGGGGGAAGGGAGAGACTGGTAACAAGGGAAAGGTCAACAAGCTGAGTGGATTAGAGCCAAACACCCCAGAGGATCAACACATATTATAAAATGCACACCCAGGCTGACACACTCAGCGTTCTCTTTCCCACAGCATTAGGAACAGCACATAATGGCACAGCAACATGCTGCCTGCATTTAGAGTGGCTAAAACAATCCCTTGAGCCACTGCGTAATAATGACTTCCATGAGACTCTGAGACAGGGATACAGAGAGCTGCACAGCCTGCTACAGTGAGATAAGGCTAGTTTGAATGGTTCAATAATACTGAGACAGGTGAGTAGTAGACAACACAGGAGACAATGGTACAAAATACAGCCTTCAAGTGCAGGTTAGCTTGTCAGTGATCCAGGGAGTATGTGAAGTGATTCTTGCAGTATGTGTGTATAACTATACTTGTGGGGTCCTCACAAGAATAGTAAATTAACAGAAATTTGACCAACTGGGGACATTTCGTTAGTCCCCACAGGGTCAAATGCTATTTCTAGGAGGTTTAGGGTCAAGGTAGAATTAGTGTTCGAATTAGGTTCAGGAGTTAGTGTTAAGATTAGGTTTTTGGGTTAAGGTTAGAGGTTAGGGATATAAGATTTGAATGTTTATAAATTGTTTGTCCCCACAAGGTTAGTTAAACAATACGGTGTGTGTACATTCAGTAGAACAGTACCACAGCAGAACTTCCACATACTTTTCCACAGACGTCATCCCCATGTAGCTGTAAACAACAAAGGCCAGGAGTCAGGAGGGGAGTAGGTAGATCTCTGATGGCAACATGGATAAACCCCTGACCTATTCTCAATGGGTTTAGTGTGGGAACATCAATCCAGATCTCTGCTGCGGCTTCCTCTCTACCTTGTTTGCATGCTGCCGCGCCAACAGGAGATGAAAGGGGTGAGTGTTTGCATGAAGGCGAGACGGCGGGGGGATAGAGGGATGACGAGGTGGAGGGATAAGTGAATGGAGATTATGTAAAGGATTCACATTGTATACACTACTCTGTCCAATGAAACGCTTACTGTCAGGTTCCTTCTCGACAACGCAACAAGAAATAAAAGATAAGAATACGACCATAAAGTAAATGGCTCAGTAGAATAGATGGCAAATATTTAAATTGTGCAGCATTAGCAATAGTAAATACGAGTCTGGTAACAGCAGAGATGCAGAAATGAATAGCATAGCATGTCTGTGATGTTGGTAGAGCCCTTCTCAGAAGGGATGAATTGCAAAGCATGGCTGTGATGTTGGTAGAGCCCTTCTCAGAAGGGATGAATAGTATAGCATGGCTGTGATGTTGGTAGGGCCCTTCTCAGAAGGGATGAATAGTATAGCATGGCTGTGATGTTGGTAGGGCCCTTCTCAGAAAGGATGAAAAGCGCTAGGTCTCGCCACGCTCTCATCATGTCATTAACCAGATCAGAGGAGATAATAGGCTCCATTGGTTTGGACTCAACAGGCACACTACTACTGCTGTTGCGCCTGTTGTTGAACTGCCGTAGTGTTAAGATATCAATCTTCCCTCTCCAGTCAGTCTCCCCACTAGACACCATGCTGTTCTATAGATGGAGAGCAGTGGAGGCTACTGAGGGGAGAACAGCTCATAATAATGGCTGGAATGGAGTAAATGGAATGGTATCAAAAACATGGTTTTCATGGGCTTGATACCATTGCAATCACTCCATTCCAGACATTATTAAGAGCCGTCCTCCCGTCAGCAACATCTACTGACGGTGAGTATGCTTTAGGTCATTGGAGGTAGACCGATTAATCGGAATGGCCGATTAATTAGGGCCGATTTCAAGTTTCATAACAATCTGAAATCGGGTTTTTTGGACACCAATTTGTTTTTACACCTTTATTTAACTAGACAAGTCAGTTAACACATTCTTATTTTCAATGACGGCCTAGGAACGGTGGGTTAACTGCCTTGTTCAGGGGAAGAACGACAGATTTTTTTACCTTGTCAGCTCGGGGATTCAATCCTGCAACCTTACAGTTAACTAGTCCAACACTAACCACCAGCCTCTCATTGCACTCCACGAGGAGCCTGCCTGTTACGCGAATGCAGTAAGCCAAGGTAAATTGCTAGCTAGCATTAAACTTAACTTATAAAAAACAATCAATCATAATCACTAGTTAACTACACATAGTTGATAATATTACTAGTTTATCTAGCGTGTCCTGCGTTGCATATAATCGATGTTGATTTCACGTATTCACAAAAAAAGGACTGTCCTTGCTCCAATGTGTACCTAACCATAAACATCAATGCCTTTCTTAAAATCAATACACAGAAGTATATATTTGTAACCCTGCATATTTAGTTAAAAGAAGTCCAGGTTTGCAGGCAATATTAACCATGTGAAATTGTGTCACTTCTCTTGCGTTCATTGCACGCAGTCAGTGTATATACAACAGTTTAGCCTGCCTAATTTGCCAGAATTTTACGTAATGACGACATAACATTGAAGGTTGTGCAATGTAACATGAATATTTAGACTTATGGATGCCACCCGATAGATAAAATACGGAACGGTTCCGTATTTCACTGAAAGAATAAACGTCTTGTTTTCGAGGTGATAGTTTCCGGATTCGACAATATTAACAACCTAAGGCTCGTATTTCTGTGTGTTATTATGTTATAATTAAGTCTATGATTTGATAGAGCAGTCTGACTGAGCGATGGTGGGCACCAGCAGGCTCGTAAGCATTCATTCAAACATCACCTTTGTGCGTTTTGCCAGCAGCTCTTCTTTGTGCTTCAAGCATTGCGCTGTTTATGACTTCAAGCCTATCAACTCCCGAGATTAGGCTGGTGTAACCGATGTGAAATGGCTAGCTAGTTAGCGGGGTGCGCGCTAATAGCGTTTCAAACGTCACTCGCTCTGAGACTTGGAGTGGTTGTGGAGTGACGGGTAACGCTGCTTCGAGGGTGGCTGTTGTCGATGTGTTCCTGGTTCGAGCCCAGGTAGGAGCAAGGAGAGGGACAGAAGCTATACTGTTACACTGGCAATACTAAAGTGCCTGTATTGTTGTAATTGTCATTATTACAAATAAATAAATAAATAAATAAAAATATTTTTTTTTTTTTAAATCGGCCGATTAATCGATAGCAGCTTTTTTTGGTCCTCCAATAATCGGTATCGAAAAATTTGAATCGGTCGACCACTAATTGGAGGTCATTTAAGGTTGTTGGAGGTCCTGCAATTTGTGATGTATCCTGAGACAAGAACAAGCTACGGTGTCTCAGCTTAGTCAAAGAGAAGCACATTCAAGAAAAAAGTAAACAGGTAGAAGTAAACATGACTGTAGTTACGTGAGAAGGAAAAAATAAAATAAAATCTACCTTTAAGGAACATGCCACGTCAAATATGAGACAAAGACACTAAGAAGCTTGACAGCTTCTTCATACTTCTCAATAAGTGGTAATCAACAGTAGACAATAAGAGGTACTTAACCGAAAGATCGCTGGTTCGAATCCCCGAGTCGTCAAGGTGGAAAAATCTGCCGTTCTGCCCTTAAGCAAAGCAGTTAACCCCCAACAACTGCTCCCAGGGCGCCGATGACGTGGATGTCGATTAAGGCTGCCCCCTCCACCTCTCTGATTCATAGGGGTTGGGTTAAATGTGGAAGACATATTTTGGTTGAATGCATTCAGTTGTGAAACTTACTAGGTATCCCCCTTCCCCTTTACTTAGTAGATACTTTCAGTTCAATCAACAGTAGATAAGAGGTACTTAGTGTAGACTTTCAGTTCAAAAAAATTACATAACAGTTGTGTTAAGGTTCAGAGGTATGGGCGACAGTCAGTCATCCCCAGCGGATTAGGTTAAGACTATGTTAACAACTCCAGCAAGTGGCTCTCTCTATACGGCTCCCTTGTTCTCACTGACCCCTCACTGGGGTCGCAAGAGGGGGCAGGGAGGGTAGACAGGGAGGTAAGCGGGGGGGGTGTAATTCCAAACACGGGACAATGCTGAGCCTGAGCCGGACTGAGGCCATGGCCAGTGTGAGAAACTGGGAGAAAGGGAGACAGCTTGGTTGGTGGGCCGGTGAGTCATCACAGCCACCGCTGTTGGCATGGTGGCTGTCCCACACACCTGTTCCTTCCCTGTTCCAGTCACACGGTGGCCTGGGTTTATGCTACCTCATGCTGCCCTGCATGGTTGGTCACTTTGTTCCCTGGCCTAGTCAGAGAGAGATGTTTTTCAAAACAAACTTAACCGAGCATGCCCTCTGTGATTGTTGAAAAAGCAGCACATTCTGCAACGTTAACAACAGCCTGTCAAGGTAATCGGAAGGACCTCAAGCTCAAGGATCACTAGTTAGCGGCACTCTCAGCTGCTTGTGCCTTCTGATTGATAACCATCCATGACGTAGAGAGAACACCAACTGTTCACTGACACACACATAGCTTATGAAGTGTTGCACCATGTGTTAGAAATAGCCAATGGGAGTTGAGGAGTACACAATTATATTCATATCTCAGTGCCCTGGGTAAACTGTGTTACATGATACTCTGTCCTATCCAACTCCCATTGAATTAAGTCTCTTATCTTCAACCATATAATCCATAGGGTATAACTTTGTTTAGTGTGTGTGTGTGTGTGTGTGTGTGTGTGTATGTGTACTGCGATCTCATGCCATTCACAGATGAACTAACCTGCGATGATAAGTCACTAATCTCACCACTACCAGGGCTCTACAGTGAGAGCATTTTACTCGCATATGCGCCTAAATGTTTTGCTGTGCGACCTGGAATTGTTATTTAGGGGCACCAGTGAGCAGAGAAAAATGTAGGATTCTGGCTTTAATATCACAAATAATCTTAATTGTGCTCCTAAATTTCTTTGTTTGCACCTACATTTTTCAACTTAGGCACACGCGTGCGCCTTGTAAAAAAAGTTAACCGTAGAGTCCAGACTACACTCTGCTCTTACATGAATAGCTTGGGTTAGCCCTACAGGTCTCACTGTAGACTGAAGTGGTCAAACCAGACATTCCACTATGTGAAACTAAACCAGCCGGCCTGTGTAATGCTCCATTGACATGAATGTCAGAGATTTAAAAAAGGGACAACCCTTCACATTGCCTCCTCACTTGACCTGATCACACACATGTGGTTACCTAGCACAAAAACTCCTTACTTTTCCAGTGCATTCACGTGTTACAAAGCCAATATCTTGCTATATAAAGTCTCAGTCCCCTGCTATGTTGACATAGTGCTATGAATTATTTGTTTACATTTGGTATAGGCCTTATATCACAGCCCTCAATGCAAGGTGCCTCAGTTGGAGCGATGAGGCTTGTGGGATATGACCTCACTAGTCTGTGTGGTTAATGATCACAAGGCAGAGCATCTTAAAGCTGTGTACTACTAGGTCAGTAAGAGGGTAAACTAGAATTCTGGAAAGGCCATATGAAGGCGAGGTGTGTGTCAAGTGCAGGGGAGGCTGGTGTGAGGAGCTATAGGAGGATGGGCTCATTGTAATGGCTGGAATGGAATAATTGGAACAGAGTCAAACGTGGTTTCCACATGTTTGATCTGTTTGATAGCATTCCATTCCAGCCATTACAATGAGCCCGTCCTCCCACAGTTCCTCCCACCAGCTTCCACTGGTCAAGGAACAGACTGCCATTCTCATTGGCCTGGAAATCCACATGGAAAATGCACTCAAATATAAACACAAGTACACAAATAGACACTACTGTACATACTGTAAAATCCCAATTACAACAAGTCCACAATTCAGATTAGCATAGTTATTCAGCACATACTGTACTTTCATGACATCAACCCTCATATTTACACTAATCAGGACAACTGAGCCTGGTATCAACTCTTCCTACTATTATACAGAAATGACACCTGAGCAGAAAAATCAGATCAATTTCGTCAGCGTGCTGGAATTAAACATTGTCTTTAACATCCAATGAGAGTTACCAGGAGTAAATGAAAGGACTTCAAAAAGCTTTGCCCCCTGTGTGCATTCTCTAGAGCCAACTGCCAACCCCCACAGTGAGTGTGCTGACAGTCTGAAATCACCAAAGCATAATTCAACATTTCTCAAAAAAGTTCACTTCAAATACACTGCATATAGCAAACCGTTTTGACTGAGTTTGATTATACAGTAGAGTAGGGTAGGGTTTTTGCGTCAAGTCAAATTGTGTTCAAATCAATTTGTATCAACACTGATTTTCCTATAACAACTTTGATGTAAAAACAATCCCTGTATAGTCCACACCATTGAGGTATAAAGAACAGTCCACACCCAACCAGACTGTAAATAAAATATGGCCAACCATGAAACATTGATGGGTGTCTGTTTGAATGTGATCCCATGAGGTAGAAACCCAATACCCTGACCTCTTCATCACAGAAAGATGATAAGAGTACCAGTCCAAAACTCCCTTCAAAAATACCCTTCATACTACCATGTTTTGTTTCCCAAGTTTGCTGAAGTTGGAAGAGTGTGTGTGTGTCACATATCTGTTAACCTCTGCAGAACGAATAGCAGAAAGGCTACAAATAATTATGAATTATGTTACAGTAGATGCCAAATGTACTTTATGTTCGTGGGTCTGATTAAACACATTCGTCTGGGCCCCACAGCATTAACATGTGGATAACATCAGCAATAAACTTTTGCAAAATGTCACGTGAGGCACAATAAAGGTGAATGAAAGGTGACAGATTGTGTCCAGGCATTTGCAAGAACCAAGCTGTATAGACAGATACTTTTAAACTTGTTCTGAGAAATGTGCCCAGGACAGATGACAAGTCACTCTGATTTACATGTTTTTAAAAAGACAACCCATTATAACAACCGACATGTAAACGTGTCACATTATGCCTTGACAGAGTCAGACAGTCCCGGTCACTTGACAAGCAGCAAAATACATTAACAATGTCTTGCCATGTTATTTACTTTGTAAAATCCGTAATTTACAAACAATACATTAGTTGTAGTGTATTTATATGTAGTAAGACCAACTGAAATATCGTACCGTAGGCTGAGTCTCAGAAGTGCAAGTAACTTAGCCGACTTCGTGTAACAACACCGCACAGCTTCAAGATGCAGAGCAAAATCAACCTTTTACTCTACTTTCCTATGAGCGTCTTTCCAACACAAATGTACATAACCCTCTTGGAAATCACTAATTCTCCAGCAGAACGTTGTTCTATTTCCCTGGTTTAATGTCGCATTCTATTAGAAAAGTAAAGATATAAGCTACTTAGCTAACAAGGTCGCGAACCAGTCAGTCTGCTTACTGTAGGTAGTATACATAGGTGAGCGTCGCGAGCACACTAAGCTTTAGGCTCCTCCCTCTTTGTGCCCACAGCAGTTTGTGATGGTGATCGGCATTCCGGCTCCTTTCAGTGAGCCGGCTCATTCGGCTCAGCTCACTGAAAAGAGCAGGCTCTTTTGGCTACCAAACGGCTCTTTAAAAAAATATGTTTTGTATTTTTTCAACATTTTACATTTACATTTAAGTAATTTAGCAGACGCTCTTATCCAGAGCGACTTACAAATTGGTGAATTCACCTTCTGACATCAGTGGAACAGCCACTTTCAAGTCAAACAGTTTGCGATAGTTTGACTATGATTGGTGTTAAAACAATTCGAATTAAATAATTAAAGGAAATCATACTAACTTAACCACAATGTATTTAAAAATGCATTGGTTTGTTATGAAAAAGAAAGCTATTAAACATTTTTAATATAAAGTATAATTTTTTTATGTATATAAATAAAGTGCAGATAAAATGCAGAACCATTCAAAACGAATACAATCTGAACAGCATAATAGAATATTGCATCACATCAAAGAAAAAATAAATAACAATTTGCAAAACTGCAGCATCCCACAAATTGAAATAAATGCAAAAAAGGATGCTATTACACATGTGCATTTAAAGTATAACTTTTTTAAGGTATACAAACAAAGTGCATATAAATGTAACAATTCAAAACGAATACAATCTGAACAACATAATAATAGAATATTGCACCAAATCAAAGAAAAATAAATAACAATGTGCAAAACTGCAGCATCCCACTTAATACATTAAACTGGTCCCTTCTTTATTGTCATCTTATAACCAACAGAAATGCTGACCATATTTTGCTTTTATGAGAGATTTGCATTCGGAAATGCAAGATGCCTCACTTACGAGTAGCTGATGTTATTTCTTCTATCAGTAATTATTTGTCTCATTTTCGAGAAGACCCTCTCAGAGGGAACGGACGTGGCCACTATGCAGAGTCTCACTGTCATGACTTTAGGAATCCTTGTTCTACCACCAGCTCAGAGGAGGGGCTCCTCCAAATAGGATCGGACCTCAATTATGGAATCTGCTGAGAGATTCCATTGTGCTGCATCCCCAGTTGCTCTCTCATCAAACAGCATCCAAACAGCAGACTTTTATGGCACTACTGCTGGTGCTTCTGCTCCATCTGCTCCCTCTTTTTCCTGGTGCCTGAGCCAGCTGACTGCTGGCGCTGTCCCTCCCTGCTGCTGAGGTTATTCTTTGAAGAGCCTCATCAATCACTCTGGCATCACTGAAGGCAAACTTCTTAAACCTGGGGTCAAGTGCAGAGGTTTCTAATAGCACGTGATTATATTCCATTCTGTGGAACTTTCTGTCCATTGATGAACATAGGGTGTCCATCAACTCTGTCACATGTCCTGTGGTTACATTTGCTTCTCTCTGGCGACTGGCTGTGATTCGCTACAGACCCTTACACGGGAGTATCATTTTTGAGGCTGTCACATAGCTGAAAAGAGAGAACAGTAACTTATTAGTTTAGGTTCATGTTTTGTGTACTGATACTACATTCTCATCTACTGCTCATATACATATATAATACTGGATTAAATAATAACTGCTTACTGTACCTCTCTCCACTGATCTCCACAGTGACCTGCTCAAAGGGTTCCAGGACTCTGCACACCTCCTCCACCACCTCCCATTCCTCTTAGGTCAGAACATCAACAGGTGCATTGACAATGGCCAGGGTAGAGATGAACAAATCAAATGTATTTATAAAGCCCTTACATCAGCTGATATATCAAAGTGCTGTACAAAAACCCAGCCTAAAACCCCAAACAGCAAGCAATGCAGGTGTAGAAGCACGGTGGCTAGGAAAAACTCCCTAAAAAGGCCAAAACCTAGGAAGAAACCTGGAGAGGAACAAGGCTATGAGGGGTGGCTTGTCCTCTTCTGGCTGTGCCGAGTTGAGATTATAACAGAACATGGCCAAGATGTTCAAATGTTCATAGATGACCAGCAAGGTCAAATAATAATAATCACAGTAGTTGTCGAGGGTGCAACAAGTCAGCACCTCAGGAGTAAATGTCAGTTGGCTTTTTATAGCCGATCATTGAGAGTATCTCTACCACTCCTGCTGTCTCTAGAGAGTTGAAAACAGCAGGTCTGGGACAGGTAGCACGTCCTGTGAACAGGTCAGGGATCCTTAGGCAGAACAGTTGAAACTGGAGCAGCAGCACGACCAGGTGGACTGGGGACAGCAAGGAGTCATCGTGCCAGGTAGTCCTGAGGCATGGTCCTAGGGCTCAGGTCCTCAGAGAGAGAGAAAGAATGAAAGAAATAGAGAATTAGAGAGAGCATACTTAAATTCACACAGGACACCGGATAAGACTACAGAAATACTCCAGATATAACAGACTGACCCTAGCCACCCAAAACATAAACTACTGCAACATAAATACTGGAAGCTGAGATGGCATCCTTTGACTCAAGAAACCGCTTCAACATATATAATGTTGAATTCCACCTTGTAGTGCAGTCTTGTTTAGGCCTCAGCTCAGGCATCCCAATCTGGTGTTGTGTAGACTTTCGTTTTTCAGAGCCCACTGTGCTCCTGTGGAAGTATTCCACAGCTGCTTTCACTTTGTCCACAGTGCGCTTCATCACCTTCATAGCATCTCTTACAATCAGGTTGATTGTGTGGGCAAGACATGGGTGATGGGTCCATTTACACATGTTCATGGCTTTGGTTTAGTTAGCTACATTGTCGCTAACACAAAAAAAAATAACTTTTCCATCTACTTGCAATTCTCTGGCCACTCTCAACAGTTCCTCTGCCAAGTTCTCTGAGGTGTGTCTGTCGCTGAACACAAAGCAGTCCAGAAGACAGCTAATCATCAAAAAATCTTCAATGAAGTGACATGTAACCGACATTTAAGGAGTGGTTACCCTTGATGTCCTGCAGTCAGTGGTAAGGGAAACTGCAGTAGCTTTTTGGACTCTTTCCCATACTGAAGCCTGTGTAATCTCGTACTGTTGTGGAATAAGTGATTTTGAAAGGGTTTTCCTGCTTGGAATTATGTACATTGGATTTAGACTATTGCTATAATTTCTAAAACCTCTGTCCTCCACAATCGAAAATGGCTGGAAATCGGTGGCAATCATTTTAGCCAATGAAATATCAATTTGTCCTTGTTTTGCTACAGACATAGACGTTTGGCATAAACTGGTCCATAGAAGAGTGCGTTGCTGTGAGTCGCGAAGTAGACCTACTTGACTGAGTGGATACATCTCCACGTGTGGAGGTGCTGGCTCCACCACTATCACTCGCAGGCCTGCTAGGTTCTCGAAGCTCCACTACAGCTAGCTTCACAGTTGGGTGCACAGTTCGCATATGCCGGTGTAGGTTGTGCATAGAACCGGCTTTATATGAGATTTTGTTTTGGCAAATTCTAGACTGTGCTCTAACATAGTCTACATTATTCAAATGCATCCAAATGCTACTGTGCTTCAGACTCATTTTCCAGCTGTTGTTTTCACAGCTGTCCTTCCTCTTTCTCCTCGGCTGCTAAGTGTGTGACTGTGAGTGAGTTGGCTCGGCCCTCCCTCACGCATCTTTGGTTCATTGGTTGACACTGTGTGTCTGATTGACAGGAACAACAGGTGAGGCTGTAAGTCTGAGCAGACAGTCAGAGCGAATGTGTGTGCGCTTGAGCATTTAGGCCTATATTATTTTATACATGTTTTTGTTATTTGAATTAGTTGATTCTATTAATTTAAATCTTTTGATTATTCATATCTTCATTTTTTAAAAATATTTTATAAATAGATTTGGCTCTTCTGATATGCGAGCCGGCTCCCAACATTCACCTACAAGAGCTACAAGAGCTCTTAGAGCCGACTCGTTTCACGAACGACCCATTACTAGTTTGTGAATGTGAGAGCAGTGTGAGAAGTCAATGCACTGTAAATGATTGCCCTTCACACAATTGTTTTCTATACAAAACAAGGATTTTAACCCTGTATTTCAACACCTCTTTTTATCCTGCCCAGCCCAGATGATCAAAGGACTAGGCTATTCCATCCTAAACAATAATAATTGAATGGCAATGTGAAACCATACAAACATAGACAACTGTGTCCACCCAAATCCCGTTAGGAGATCAACAACCATGACTGAACAGGACTGTTAACAGTGTCACCTGTTCTAAGTAGCTCTGTGCCAGCTGTCATTCTCGTTACAGGGCCGAGTTGGAGCAGCTATTCACCGTGTTATTAGTCTCTGTTGTAAAAACGAGGTAAACGTGGGTTCTTGGTCATGGCAGACTAAGTAGACTTCTCATAGCGGATGAGGAATTGACATGGTAGAATATGTTTATTTGCACATTGTGTATTGTGAAAAGTATATGCACACATGTATCATTTCTACTTTTATTTTACATAAAAATACTGTCTATCCTGAACTTTATGGTTACCTGATACCTTTGTAAACAAGCAACTCATTGTGTATTTCTTATTACATTTATTATTTCTCTATTTTCTTTCTCTCTGCATTGTTGGGAAGGGCTGTAAGTAGGCATTTTCCTGTTAGTCTACACCTGTTGTTTAAGAAGCATGTGACAACATTTGATTTGGACTGTGCCAGGTGCTGGCTCGTAGAAATAAATAAGGTAGATAGGGACATCTAGTGCTTATAATTTGAAGTACATCTCCTGAGAAATTGCTCAGTTTACTATGAATCTTTCAGACAGTCACCGTGGTATTTCTCTGTCTCTATGCTGTAGAGAACATGTGTGTTTGGACTGTGTGCCAATATTCAAATATCAAACTTGGGGATTAATTAATAGACGAGAAACACCCAAAATAGGATTCAAAATACTACCTCAGCCATTTGATTTCCTAGATGCAATGGTAGGCTATACTGTAATAAAGATAGAATTAAATGTATGTGCTTTTTTGTCTATGCTTCACAATAGATATACAACTCAGTCTTGATGTTTTTACTCATGACTCAAACCAAACTATCATTGTCAAACAAACGGTCACAGAGGCTGGTTGTGGTGAGTCAGACCATTCTGCTGTAAATGAGTGGTCTTGACTGTCTAACTGTTCTTTGTCTAACAAGATAATACCTGTGGAACTACCATGCCCCAAGGAGACGAAGTGGGAGACTGTCTTGTATTCACCCGAGTCGGGTGCGAGTCACACACTGGTGGTGCAACAGGTTGGGAGGGAAGAGTTCATACAGTATGGAATTCAGATTACATTGAAGAGAAACATATACAGTTGTATATTTAATCATTACTTCTAACTTAAATAACTACATTTGTTATTATACAACTCAACCCAGTTAGTAGGCTAATATGTAAAGGAGTATGCTGCCTTTTCATTTGTGCTTCAACAACAACAAAAACAGCTCCTGCCTGTGTCTGCAAGCCGTAACATGTATTGAATGACAGGTGAACTAGCATCATCACTATGGGCGCCGTCTGGGTATCTATGGGCGAATAGCGGTGCTTTGGATGTTGTTTAAAAAAAAATGTTTTATGGATAACATTTTCCCCAATACAATTCCCCAAGAGAACACTGTGGCCACTCACTCCGTTCGGCTACAATTCTTTGTGTTCAGGTCGCAGTGGTTTTACTCAGACACTGTGGTGAGGAGAGAAACTTTTGTTGCGGTCTGTCAACTCCACTCCACTTTTCTCAATTCCGGGGCACACATCTCCATTTGTGATACCACTTTTGCCAGACAATTCAGTTCCTTTTGTTGACATTCGGGTCGGGCTACCGTCGGTGCGGACAAGGTAGGGAGCTATAGCCTAACTTCCCTTCATATTCTACAAAATTACATTAACACAAACACAGTTGTAGAACGTTATACTCTGTGGCCGGGGTAGGCTTACTTCGGGTTTGCTCAACTCATAAAGACCCAACTTTACGCACCAGCCGAGACTTTACAAGGGAAATTAATTTCCCACCTCAGTCAATAGTTATTTTAATGACAAGTTTCTAATTTGCCGGAAATTACCAGGCGCCGCAGTGTTCTTATCTCCTATGGCTGAAGCCAGAAGAGAAGAGGAGGCGGAGGAGTTGAGGGATATACGGAACCGAAATCAAGCAACAGGTATGTCCACTTGTCAACAATCTATCGTGAAGGTCAACCTCATGTAATTTTGATACAGCGTCTCCTGAAGTAGGCTACATGTGTTTGGGGCATGTGTTTGGGGCAATATAATTTCAAAACGTGGACTTTTACCTTTTAACCCATGAACATGACAACTTGGAACGGTGTTCCATCATGAAACATATGGTTAAGTGTGTAGGAAATTATACAATTTAGCTGAAAATTTAATTAATATAACGTATTGTTGTGAAGCAAATGTTATGCAATTCTACAAATTATTCAATTCCATTGAGCTGAGGTCTTTTTTGTTGCAGTTTTGAAGCTAAATTCCAGAAATTCTATGCATTTTGCCATGGCTAATGCTGTGTTCTTCTGCTCAAACATTATAACAAAATCAATGGGCATGTGCTCTGAATGCCCAGTTTTTTTTAAATATTATATTCTCCCTGACTATCTAGCTTTTATTTGATTGTTAATTCTAAAATATATTTTCTGCCTGGTTTTGATCTTTTAAGTTGACACTGAGAAAAACAGTTTATCTGAAAATTACTACTTCAGATGGTAGCATGCTAGCTGTTCTTGTTGATTGGATTCTAACTGTTCTTGTAGACTTCCAGTCATTGCACTAACACTAGTTAGCATTGGCTCATAAAACTACCTTTAACTTCCTTCATACTTGGTGCAGAGACATAATGGTATCAACGATTGTATTCTGTTGCAGCTAGCGTTTTCCTAAAATAATAATTGTTCACATAAAACTAATTCAAGAAGTATCTATATATTTAAAAAATAATAATAATAGTATGCAAACCCGAGTTTGAAAACCCTTCTTCTCTCATGCCTTCTAGCAACAAATCAGTTTCTAGTGCTATATAGAAACAAACCCTATTTCTGTTCTGCACCATTACAGTATCCAGCTGCTATGGTTAAATGACTTAAATGTAATGTAAATGTTGACATAATGCTCTCACTGCATCATTCAGTGAAAGTATACTTGTATACAGCAGCTGGTAGCAACTACCTGTGTGTATCAGATACAGCGGTCAGTAAACAGTGCTACAACCACACGGAAATGGTCTGGAAAACCCTGAAACTCTGTCAGCCAGACAGGAAGGATGACAAAACAAATTGTACATGTCCCAACACTTAAAATATTACTCATCTCATGCCAGACAAGCTGTGTCATTTGGTGCTAACTGTGTTGCTGGAAATGCATCTGGAAAACCACTGGCTCTTGGCAGACAGGTTGATCCTGTTCATTTTGGCTAAGTATATTTTTGCTTTTGTCATTTTATTTCCTGGTGAAATCACTTCTAAAATGTATTCATATTCATATCTCTTATGCCACACAATCTTCGTGTAGATCAAGATAAAGGGTTGTAAATGAATGCATGTCTATAGGCTTTATCCTGGACTTCCTGATGGGCCGCACCCTAACTGCCTGTTCAGGGGCAGAACGACAGATTTGTACCTTGTCAGCTCGGGGTTTGAACTTGCAACCTTCCGGTTACTGGTCCAACGCTCTAACCACCAGGCTACCCTGCCGCCCCGGGTAGCCTAGTAGTAAGCATTTCACGGTAAAGTCTACACTTGTATTCGGCGCATGTGGCAAATAAAGTTTGATTTGATTTTAGTCATTGTGTTTGGTTTACTATTTTACATTTCAATGGCTGTTAGTATATTGAACTTTCCCTCGCCTTTGCATTCTGGTTCTATGCTGAGCAATTTCCAATCTAACAATGTGTTTGGACCCATAGAATGGTTAGACCTTCCTAGTGTAGTTAGGGGAGAATTAAGCAGCAACACCTGTTGAGCAAACACCTGACTTCCCAGTAAAGACACACCCCACCCAACGCAAGCCTCCATGCCCAGTGTGTTAGTTCAGGCCTGGGTTAACTGCATCTGTCTGTATGGGGAGATCAGGCTGATCCTATGGGCAGGTGGGTTGACTGTGTAGAGAGCGATGGAACAGGCGAACAGGAACTGTTGTCTTGTAACTTGATAATGGTGCCAACTGGCAACTCTACTGCATATGTGTGTAGGCTATATCATATGAAGTCACAAGCTGAGAATAGCCAATTAAGGCTTCAGTGTACAGTATATGCTTGTCACTTTTTAAGAGTAATATAGATTATCTCATATGACTCGTATGCCATACACCGTATGATGCCATATGTTATCATTGATGATTACGTTGTGCATACTGTTCTTCATTGGCATTTTCAATTGGCCAAAGTTTAATCTCCTTGCGTTAAGCAAGATCTCCGTTAGACTGTCATCTCCCCCAAACATCCATGGATGACTCCTCTTTGACATCACATAATCATGTCTTGACTTGAGTCATGTTAAGAATCAGCTCCTGACAGCATGTTATTCATAGGTGACATGATCATGTCTATCTCCTCTTGTCTGTTTTTCATGCTAGGATAGAGCTCCACATTCACAATGTTATGCTTTTATAGTCGTCGTAGACATATCTGTTCCACTTTGACTGTTTATTTTATCAAGCAGTGTGTGTGTGTGTGTGTGTGTGTGTGTGTGTGTGTATATATAACTTAGACCCCTCATCTCTGTCTCTCTCACCCTCGGGTGGCCGTAGGAGTATGGAGAAGGAGAAATTCAGATTTTGTCTTCCTTTGAAGAATTGTGTCTCCCTTAGCTGAGGCTTATCACTTAATACAAATCCAACCATCATTAGTATTTTGCAATTAAACTGACTATTTCCAAAAAGGCATATTAGATTTTAATTGACTCGTCCCGTTGTAAAATATTAGCTTCCCCACTCGACGTCGACAAATTCATAACTTATCAATTTGACTCCACATGGAGACAGCCTAATGACAGCTGTGAAATAACTCTTTTCTTTTGTGTGATGAAAAGGCTCTCAAATATTAATGTGGAGCCTGTTTCCCTTGTAGCAAATGAGATGTACATATTAATGTACTGTAGAGCCTCAAGAGAGAAAATAGATGTGCAGTGCACAAAAGCTGGTATTTCAATATCACCCAGAATGCTTCACTCTTTCTGGCAGATAGTTTATCCTTGATTAAAGATAATAATGATAAATTGATGTTCAATAATTGACACAATATATTTCTACTGGCTAGTCCAACTGACCTGTCTTCATAGTGCTTCAAATACTACTGTATTTTGCTCTGCATGAGAGCATCTGCTAAATTAATATAATTTAAACAAATTTATTTCTGCCTGATAGTTTATCATTGATTAACATAATAAAAAGATGTTCAATAATTGACACACAATATTGACTTGGTTCCTTATTTCTACTGGCTAGTCCAACTGACCTGTCTGGTCCACGGGTTTGACTTCCTACAGAACATCTCTCAAAACTGACCCACAATGGCTCTGGATTGGACACGGTTAATGTGCAGCTGTTGCGTTCACCCATCAACCCACTTACCCAGCCATTATCCCCCAGCCCACCCTAAATCATTTGAAACACTCCCATTTGAGAAAGTATAGGGAAGACTTTGATTCTACCCTATGGGGACATCCGTGTCTGTTCTGCCTGTGTGGGAAGTAGGATCCAAGGATATGAAAACCCCTGGAAGTCTGAAGAGGTTCTGGGAAGAAGCAGAGATTCCTGCGCTGTATAAATAAACCCAGAATATGAGAGATCACGTTCCTGAACATGCCATGTTACCAGGGTCGGGATATAGAGGAAGATGCTTCTTTGTGGACTGACTAGGGATGGGAACTAGCTCCTTGTCTCCACACAGCTGTGCCTTCATAGCCTAGCCGCACCCTCCATGGGATGTAACCTTACTTCTGACCTCTCTGGTTGGTTTGAAGTCCTGGGCCTAGCTTGCATATTAAGAGAGGCTTTTTTTCTAAACTCCCTCTTACCACTTGTTCCTTACAGAGGGCTGCCCCAGTTCATAGTGATGTTAGCATGTGTCATAGTGAGTTGTTTTGTTGTGTTTCTGTATGGGTTCCCTTCAATGGTTATTATTGTAGCTTGTCTTTTAGCAAGCAAATCAGCTTTAAAACCATATATTTGTTTATTTTCTCTTTAATGAGTTACAGACAGTTGTTTTGCATCCTCTCTTGTTTTGTTGCTTCTTTTTTGGTATTAAAAATGATATTTATTTCATATTCAATAGGCTATTAATCTTATATTTTTATTCATATATTGTGTCTTTGTCCATAACCTGTCATGGGATATTTACTATTAAAAGCCCTCTGAAGGAGGAGTTCATGACCTGGCAAATGTCTCTCTCCCACCACTCAGAGAAAGAGGGTTGAGCCTCTTCACTAAGCCAGCTATTATAAGTATCTAATGAAAGTACTTCTATGGATGGAGTGCTTTTCTGCCTGGTTTCCACAGCTATATCTTATCTAAAATAAAAAGTGAAAGTGTGTTTCATAATGGTCACACTTCTAGAAAAGAGGATATGTTATGGCTCAGTTGGTAGAGAATGGCGCTTGCAGCACCAGGGGTTGTGGATTCGACTCCTATGGGCGGACGAGTATGAAAAAGTATGTACTCACTACTGTAAGTCGCTTTGGATAAGAACGTCTGCTAAATTACTAAAATGATGTGGCACTGTGTCCGGATGTACTATCTATGATGGATTGGATTAGAGTAACAGTTGACTCCACCTTCTAATCCAGCAAAACATAGTCCCACAGTATGCCAAGGTTTTTAATATGTAGCCTACTTCCATCACTAACGTAGACAGATGACCCAATAATAGAGCTATGCATGTTTCCAGAGCAGGGAGTGGTGCTACAATAGGGAAATACAAGGATCTGGCCAACAGAGATGTAGCGTCAGAATGGGTGTGCCCACCATTAACACCCTGCCAATAGGAAAGACGGGACAGAAAGACACGCAGTATTGTGCTCTCTCTGACAGAGGAAGACATGTTGATTTGATTCTGTTATATAAACACAGGTGTTGGGCTGGAACAAACCCAGAACAACCCCTATAATAACATAAAATATGCACTCAATGACCAAGTTCAGTTGGTAACAAGCAACGCCAGAAGAAATCCTGGCATATTTGTATTTTGTGTGAACTGTGCCTTTTTAAGATCAGAGCAGAGGGTCATTTTGTTTGTAGTGTTCCATCGAACCTTTTCAGTAGAGCAGGAGAGTGACAGTAGAGTGGTACTTCCTGAATGGCCACATTCCATTTGATCACATTGGCCAAGTCAACACACCAGCCAGTAGGGAGAGAGAGAGACCCCTCCCTTTCTCTGTTGTCGTTTGTGGTCATGGAGTTTGTTTCTTTACACAGCAACACACAGCATGGAAAAGTAAGGAGGGACATGAAGGACATAATACACACCATTTTGGGGGACATTTGTGAAATGTGTTTAAGACATTAACAGGTAGGAGCATCTCTTGTTGCTATGTTTCGCTGTGAGATGATGTTGTCAGTACAGTTCACAGTAGGTTATAGACAATACTTTCAGCAGGGATTGCACTGTATTCCATGTTGAATATTGAAAACTAGATATTGAATCCTATTCATTGTTTCATTGCACTTGCCTTTGACCAGTGTATATATGGCATTGTATCTACCGGTATGTAAATGTTACAATTTCCTCTTGGAAAACCTCTCTCCATTCTGTCTTTGTTTACCTGCCTCAGTTATATTTGACAATCTCTCACAGACCAAAGTGCAAATAAATGTGTGAAAATGTCTCTGAGGATTTGATTCACTAACAAACTGTAACTTCCTTTAACCTTTTTGTTTAATCGTGAGGTAAAATGTTACTTTTCCATTTGAGTCGTTTAGCAGACACCCCTTTCCAGAGCGACTTACAGTTTGTGCGTTCATCTTCAGATAGCTAGGTGGGACAGCCACATAGCTCAGGCATAGAAAGTACATTTTTCCTCAAAGTAGCTTTCAGTAGAGTCCGTAACATAAGTTTGAGGCAGTAGCATATAGCAGATGGCAAGTGTGGTGTTAGACATTGTAACAGTATTATACTGGTTGTAAGAGAATGAGGCGATGGCGTCAGGTCCTTAGCAGGATGCTAACAAAAAGGAGCATCAAAATATTAAGATGGCCTAATGCATGATTTTTAACACAAAGGGATTCTAATATCCTCATATGACCTACTTGTCTGATTTATTTTAGTTCCTATGGCGCCAATGCCTCATACACTCATATACTGTAGTATAGTCAAATGAATGTAAATGTTTGCTTCGCTGCTGTGCTCTGTGGACCACTAGTCAGTCCACCTCCTCAGAGAGCTCCAGTCGTGGCACTCAGTCAGATCATCATCTATTGTTTGAGACTGAAAACCTGGTCACTGGTTGAAAGTGAAGGAAATAAATAATACAGGTAATTCATGAGAATTGTATGACTTTGAACCTGTGATCACTAATGGAGCCGACAGACATGGCAGCTCTGCTTCTAAGCTCCTAAGCAATTTTGCAGTATTTTTTTTGTTATTGTTGTGTATTGTTAGGTATTACTGTGCTGTTAGAGCTAGGAACACAAGCAATTCACTACACCCACAATAACATCTGTTAAATATGTGTATGTGACCAATCAAATTTGATTTGCTTTGAATTGATCCCACTTCAGAGACAAAAAAGGGTTGGCTACGGTATAGTGGTACTGTGATTTATTAGGCCTCAATCATACACGCTTTGGAGAATTACAAGATGAATATCTAGCCATTGATCAGAATCTCAAATACATACAGCTAACATATCTTAAATCTGACGACATAACTTTGGAATGATATCTGTTCAGTATCTTTTTTGAAGATTTCATATATGGAAATAAGACATGACACATTTATGACAAGTTATGACACCTGTACAGCATGTCCTGGGTGAATGCTCACTCCATCTGAAATGTGGTTTGTCTAGAAGGCTTTTGTCAACATTTTTAATTGCAGGTTTAGGAGAACCTGTGCAGCAGGTCAGGACATTAACGTAGTAGGTTAGGGGAACTAGGTTAAGGTTGAGAAAGGGTTAGGGTTAGCTAAAATGCAAAATAATTCCACTTTTTAACATCAATTTGACAAAAGCTGTATCCCATCTAGACGTGACCCTGAAATGTCAGGCGTCCAGAATAAGCCATTGAATGTGTGAATGAGGGAGAGCTCATTTTAGAATGAGGGAGAGCTATTCTTTCCATACATATTGCTCATGGTCCCCTATTTACATATGATTTTCTTTGAGATTGTAGCTATACAGATCATGGTTCAGAGATAATGTCTGGCTTGATGAAATAAAGATGAGAGCATTAACAAAACAATTTATTTGTTTAGAAATGTTTTTTTTTAAATGCTTTTGCTATTTGAATGTCATTCTTTGTAGCTGGTTGATCAAGAACAGACTAGAATGTTGAGCCAGCTGAATGTAGTTGTTCAAGTTTTTGAACGGGAAGAAGGTATGCAAAGCCCATAGTTATTTTGTTCACTTGTCCTTTGTACCTGCAGCTTGCTCTGTTTGTGTACAAAATGAGGATATTTTCTTAGTTAGAAATTGATCTTTCAGATGTGACCGTTAAAAAGAAAACGCTGGTTACTTTTCTTTTCAGATCGAACAGAGAGAAAGTCTGAGGCTCTTCATTCCAGGTAAGTTATCCATATCAGTGAATTACATATTGGGCATTTTCAATGTGTCTGTCTTGCTCAATACAGAGAAGGAAACGTCTTAATATTGTGATAATGTTGCACGGTCCAGTATAAACACTGGGTTGTTCCAGCTCTACCTAGCCACCTCTGTTGCTCCACGGCTCTGTCAGGACTGCAGTGGCCAGAACACTGTCTCTTTAACAGGCAGCTCTGCTGAGGGAGAGTTGTGAATGGTGCAGGGTAGCAAACAATGCGCTGATCCATCCTCTTTGACGGACAGTTGGACACTGTGTCCACTGTGTCCGAAGGTCAGTGCTTTTTGAATGGGGGACCAAGCCACACTGACTCAGTTGTTGACGCCCCCAGAGCCAAGTTGGTTACCGTCCAGGGTTAGGGTCAATTCCATTTCAGTTCAGTAAACTGACTCCAACCCTATAAACTTTCTTTCACAACATGGTATACCCTACCTGGATAACTCATTAAAACTCAGCACCTTTTCAATGTCTTCCAATCCAGGGTATTGACACAGAAGGAGGTTGGTGGGAGGGAGGAGCTATAGGAGGAAGGGCTCATTGTAACTGCTGGAATGGAATAAATAGAACAGAGTTAAACAGTTTCCAGATGTTTGATACTTACATTTATTCCATTCCAGCCATTACAGTGAGCCTGTCCTCCTATAGCTCCTCCCACCAGCCGCCTCTGTTCAAGTACAGCAAACGTCAACGTGTTCCAATACAAACCTTTTGTTGATCAACTATTGGACTTTTAACCTCTCTATTGTTCTATTTGTTTATGGTCTGAGCTAACAGTCCTAATTATCCACGTAGTGCAGGGGGGGAGGGGGGGGTGTGTGTTGCTGTCTTCCTCTCCACATGGTTTACATCACATCTCCAGTTCAGTTAATGAGCAGGATGTGTTGAAGGTGCTGGGCCTATGGGGGTCTGGTCTGGATCCTGTTCATTAAGCACCATATGCAAACAGAAACCCGGAGAGATCACCTGGAATTGTCCAATAAGACATCTTCGTTTTCTGTCGCAAAAATGTTTTAAAACATATTCCATTGTGTGCCCTAATGAACACGACCCCGTTCCGCTGAGACTGTGTAGTTGGCCCTTCTGGGAACATATTCTGGCACAACCTGGGAGGGGTGCGGCGTCAGCTCCAACACTACACTAGTCAGGAAGTCAGATCAGACCTGGGAATACAGATCAGCAGGGGTGGTTATATTGCAGAAGTGCACTTTTGGACACTACACTGGGCTTGGTAGATGTATGTGGTGGCCAGAGGAGCAGGGGTTAGACTGGGGGTATTTCTGAGTCATTGTTGCAGTACCAGATGGGCGATGCCGAAGGATATTCAGTGGATTGGATCTGCCTCCTGCTGCGTTTTTAAGGGTTTTCTGGAGACGGATTGTGGAAAGTTGCAAGCGGGGTTGAACTCTTCAAAGGGCGTGCTTTTTAATGATTGTCCTCTTTCTTGTGCCGCCGTCTCTGGTACTTGTCCCATTCTCACTCTGATTACTGGCGTATAACAGGCGCATGTATCGGAGGCAGGCTCTTCTTTCGGTTGCAGTATGCAGAGGTAGCTGTGCTGTGGGGATTGGAGTTGATGATAGAGTGAGATAGAGGATGTGGCCGTCCCAGTGGCAACTGCAGTGCAGAGGACCACTGCAGCTAAAGAGGTTCAACCCTGTTGTTATCATCCTTTGGTGTTACTCTGCACTTATTCAGGTCTTTTAAGAGGTAAAAGGGTATATATTATCGATTTTAATTTATCATATATGAAGCCTAGGATACCTATGGATGACAATTAAATGTTTTCAAATGTCAGGATTATTTGCTGAGTGGCAGGTTGGCTTGTGGATAATTACCACTGTCTGTCCAGTGTCGTAGTCCGGTGGAGTTTGACTGTTGCCAGCATTATACTTTGCTTTCTCAGGTTGTATAAATGTAAGAAACCTTATTGTCCAGTCAAACTCTCCTCTCCTCAATGGTAACTCTTCTCTCTTCCAGCCAAGGACCTCTGTCCTCAATACGAGCTGCCATCAAGCGAAGTGAGTTTCTCATTGTGGAGTTTGTCCATTATTTGGTATATTCTCATACTTTTATAATGTACCTAGCGTGATTAAAGTCTGGCTATAGCAGAGGAGGCTGGTGGGAGGAACTATAGGAGGATGGGCTCATTATAATGGCTAGAATGGAACAGAGTCAAACATGTGGTTTCCATACATTGATGTGTTTGACTCTGCTCCATATATTCCATTCCAATGAGCCCATCCTCCTAGAGCTCCACCCACCAGCCTCCTCTGGTATATAGCTATTGTACAAGATTGAATCCCCCAAGTATTTTTTTTTAATGTCTCGTTCAATTCATTACATATCAGATTGAAAGAGATGAATTTCCTATAATTTTCTCCCACAGCGAGAACCAGCACGCAAAGTGAACAGACCAGAGACAGAAGGTAAACAGAGGAGTTTCATAATACTTCATGGTCTGTCTGTAGCTCTGATTGAATACAGTTCTACTCTCATTATTCCAAAAATCAAACCCCAAATGCTTCAAGGTAAAGTGCACCGTGGCAAAGAACTTGTGCTCTACAGTGCAATACACATTTTTCATTTGAAACATACTGATATTAATGTTGACTTACAGTCCTCGACTCAACTGGTGAATAACCATTAAAGAAAGTAATATGGTCTATAAAATCGCATATTAACAAAAACACTTATGGTGCTCAAAAAGCTATATAATGATTTATGACAAATGATGGCTACATAAGGCTTTCTGTCAACATAAGACAAGTGTCAACAGTCCGTTGCATGTCAGGTTTGGTTGAGGCAGTCTACTGTATTGTGCGTAATGGACTTGTTTGTCTTTCAGACGTCCAGAGATCACCATCCTGTCAGCCGAACCGCTCGCTGCCAACGGCTGGTTTCCAGGGGCTTCTGGGGGATTTACGGCAGCCCCGCCTCCCTCACAACCCGTCTGGGGAGGGAGCTTCCAATCAGATACCCAGGTACTGTTTATTTAACTAACATCAGCCTCTAATACTAGGGGAGACAGCAGGGTGTGTGTTCTTGGCCTGTTCACAGTTTGGGTGTGTTCTGCATGGATTTGAACTTTTACCAATTTAACCTTACCATGTTCCTGTGTCTTTCACAGTTTTCAGTGTAATGTTTGAGATAATGAACTACTTTCAAAGCAAACATATAATTTGGCAGTGAAACAAGCACGGCAGGTTCTGCATGTTGTGCTACTAAAGGACGTCAATGTAGGACGGTAGCAAGCTTGCATGTAGAATACAAGTTATAATAATCACACCGCTACACATTTGCTTGGTCAACGTGTGTGTGTGTGTGTGTGTGTGTGTGTGTGTGTGTGTGTGTGTGTGTGTGTGTGTGTGTGTGTGTGTACCTTCTCTCTCGTGTCTTAGCCACCGCCATCTTATGACCAGGTGATCAAGGAGAAGACCCAGGAGACCATTGTCACGCCGACCGCCGCCCCCCGGAGATCCACGACCATCGCCACGCAGACCGACCCTGTGGAGGACAACACCACCGCTGGCCCAGAAGGCACTGCATCCTCACAGCCAATCGAGAAGAGACAGTCTACAGGTGAGGCTTGTGAGAGTGATGATTACAGATGGGTTAGCTGACAACGTCACGAAAACTCTATAGTTGGCAAATATCATATATTTGTATTACCATGACTAAAAAAATGTAACGTCAAAGTTTTCATTTGTTTTCATCTAAGTGGTGTGAGTATAGGCTAAATGTATTGTTTATAATCTCTTCCTTCTCAGTGAAAATAAAGCCAAAAAAGCCACCAAGGCCATACTTACCCAAGCCTTTACAAAGTGACTCTACCACAGCAACAGCTGTATCTGATTCTGGTCTTATCCAAGTAGACACTACTAACACTAAGAACCAAACTGACCCCAAGTCAGCCGCAGCCCAACCCAGCCCTAGAGATCCCAGTTGTGCAATCCCAAACACCCAGTCTCTTTCTCCATCTGTCTCCGTACAATTGGATGGGCCAATAAAACCTTCCGAACCCAGCACTATCACTACGTTCTTAGAACCTACAGTCCCAGTAGCCACTGAACGTCCCATCCCGCTTCCTCGTTCCAAATCCTGCAAACAGACAATCACAGAGGAGGTCAAAGTTCAGACTCTGGTCAGGCTCAGTGACAGTGGTTCCAGCTCTGTAGATGTCACAGCAGTCGAGGCTCCTCCCTCGGGGAAGTACCTACAGGAACTATTAGATGTGTTTTGTCCCGTGGACCAATTTGACCAGAACACTAGTGACGCTAGTGACAATCAGACGCCAACTGACAGGAGCGACCAAAGCGAGGAAGGTGACGAGGACGGTGACATGGCCGCCCTTCACAGCCAACGTAACATCCGGGCCCGGATCCAGGCCTTTGAGAGCCAGGAGGGCGATGGGGAACCAGAGTTCAAACAACCAGAGCCTCTACCCAGGAACACGCACCTCAAACCCCCTGTGATCTCAGCCAAACCAGCCCCAGCCCTTGCCCCCAAGCCCTCAATCAAGAAGCCCCGTAATGGCAATAACTACCAGGGGGCAATCTCCATTTTCTCTACTCCCTTTATTCCTTCCATCCCAACCCCAGCACCCAGACCCATGCTCCACAGAAAACCCAGTATAGTCCCAGAACCAAAAGAACAAGAACCCGAGGCTCCACCCCCCGCCAAGACAGCCATCCCTTCCCGGTCGCGGCTCTCCATAGCGGCCAGAGCCAAGAACCTCTTCCCCCAAGAGGAGGATGAACCCAGGTTGGTACCTCCTATCTCTCCAGAGAAGCCTTGCAAGGAGCCGCTGGGCCTCAACCTCAACAACCACAACTCAGCCTCCATCACCACCACAGAGGCAGTGAATGAATACATGGACAACCCCACGAGTAAGTACAGCAGCCTGCATTTCACCACTGACTTAATTGGTCAACTTAGTAGTATAAGTGTTCTAAGTATAGTTAAAACACATATAAGCTAATTTATAACCTCTTTATCGACACTACTTTTCAAAAAACGTCACTAACCTGCAGTTCTTTAAATACGTTTTTTAATTGATCCCTCATTTAACCAGGTTGGCCCGTTGAGAACAAGTTCTCATTTACAACTGCGACCTGGCCAAGATAAATCGAAGCAGTGCGACAAAAACAACACAGAGTTACACATGGGATAAACATTACATTTACATTCCATTTAAGTCATTTGGCAGACGCTCTTATCCAGAGCGACTTACAAACGTACAGTCAATGACACAATAGAAAAATCTATGTACAGTGTGTGCAAATGTAGTAAGATTAGGAAGGTAAGGCAATAAATAGGCCATAGTGGCAAAATAACTACAATTTAGCATTAACACTGGAGTGATAGATGTGCAGATGGTGATGTGCAAGTAGAGATACTGGGGTGCAAAGAGCAAAAATAAATAACAATATGTGGATGAGGTAGTTGGGTGGGCTATTTACAGATGGGCTGTGTACAGGTGCAGTGATCGGTAAGCTGCTCTGACAGCTGATGCTTAAAGTTAGTGAGGGAGATATAAGTCTCCAGCTTCAGTGATTTTTGCAATTCGTTCCAGTCATTGGCAGCGGAGAACTGGAAGGAAATACGGCCAAAGTAGGAATTGGTTTTGGGGATGACCAGTGAAATATACTTGCTGGAGCGCGTGCTACGGGTGGGTGTTGCTATGGTGACCAGTGAGCTGAGATAAGGCAGGGCTTTACCTAGCAGAGACTTATAGATGACCTGGAGCCAGTGGGTTTGGCGACGAATATGAAGCGAGGGCCAGCCAACGAGAGCATACAGGTCGCAGTGGTGGGTAGTATATGAGGCTTTGGTAACAAAACGGATGGCACTGTGATTGACTACATCAAATTTTCTGAGTGTAGTGTTGGAAGCTATTTTGTAAATGACATCGCCGAAGTCCAGGATCTGTAGGATAGTCAGTTTTACGAGGGTATGTTTAGCAGCATGAGTAAAGAAGGCTTTGTTTCCGAAATAGGAAGTCGATTCTAGATATAATTTTGGGTTGGAGATGAAAGGAGAGTTCAGTCTAACCAGACACCTAGGTATTTGTAGTTGTCCACATATTCTAAGTCAGAATCGTCCAGAATAGTGAAGCTACTCAGCGATCGGTTGAAAAGCATGCATTTAGTTTTACTAGCATTTAAGAGCAGCTGGAGGCCACGGAAGGAGTGTTGTATGGCATTGAAGCTCGTCTGGAGGTCTGTTAACAGTGTCCAAAGAAGGGCCAGAAATATACATAATGGTGTCGTCTGCGTAGAGGTTGATCAGAGAATCACCAGCAGCAAGAGCGACATCATTGATATGTACAGAGAAAAGAGTCGGCCCGAGAATTGAACCCTGTGGCACCCCCATAGAGACTGCCAGAGGTCCGGACAACAGGCCCTCCGATTAGACACACTGAACTCGATCTGAGAAGTAGTTGGTGAACCAGGCGAGGCAGTCATTTGAGACACCAAGGCTGTTGAGTCTGCTGATAAGAATGCGGTGATTGACAGAGTCGAAAGCCTTGGCCAGGTCGATGAAGACGGCTGCACAGTACTGTCTTTTATCGATGGCAGTTATGATATCGTTTAGGACATTGAGTGTGGCTGAGGTGCACCCATAACCAGCTCGGAAACCAGATTGCGTAGTGGAGAAGGTACGGTGGGATTCGAAATGGTCGGTAATCTGTTTGCTAACTTGGCTTTTGAAAATTTTAGAAGGATGGATATAGGTCTATAACAGTTTGGGTCTAGAGTGTCTCCCCCTTTGAAGAGGGGGATGACCGCGGCAGCTTTCCAATCTTTAGGGATCTCAGACAATACGAGAGGTTGAACAGGCTAGTAATAGGGGTTGCAACAATTGCGGCAGATCATTTTAGAAAGAGAGGGTCCAGATTGGCATTAAAGATTTTAAACGATGCTTAGAATTTGTCATATAGTCCTAATGCAGGACCTATATGTTGACAAAAATTGAGGAGTCAACACTGGCCGTCTCTGTATCTCTCCAGACTATATCCCAGTGAACCCTGTGCGTAGTGATGTGGGCGGCGGCGGCTCCTTCAGCAGACAGACTGTAACCAGAAGACCCACTACCATTAGAGTGCCCAGTAAAGGAAACCGTGAGTCTAGTCCTCCTGCTCTACTCTTTGAGTAGTGAGTTATGTGGCTCCATATCCACATATGTATGACATTATATATAGGCCCTCTGATCTCCATCTGGGTCTACCCAAGATAAAACATTTTGACATAACCCAATGATGGATTAGATGCTGTTGATTTCTTTTGCTGGCGAGCCATTTTTCTCAAACAAACTGTAGGTGTGGATGTTTGAATGTGTGTGTCTGTGCTTTGGTGTCTTAGTGAGTGTGTACAGTCGACTCCTGATTAGTGAGTCAGTTAATCCCAATTTCAATACTTTATTTACTTCGACACGTAGTTTGAGTATGTGCATGTTCCATCTCAGAGCGTTCATTCATGGCAACACCAATCCATTGAATTAGTGCAAAAATACAAATGTCCCAAACCTTTGCATGGATTAAGAGTTGACTGTATGGTTTGTACAGTTTACAGTACAGGGTGTCCAGTCTAAAACGTTGATTGTTTTCTCTCTCAGTGTTCGATGGGACTTTGGACAACCCTCCTCTCCCTGCACAGAAGCCTGTAGGGTCACTGCCATCCCCCATGACCCGTAAACAAAGCATCTCAACCCGCTTCCCCTTCCAGGTAAGTGCTACCACCTTCCTTCCCCATACACTTCTCCAACAGAAGCACTATTGAGCTACAGTAGGCTATCTAGCTTCTCTTCTACTACTAGAAAACAGGAAATACAAGAGATTACTGACATAGTTCTTCCTCCACACCACCGTGATACTGCACTCTCTCTGGGGAATCCAGAGCCAGTCAATAGCTCCCGGCCCGGCTTGGCTATGACATAACTGGGCTTTTGTGCAGCAAGAAGGCTTAGCTAAATGGACATAAAAAGGCAAGTCAAAGTGCTACTTTGTATTTTTCTTCAGCGTCACTCACGATTATCTAGTGTCAGTTCATTCATGTTGGCTTGAAAACCAGCCCTGTCAGAAGCAGTGCTAAACTAGCCTGACAAACCAGGCTTTTACCTGGCCACCGCCAACATTCACCTCCACCTGTGGTTCTCAACCGCAGACCACACAAAGGGGCCAGTGTAGTGTGAACAATGACTGACTAGTACTGTACAGCTTGCTGTTAGCAGTGGCTAAGGAAGGGCACATTGAGCAGTCATTGGTTGCTAGTTACTGAGCGCTGCAAAGGTAGTAGGCGTAGGAAGTCTGTTTTGTTCAGGGGAGGTCATTCAATCCTATGTGGTGTTAAATGTGATCTGGGAGAGATTAGAGAAGTACCCTGGTTGTCATCAATTCACATCTGTTTCTAGACTGCCACGTTGCTTCCTTGAACATAATAGTAACAACCTTTTTTCTGTTGATTTGAACTGTAGGAGTCCTTTGATTCTGAGCCCATACCGGGCCTCCCTCCTCGGTCAGTAACATCACATCGTGGGTCATTTTAGGGGATAAAGAGGGGTAAAGATCCGTTGATAACATATTAGATACAGTCCTAGACACATGGCTTTAATTAACTTCATACTGCTGTTGATCTCTTCCAGGCCTGGTGGAGCTAAGGTCCTCCCTCCTCGCCCACCTCCAGCAAAAGTAGGCCCAGGAAGGCCACCCCCGCCCCGGATAAATGGTCCACGTCAGTCCCTCTCCACCCGTAGAGCACCAGCTTCATCAGCAGCTCCATCACCCAAGCAGCCCCAGGCTCAGAAGCCCAAGAAGGGACCTGTGCTTCCCCCCAGGCCCAACCCTGGCCATCGTCTCTACAATCAATACACGGTGAGAGCTTAGAGTTCCCACCCCGCTTTGCTGCTGCCCCCGAGACAGTCTGCTCTGCCCCAGGCAGCCTGCTCTGTTGCTGCCCCGGGGCAGTCTGCTCTGCCCCAGGTAGCCTGCTCTGCCCCTGCTGCCCCCGAGGCAGCCTGCTCTGCCCCTGCTGCCCCCGAGGCAGCCTGCTCTGCCCCTGCTGCCCCCGAGGCAGCCTGCTCTGTTGCTGCCCCCGAGGCAGCCTGCTCTGCCCCTGCTGCCCCCGAGGCAGTCTGCTCTGCCCCAGGCAGCCTGCTCTGACCCTGCTGCCCCACGAGGCAGTCTGCTCTGCCCCAGGCAGCCTGCTCTGCCGCTCCCAAGGCAGACCCATGGTGGATTTCGGTGGAACTGTTGTGTACTGTAGTTGTGGCAAGTGTCACATAGTAAGGCTGTGTATGTTTTCTGAATGTTTTATTTGTCATGTGTGTTTGTCTAGCTTGGACTTCCCCACGGGATAGCAGAGTTTGACTACAGTGGGAGAGACACAGGGGAACTCTCATTCCAGGTAAATCACTGTCTGCATCTGTTGGAGGTTTTGCTCCTAGCATCAACAAGAACATACTGTATTTAAACCTGATTTGATCACTAGTTTTATGGATTTACTTATTTCATCTTACTGTTTTGTAATATTTTTTTTCTTTAAGGAAAAGACAATTTAGTAGAAATTAATATCAAATGCTTCTTGATTTTCTCCCACAGAAAAATGAGTTGCTGCTGCTGATTGAGCAGCTGGACCACAATACCTTTGAATGTCAAGTGGGAGACATCCGGGGCCGAGTCCAGAAGTCTCACATGAAAGTCATCACTCCTCTCTCCAGTGCCCCAACTAAACCAGCTCTGTCACAAGTAATGTCTTCAACCATTTACAATGAGCTGTCAATCAAAACATGTCTGCCCTCTTACCCCTTATATTGTTTGGCTACCCCTTATATTGTTTGGCTACCCCTTATATTGTTTGGCTACCCCTTATTTTGTTTGGCTACCCCTTATTTTGTTTGGCTACCCCTTATTTTGTTTGGCTACCCCTTATTTTGTTTGGCTACCCCTTATTTTGTTTGGCTACCCCTTATTTTGTTTGGCTACCCCTTATTTTGTTTGGCTACCCCTTATTTTGTTTGGCTACCCCTTATATTGTTTGGCTACCCCTTATATTGTTTGGCTACCCCTTATTTTGTTTGGCTACCCCTTATTTTGTTTGGCTACCCCTTATTTTGTTTGGCTACCCCTTATTTTGTTTGGCTACCCCTTATATTGTTTGGCTACCCCTTATATTGTTTGGCTACCCCTTATATTGTTTGGCTACCCCTTATATTGTTTGGCTACCCCTTATTTTGTTTGGCTACCCCTTATTTTGTTTGGCTACCCCTTATATTGTTTGGCTACCCCTTATATTGTTTGGCTACCCCTTATTTTGTTTGGCTATCCCTTATTTTGTTTGGCTATCCCTTATTTTGTTTGGCTATCCCTTATTTAGTTTGATTAGCCTATGTTTAGTATATCTAGCAACAATTTGTTTTTTATTTATTTGTAGCCACATAAGAACTTTCATTGTGAACTTGGAGTATTTTTTTAGTTTAGTCTCTAAATCCCTCTTTTGTACGTATTTCTGTAAATTCAACATATACCTGGATGTGTTTTCTCTTACAGGGAGTCAGCACAGTTGGGTATCGTAGAGGCAGCAGTGGTCTGCAGGTGCAGGTCCTCCATGACTTCACCCCAGGTACAGAACAGTACCTACTCTGGCACACTGACCACCACAACACACAACCTAACAGGTCTCCTATGTCCTATACTAACAAACACATTGGCTATTGGACTGTACACCGTACAATTTTTCAAGTTATTTATTAGATTTTAATCATGTCAAATAAATTCCAATATGGCTGGCATGCTTTTACAGCTGTTTTGAGTTCCCCCAAACATGTCCATGCCAAGTAAAGTAACTTTTAGAATCTAGATGAGGCTCACAAAAAAAGTGGTTACAGATTTGAATCACCTCAAATAATTTGCAATATGTCTGGCATGTTTTTATTTCTTAGTTCTGTGTTTCCCTCAGTAATTGATATCCACAAAGTAGAGTTCATGCTAGAGTGTTTGTTGTCAGTTGGTGTCAGCAGTGGGATTTGATTGACATGTGTTGTATCCTATCCAGAGGGTCCAGGGGAGCTGGGTCTGAGGGAGGGGGATGTGGTGACTAATGTGGAGCAGGTGGACAGTGAGTGGTACCGCGGCTCCTGTAGAGGCTCCTCTGGCTTCTTCCCTGTCAGCTATGTCAAAGTTATGGTAAGACTTCAGTCAATGTTTCAGCTATAGAGATAGGGCTGGTTTCCTAGACTCAGATTAAGCCTACTCCTGGACAAAAAACTGTTCAATAAATAGTCTCTATTCAAAGTATTTTGTGTGAGAAACCAGCCCATAAAGTGCTCTATAGGATGTATACAAATGAGTCCAGCTATTTAATGTGTTTTGATTATGATTTTTTTTCTCTATTTAGTCAAATGCACCAACACCGACCAACTCAAAGAAGGCAAGACCCCTTCCTGCAACAGTCAGTGGACCAAGGTGTGTGGCGCGGTTCGACTTCGAGGGTGAGCAGAGTGATGAGCTAACCTTTTCTGAGGGAGACGTGATTCAGCTAAAGGAGTACATGGAAGAGGAGTGGGCGAGGGGACAGATAGGGGCCCACACTGGAATCTTCCCCATCAACTTTGTGGATATCATAGAAGATCTTCCTCCTCTGTCACAACCACAACGACAGCAATCATTCCCCACCAAGATGGCACTACCTGGTAGGACTTTTAATTCAAGGCCCACTTCTTAACTTGAAATGGAATCTATTAAATGACATATCACAGACGGGGCCTTTAAATCATTCAGGAACCTCAGCTTGAGATGTGTGTCCCTATCTTGACATTGTAAACATAATTGGAGACATTGGAATTTTCCCACGGAAGTTCATGTCTTTCCGGCATACTGTATATGAGGTCATGGTGTTTAATTCAAAGGTGGCCAGGCCACAAACACAGTGAAATCTTTATTCTTGGCACGGGGGATTTTAGCTGTATCGTCATGTATCCTGTACCCCTATTGCGGTTTGTCCACCAGTACAAAAGGTTTCTCTAGAACTAGTCTACAGTGAACAGCCTCCATCTCTCTCGTAATGTGTAGGCTGATACTTCCCTCTGCGGAATGTATGGAATCTGTGCAACATGTTTATGTTTAAGTCAGGAGCTCTGTGTAAGCCCCTGTACTAAGGCCTTGTTATTAAAACGCTACAGCTCACTCTGTGTGCTGCATGTACTTCTCACTGGCTCTAGCAGTGTACTAGTGTATGCCCACACACTCATTCCCCATTCAGTTTTATGTTCAGCAACTGTCAACACAATATGCTTTCTATCTGAATATCGCTACTGCATTTCTCAGGCATGGTTTCTTCAACCAAGACCCAAGAGGCCAAACCCATACAGGTATGGTTCATCTGGTACTGTTACCAGTCTTTACAACATAACACAAACAAACCTCACGATACAGGTGTATGTGTGTCAGTGTTTGGCCTTAGCTGTAGTCTGGGGTAGTCTAATGACATCGGTGTGTATATCCAATGATTAATGCTTGTGTATGAGAGTGTCCACTAACATATCCCTGTCTATAGTCTGGTTCGTCAGGAGTGGAGTGGGCCGTGGCTCTGTATGACTTTGTAGGCCAGGCAGAAGAGGAACTGTCCTTCCAACAGGGAGACCGTATCCTGGTCACACAGCATGTAGACGCTGAGTGGTGCTCTGGAAGGCTTAACGGTAGAGAAGGATTCTTCCCCACAGCCTTTGTAGAGGCCAGCTCAGGTAATAATAGGGCATTCTTATGGCGCCATCTTGTGGTAGGTGAATTTATCTGCTTGATATATAAATTTAGGATTTTTTTATTTTTATACTAAAAATATTTATACTTTTGGTTTAATTCAAATAACTTTGCCGGGGTGATGATTGATACATTCAACGTAAAACCTACAGTTTGAATAGGCCTATATACCAGAGGCTGGTGGGAGGAGCTATAGGAGGATGGGCTCATTGTAAAGACTGGAATGGAATACATGGAACGGAGTCAAACATATGGTTCCTGTATGTTTGATACCGTTCCATTAATTCCATTCGTCTTTAAAATGAGCCCATCCTCCTATCACTCCCCCCACCAGCCGCCTCTGATACATACAGATATTCCTGGCCTACTCATAGGGCAGCATAGTAGGACATTTTACTATGAATAAACTCTCATTATAAGAACATTTAAGGTACTGATGATTCCCTTTGTCTCTGTCCAGGCAACTCTCCTGTGTTGGACAGACAGCAGAGTGTGACTAGTGGAGAAGGAAGCAGAGGGGAAGCACTGTTCGACTTCACACCTGAATGTGATGAGGAGCTCTCACTGAAGGTATTTCTGTCAACATTCAATAGTTAATTACCACAAAAGAGTTAACATTCTGTTTGTACTAGGCCTACAGTATAACCTTCCTTTCTCTTGCTATAGGTGGGGGATATCATCACCAACTTGGAGTCCATTGACGATGAGTGGTTCCTGGGAGAGTTGAGGGGGAAGCGAGCGTTGGTGCCTAAAAATTATATGCAAGTGCTGGCATGAGTAATCTACCCTTAACAAAGACACTGGGGCACTACTTTGTGTCTGTGGTTTCATCACGAGTAATGTCTTTTGAACTATGGAAATATGAGAACCTGAAAGATAGGAAACTGAATATTCCAAAGTGCCTTTTTGCCCCACTGGACTGCTGTAGTTCTCTACTTTGAAGCGTGAAACTCGATTGTCCGGTCAATCACCAAGAGAAAGTTATTGGGTGTCTTTTTGAATGCAACATTTTATAGTATTTATAAATGTGAAAGGATCACTTTATTTGGATAGTCCATCTGTATGTGGTCATACTATCTGCTGATAAGCAACTGCTTGCGAAGGTTACGGTAAGGTCTGTTAGGATAAGGGTTTGGGCTATTTGTAATGTTACTGATAGTCCATCTGTTGATGCTCTACAGACTATCCAAATAAAGTGTTACCTGTGAAAGTAATGAAATAACTTTGTATGACGATGCATCTGAGAATGGCTGGATGTAACTTTATTGAACAGGCATTCATTAAGTTTCTGCCACAAAACCCTTAACAGCTTTGTTCTAATCCAGATATGCAGTATTTAACATGTTGACCACACCATTGCACATTAAATATAGCTGTTGTAGTACAATATTTCCTCAAACTATGAATTGTGGTTCTTACAATACTGCATGTCTGTAGCCCCCTAAAAGCCTTTTCTGGTAGCGAATTGTGCTCAAATGCTCCGCTGGTTCATGAAATGAAGACTTATATGAAGTCAATGCTCCTAAAGAGTCATTCATAAAGTTGAGGAAAGTGTCAAGGTATGACTTTCAGACAAACACTGGTCATGCTTAGGCATTGAATTTGTTTTAGGTGTATAATCCTCACAGGGTGGAAATGTGGATCAAATTAGCGAGAGATCTGATTGAGCAAGATTATGGTAGTGTATTGGTGAACACTTGGAACAGGATTTCAACTTCTCAAACATTTATATATCTTGGTAATTAGCCTAACAGGGTGGGTAGAAATTTTATTTCGCTTTGCACCATTGTTTTCCCACAAAATAAATGGACACTTCCTGAATGCGTCATTGTCGGAAGGGGTTTTCTTAAATGGAGAATTATGACAGACGGGCTAGAAAGGTCATATTTTATGGCTTATATTTCTGAAGTTGATAACACCCGGGGACATGGCAAAACAAACATCCACTGAAGGGGAATTTTATGGATTTAAGGTAAAGGATACCTAGCCTTTTGGGATCCACATTGTACACCAAGATTTTCCCTGAGGACGAAAAGCACCATAGGAATGACCCAATTAATCAAGTTTGCTTGTTTTTACAGTAACGTAAACCACAATACTTAGAAGGGTCGATATTTTACCTCTATGGCAATACGATGTAATTGAGCCCCTTGAATCTTAATTTGAGCATGAGTGTCATGGTAACAGGACAGTATAAAACTGAGCTGAAATGTTCCATTTGCAAAACATTTACATCCGTTAGTGTGCATTTCTCCTTTGCCAAGACCTGATTACACAGGTGTACCTTGTGGACAAAGCCCACTTTAAAATGTGCAGTCCAACACTGCCTGTGAATGAATATAAGGGAATGTGCAATGTCCACCAGAGATGTGAATGTTAATTTCTAAACCATTTTAGAATTTGGTATTACGCGTAACACATCAAGTTTCGCGTAGCTTTTCTTTTTCCAGATATAAATGCTTTGATTTATGCCTGAAATAGAATAGCTCTTTACAAAATACCTTACCAAACAACCATCCCATTAACAGAAGACACCAACAGTTGAGTATCATTTACATTTTTTTTATTAAATCGGTCAGGCGTTTAGACGGTCTCTTGGATGGGGGGCTCGTAGCCGTCGGCCCTATCCACCTTAGCCCCAGTGTCATCCCCAGAGGGCTTGGCTGTACTGCTGCCACCACCCTCACCGTGTAGCTCCATCAGTTTGCCCACTGGAAGGAGAGAAGAACATAAGCACAACACCAGAATACAACTCAACAGGCTGTTAGACACATTGGATAATTTAGTATCCTAGGCTGTGTTTACACAATCCAAATCTGATCTTTGACAATTAATTGGCCAAAAGATCAGAATTTGGCTGCCTGTGAATGCAGCCATATCGGCATATGTTAAGATACAATTACGTCGTATGGAACTGCTGCCAGATGCTGGGGAGGGGACCTTAGTGGTCATGATTAAACCAAGCTCAGTCAAAGGTGACCTTCAATAACCTTGGTAGTTTAAGGTTGTTTTTTAATGCATGGTAAGTTTGACAAAGATCCGGAATAGGCTTTCTTTCACACCATCAATTGTCTAGTATTGTGCCATCTGTCGGAGCCATGATCACTCCAAGTACCCACTGTTCTGGGTCCTTGGCGTAGACATAACCCTTTCACTCTCCGCCCCTTATGACACAGGCTCGACACATTGTCGGACTGCAACGCCTCAAGGGGCAGGATAGGTTTGAGGTTCAGGGTGACTTACACTCAAACTTGGGTTTCTTCAGCATCTTAACCTTCCTGACGTAGACGTCGTGGAGTGGGTAGATGGACTGGCAGGCCTTCTCAATGTCCTTGCCAACAGAGTCAGGGATCCTAGAGGACAAAGGGAAAAGTGAATCAGTTAGAGGGAACCTGGCTTGGCTACTGAAAATGACCAGCTGAGAGATCTAGTTAAATTACTGGCTGCCTTCATTGAATGCCATTCAACTTACTCAGACATCAAAACTTAACTGTACACAATTAAAAATGCAGGAAAAGTGTTCAACACAGCCAACAATTTTGTTGAAATAAATTTGGTTATTCTAACAGCCAAATAATATGCATGCCCATATATGCACTCCATGTTGCATTTCACATAGACCACATCTTCCCAGAGTGCAGAACATTCTACTGAACCAGCAACAGAACGGCGAACGTCCTTACAGCTTGTTGACGACTTCCTTCAAGTCGTTGGTCTGGACCTCACGGGTCATGATCTCCATCATCTTCTTCCTGATCTGACGGACCTGCTGGTGCTGGGCGTACGACGTCTTCCTGATCTGGTTGGTGCGCTTCTTGGTGAAGCCGACGCAGAACAGACGCAGGAGGTAGCCGTCGGTGGTCTTCACGTCCACATGGGCCTCAATCATGGTCTGGCGGGGAGACGGATGAAGGTCAATGAATAGTTTTGGGTACATTGGCCCCAACACGTGATCATTAACATTACAGGGAAGAGGTTAATTTATATCGTTGTGATTACCCATAATGGTACATCACTTTTGAAGGTGGTGCGACAGTATTAGGATACAATGTTGAAACAGTGGTTTACATTCCATGTATGCGGAGAAAACTATGAGGGAAAGGCGGCGCCTTTCAGCTTAAAGTTGCAATGACACTTTATGGGCGACCTGACCAATTTCACACAGAAATTTGAGTTATAGCTCTGCCATTCTCAATGAAAGGAAGTATGCTTCCTGATCTTAAGTTTTGCATCTTTTACAGACCAGCTTCGAACAGCTAAAAACACAAAATGTTTAGTAATATTACATCGGTTTAACGATTCTCTAAACAATGACTGGTTGTTTTATCAAACTGAAATTAGGCAAATTAAATGGCGGTGTGATTCCTGCTTATTGCACCTTAATGACAGGATGACCCATTTCCATACATTTTGTACTGCAATTATAAACATATCAAAAACACATTATCTCCACAAATCCAGCTGTGTGTTACATCCTCCTATAGGATCCCTCACCTGCCACTTCTTGACCATGGAGCACATCTTGTCACGGGTCAGGTCCATGCCGTGGAAGTTGGTCAGGCAGTTCTTGCCCTGCACGTCTTCTGAGATCAGCTTGAACTTGCGGAAGGCCACCTCATCGTTCTGCAAGTCAGCGAGGCTCACCTCGAACACACGTCCCTTCAGACCATCAGAGGCGATTCCTAGTAGAACAGATTAGTTAATGTGGGACGCAGTGAGGGGAATGGAGGCCAAGGCAGGGAACATCAGCTCTCTTTACCAGTAGTCAGTTGCAATCATTGGGCCGAAACAATTTGTCATCATGCATTCCCATTGTGTTAAGTACGGTACAAACAAAACCAAGACGAGACCGACAAGTTGAAACCATTTTAAAAAGGGAAGACTAAAAAAGGACATTACTGACCAACAAACCCATATTTAAAGTTAGTTTAAGGACAACTTCAGGACTTAGTTGGGACTCAGAGTTGTGCATCGTTCTTGTGTTGATGGAGAATAACCCGACCACCATAGTTGGCTTTGACAAAAAAAACTCTTCCTGTCAACAAAAGCACATGTATAATCTCTAGGAACTCCTTACCAAGACGTAGTGAAATGTGTACCTCGCTATTAAATAAATGGTAGATTTTGGGGTAGGAAGTCTTGCGTGAAGTGCGTGGTATAATGGCAGACCGCTGTCTAAATTGGCAGGAATATGGTGCGGTTCGGACAAAAGTTGGATACTGATGTTTATTTGATAGCGCGGGACATTGCACTTTGTCTGGTAAATTCCTAGAGATTATACCTATGCTTTTGTTGACCGGAAACATTTTTGGCGAAGCCTGCTGTACTGCGGTAGGGCTATTAGCCGTCGCCACCCACCAGAACGATACACAACTCGGGAGTCCAACCAATATACAGACTCCCAAAGTTGTCCCAAAGCTAGTTGAATTAGGCTACCTAACTAGCTACAGTACAAGGTCAGGAGTTCACGTTTTAGTCACCTCACTTGAATCAACCCTTAGTTTTCAAACAGTGCTATAATTCCACAGAACCATGTGGCTCTGTCTGCAGTTATTTTGCTGCATGTTAGTCTTCATACTGGTAGCCATCACCACTGAACCATGTGTTGCTTCATTAATCGGCATCATCCGTTGGAGAAACAAACTTACTGGTTCCCTGAGTCCTGGATACCAAGGTCTTGCCAATGTTGCGGATGTTGAACATAGCGGGTGCCTTGACATCATACCAGTCCTTCTTGGAGAAAGGGTCGACACTGGGGATAGAGAAAGTAGTGTGGTCAATACCAGTTCTGTAAACTGTTTTGATGACACAGGCCTATGTAGCTAGCTAAAGAAACTAAGGTTAGCTAAAGAAACTAAGGTTGCAGTCTAGTTTACGCGAAACCAACCAAAGGGCTAACGTTAACTTGTTTTGTCAAATGCTGGCAATGGTATGAACTCAACTTCCAGTACAATCAAACGTGGAAATTCAACAGGTATCTGGCTAATCAATAAAACATGACTGTGATAGCATAACGTTAGCTAGCTGGTTACTAATGTAAGGCACAGCTAACTGGCTAAATTATCTTCTCTGACAAATTATCAGCTAACTGGCTAAATTATCTAATCTGACAAATGATCATTTTCTTGCTAAAGACCGAAGGGTTGGCACCACGCACATGTAGCCCTGGCTACAATACTTTAATTCTGTTTGACTACATCATTTCGTAGAAAATACTTCGTCTAGCCAACGTTGTCCACGTTACGTTCATGGATGACTGTCTGCCATCTTGCTAGCCACCATAGTTACAGGGGTGATCTAGTTAGGTAGCTTAGCTTGTTAAGACTGCCTGTAATCTTGCGACATCGGCTGTGTGTGCATTTCGGCATATTTATATAAAATGCTTCACGATATGCAGCCTGTGTTAAGACTTTGACAGTCTCTTACATAACAGTTCAGTGTAGCTTATGCACAAACTCATGAATACTGAATGTGCGGTGAGCCTAGCAGATTAGCAACAGTGACCGGTCGGAGTGCATCCAGTTAAAATCAACCTCATCTTTCACATTTTCAAACTGAAAGTCAATAACCTGAACTTAATAGTGTGTATTGCGTGATTTAATGAATGAATTGCGCTACTTACATCTTCTTTTTGGCACCTTTTTTGCCACCTTTGGTCAGCCTCTTATTCTTGCCGACTGCCATGTTGGCTATAGGGAGTGAAAGAGAAGGAAATAGGAATTATCGCGAGTGTTAAAGACAGAGCTGAGATTCCTCACATCTCGCGACTCGCGATATGTTGAGACCAAGACTCGCACGATGTCGTTCCGTACTGGCCAAGCGTGACATCGCAGTCCTTTATTTGATACGTTATAACAACATTTAATAAACTCAGGAAGTGTTTGCTACATTGTAAGATATAGTATTGTTATGCTACAATATTGATATTTCTATCCTGATTCTACTGTATCCACTACAATAGCTGCTGCTTCTGCAAAAGCTAATGCGGATCCAAATAAACAATTAACGTTAAACACACCCACTTTGACATTTAGCTCAGTTCAAACGCTCACATGAATGATTGACATTCAGTCTGACGCATATTGTGTTGTGTGTCTGAAATTCTGTAAATAAATACATAATCATATTATATAATTCATATATGATTTATAATAATATGAATCTCTGTTCCAGAATAAATGAATATGTTTTTATGTATTTATTTCACCTTTATTTAACCAGGTAGGCTAGTTGAGAACAAATTGTCATTTGCAACTGCGACCTGGCCAAGATAAAGCGTAGCAATTCGACACATACAACAACACAGAGTTACACATAGAATAAACAAACATACAGTCAATAATACAGTAGAACAAAAGAAAACAGAAAGTCTATATACAGTGAGTGCAAATGAGGTAAGTTAAGGAAATAAATAGGCCATGGTGGCGAAGTAATTACAATATAGCAATTAAACACTGGAATGGTAGATCGGCAGAAGATGAATGTGCAGGTAGAGATACCTGGGTGCAAAGGAGCTAAATAAATAAATAAATAAATAAATAAATAAATACCAGTATGGGGATGAGGTAGGTAGATAGATGGGCTGTTTACAGGTAGGCTATGTACAGGTGCAGTGATCTGTAAACTGCTCTGACAGCTGGTGCTTAAAGCTAGTGAGGGAGATGTGAGTCTCCAGCTTCAGAGATTTTTGCAATTCGTTCCAGTCATGGGCAGCAGAGAACTGGAAGGAAAGACGACCAAAGAAGGAATTGGCTTTGGGGTGACCAGTGAGATATACCTGCTAGAGCGCGTGCTATGAGTAGGTGCTGCTATGGTGACCAGTGAGCTGAGATAAGGCGGGGCTTTACCTAGCAGAGACTTGTAGCCAGTGGGTTTGGCGACGAGTATGAAGCGAGGGCCAAACAACGAGAGCGTACAGGTTGCAATGGTGGGTGGTGTATGGGACTTTGGTGACAAAACGGATGGCATTGTGATAGACTGCATCCAGTTTGTTGAGTAGAGTGTTGGAGGCTATTTTATAGATGACATCACCGAAGTCGAGGATCGGTAGGATGGTCAGTTTTACGAGGGTATGTTTGGCAGCATGAGTGAAGGATGCTTTGTTGCGATATAGGAAGCCGATTCTAGATTTAATTTTGGATTGGAGATGCTTAATGTGAGTCTGGAAGGAGAGTTTACAGTCTAACCAGACACCCAGGTATTTGTAGTTGTCCACGTATTCTAAAACAGAGCGGTCCAGAGTAGTGATGCTTGACGGGCGAGCAGGTGCGGGCAGTGATCGATTGAAAAGCATGCATTTAGTTTTACTTGCGTTTAAGAGCAGTTGGAGGCCACGGAAGGAGAGTTGTATGGCATTGAAGCTCGTCTGGAGGTTAGTTAACACAGTGTTCATATGCATAAACATGGAACTGAGTATAAAATATAAATTAGATCAGCCACTGGTTTTTACTGTGGCAGTGAAATATGATGCACCAACACTTTCACAAATTAACAAAATTCAATTTACAGTCGCTGTCTGTGGAGAAATTAGCAGTCATTTGAGCAGACCCATAATAACTTAAATAACTTCACCCAAAATATTCACTCACATATTCATGATGAAGGAAAGACTATTCGCCTGAATTACAAGAAAATAAACATAATATTGACTTAACTCAGTGTTTTCCAAACTCGGTCCAGGGGACCCCAGGGTATACATGTTATAGTTTTGGCCTAGCACTACACAGCTGATTCAAATAATCATAATGTAATGATGCATTGATTATTTGAATCAGATGTGTAGTGCTAGGGCTTAAAAACAAAACATGCATCCCTTGGAGTTTGGAAAACACTGACTTAACTATTCACAACATGTTATGCATGTTATGTTAAACTACTGTATATCTTATATGCATGTTATTCTGTTAAACTATATCTTATATGCATGTTATTATGTTAAACTATATGTTATATGCATGTATATTACTCAATACTCTGCACTGTATTACACTATTCAGTCAGTCAAGTACACTGCGTGACAGTCAACCCTAACATGCTGTATTAGTGAACCAACAAGTGAATATTTAATGAAGAAAACAGGTTGAACCTGAATCTCAAACCGTTAACATTCCATGCAGGTATGTCTTGCTTCCTCCCATTATTAGGACACTGATACAACTGTGTCACTACAGGGTTAGGGATGACGCCTAGCTGGGCAGAACCTGGCGACAATGTAAACATTGATTCATTCTAGACCTACATTGTCTCTACACTCTTAGAAAAAAGGGTTCCAAAAGGGTTCTTCGGCTGTCCACATGTAGAACCCTCTGTGGACAGGGTTCTTCATGGAAACCAAAATAGTTCTCCATGGAACCAAAAAAGGTTCTTCAAAGGGTTCTCTTATGGGGACAGCTGAACAACCCTTTTGAGTTCGAGATAGCACTATTTTTCTAAGATTGTATACAGTATCTGAAAGGTACTCTTTAATGCTCAACATATGCTTCTACACCTGCATTGCTTGCTGTTTGGGGGTTTAGGCTGGGTTTCTGTACAGCACTTTGAGATATCAGCTGATGTACGAAGGTCTATATAAATAAATTTGATTTGATTTGATATGTCCTAATGTTGGTGAGGCCTAATTTGGCCAAATCCCTCATATGGACAGTATACATAAATCATATACATTGTATAAATGAGTCTGAATGTGCATGTTAGAGACATGTTGTAACACCTAGTGAAGTTTCATTTAAATAGAATTAATAACGTACCTGTCATCTCCTTGTCAAGGATAATCCCTGATCAGGAGAATGGAAGTGGGGGTCTTTAAAGCTCAACCACCATCCAACATGGAGTAAGTTCTTATCTTGTCACTGAAAACGTTTTGAACCACTCATCTGGCTTTAAAATCAACAGGCGCCGAAAATATTCTTACTCTTGTCACTGAAAACGTTTTGACCTTCTCGCCTGGTTGAAGTCAACCAAAATCAAGAGAGGTGCAGCAACCTCTTCTCTCAAAACATGCCTCCAAAAATGTTATCTTGATTGCCTGCCATATTGCCTACCTTCTGTAGCATGCTGCTAAAAATCAGCCTCCTATTCAGAAAGGCATCATCATCATCATCATCACAAGGATAAATTCACCCACTGGGCACACACTGGTTGAATCAATGTTGCTTGCTTTCCAAACTGTACGTTTTTCCCACTATGTGTATTTCGACATTTGCAAAAGGCAAACCGACAGCTACATAGAATATAATCCATAGATGGCAGTTTCCATTGAAATCAGGACTGGCAGCCAATGATAGTGTACCCATGAGTTTAACACTCAAATTGCCAGGGTAAGAGGTTCCAAATCCCTTTTATGCATTATATGTCTATGGCCACAATGCAACAAGATGTATATTTGGCGTGCATGCTGGTCAAATTGCGGCCTCCCCGACTGTAGGCAACCGGTAACTGCCAAAATAAAGTAAACACTTAAGTGAGGGATACAAAGTGAATGTTATGGTGTGTGGGGTGCAATTTCCTGGCATGGTTTATGTCCACTTGTAGAATCTATGCCAAGGTGCATTGAAGTTGTTCTGGCAGCTTGTGGTGACCCAATACACTTTATGCTGTTGTTTCCTTTATTTTGCAGTACACTGTATGCACTTCTGATACAATTTAACTGATATATCCACCAATATTTTTTTGAAACTATTGATCCTCTGTGGCTATATTATGCTCGTCACGGTCGTCATAAACAGGAGACCAAGGCTCAGCGTGGTAAGCGTACATTCTACTTTTATTAACCGAATACAACACTGAACAAAAAGAACGAAACTAACGAAACTAACGAAACTAACCTTAAAGCTAATATGGCTAGTTCAGACAGGCAACTAAACATAGAATAAGAACCCACAAACTACCCAAGGAATATGGCTACCAAAATATGGTCCCCAATCAGAGACAACGATAAACAGCTGCCTTTGATTGAGAACCAATCTAGGCAACCATAGACATATAAACACCAAGACTACAAAAACTCCTAGACATACAAAAACCTCTAGACAATAAAAAAAACTAAACAAACCACCCTCGTTACACCCTGACCTATCCAAAATAATAAAGAAACAAAGATAACTAAGGTCAGGGCGTGACAGCTCTCTGGGGTATTTTGAACATTGAGAGCAGGCTCCTGTGGTTGGATTAAAAAAAACGCAATTGTGTTTTTTTGGCTCTTGGGCCCAGCGCCTGACTCACGCAATTGACCAGTCACATTTATTTATTATGCAGTTTTTTATTAATCGGTTACCCAATCAAGGCAGGAACCCCCAGTTACCCACGTGGGAACCATACCTCCTCTCCTCCCCCCTCTGATGATTAGTAGAGCAGCAGCAGCAGGTTGTCTACACTCATTGAGAGTGGGCTCCTGAATCCTTCTGTGGTTGCAGTCAAAAAATTATAATATATACTGTATATATGCTTCTTGGGCCCCCCACTGGCCTGGGCCCAGGGGCTTCAGCCCCGGTAAACCCCTGCATTAAACCGGCCCTGTCCATGTCATTTCAACAAAATGACATTGAACCAAAGTGGAATAGACCTTGAATTGACATCTGTGCCCAGTGGGTAGTCTCTGGAGAGACATGTGTAATTCCCTCTTGTCATCATAATGCAACAGCCTTCACTCAGCTTAGTTTTCTGATCGAATCTGCCCCATGGGGGGGTTCAAAGTAAATCCAAGCTTCACGCAGAATACATTTCTTAAAGAGAACAGTCAAGAGGATGTGTTTTCGAACTGTATGGTTTTAGAAGCCTTTATTTGTTCAGAAAATTTAAAAAATATATATTTCCCTTAGGTATTGATTTGGAAGGATATAATGAATGTTCAACCAATCAAAAAATGACAGCACTTTGGCACAACGCTGTGTGAGTAGCTGAATTCATTAATGTGTTGTGGAACACAAAAGACAAAACAAGAAAATAAAATGTTGTAAATGAAATGTGTATTTAATTTACATCATCAAGGTTGCAGTTCAACAGCACACTATGAAATACAAGTTACTATATCAACACTCTCTCTTACTTTCATTTTGTAGGTTACCTCAGGTAAGTCAGTGCAAATGTGTCTTGACTTGAACCCACTCAACATAGCCTGCATGTAAATTAAAGCATTGCACTGTAGTAAGCACTTGTATTTCAGGTCATTGCTACTGAGACCAACCTTGACTTTGGCTACGTCCCAAATGTAACCATATTCCCTTTACAGTGCACTTCTTTTGATCAGAGCCCCCTATTCCCCATAGGGCTCTGGTCAAATGTAGCGCACATTAAAAGGAACAGGGTGCCATTTGGGACGCATCATCTGTCTAATGCTGGAACTCAAGTGACTGCCTTGTGTCCCAGTGTCCCCAGGGAGAGGGACTGCTTGTGAGGTCAAAACAATTGTGGCGCTGCCTGACTCCTTGGCAACAGCACTAGAACTGTGTCCTAAAATGGCACATTATTCCCCACACAGTGCACTCCTTTTGACGAGAGCCTTATGGGCCCTGGTAAAAAGTAGTGCACTATATAGGGAATACTGTGCCATTTAGGATGCAGCCTAGGACTGGGAGGCATCCCACATTCCACTGAGCAACTGAAGTCATCCTGTATCAGAGCCTCCTAGGAGATGAGAGGAGACACACATCTTTATGATGCAATAACGATCTTTGTTCAAATACATTGCATTTGATCTTTGCTTACATTTCAATCATACATAGGCTATTCAATATACGGAGGCTAAATGAAATAGAAACCTATCTGACAATGTATCTATTCGGTCTCATAAACGCCTTAAACAAGTTTCAAGTTTTAATGTCACATGCACAAGTACAGTGCAATGCCTTTCTTGCAACATGGGTCAGTGACTGGAAGAGGCAGGAGAAGCATCGCTGTCACATCGTTTTAATGTCTAGTTTCTATCACCTCCGGTTGCATTACAGCTGTCAATGTTCCACTGCATGGACAGTAGAGAGAAACATCACAATTTACATATCTCATGTGAATATGACTTATATATTTTATTTACCACAGGACATTATTTTGTCTACTCTTATTTTTTTAGCAATAATATAAACATGTTTACAAATGTTTCCCTGTCTACACAACTGTAACCATGGTTGCATAATGTGGGTAGATAATGCCTAAAGTCTGCCTATAGGAGAAAATAAACATTACATTGACAACCATTATTACAGCCTAATCCTTAGAGTTTGTTTAATGCAAAATCTCTGGTATGTCTTTGAGTGCACAGCGGTACATGACTCCTGACTCGAGCAAGTATCTTCCTCTTGCCTTCAGACGTCCAACCGGCTGCAATATGAGGCGAAATTGTACATTTGACTCTATTCCTTTGGAACCCGAATGTTTGTGAAGCCCTGCTCGTTTCCTGCATTATAAGCCTCCCCTCTGTCCCTAACATGAACAAGTCCACAGCGCCATCCACCTGGGCTACACCTGAGACCATTGAGATATATCAACGCCTGAGACACCCTGTCGAAGTCACTCGATGCCCACTGCGCATGCTCCACTCATTACGGTTCTCTTCGCAGCAGGATATTATGCTGGCAGCACGAACGCGGATGTTTCCCCCCCGTAAATAAGAGTCCCCGGTTAATACATGTTAAACTTAGAGAATATCAATTTTTTTGCAATCTATGGCGGTACAACTGTTTTTCACAGCATTGCAACCAATGTATTGATTTTCTGGTATTATTTATGCATTTATTTAGAAAGTTTAAACAAATACTGGAATGTTGAAAGCTATTGTGTAGGCTGCATTTAAATAAATACATGTTTAATAAAATACAAATATATGTTATTGTAATTATTCAATAAAGTCTGCAAAACATAAATTGGTCTCTTGTGCTAGGCAACGAGTACTTTTTGGGTTGTAGAGACTACCTGTCTCATATAAACTGTGGTGGGAAATACTCAGTTTCATCTCTACTAACCAAATATAATTAGCTTTGGCGGTGGACTGTGTCGCACAGCCGGCTGCTGGCTTTTCACTCCACCCCCTCCAATGCAGCACACTGTTATAGACTCTTCATGGGATACATATTGGCTTGTTAAGATTACTTTTCTACCCTCCTCAGATAAAGTTTGGTGTGTCAAATACTCAGTTAATACTCAGCCAGCAGCAGACCGTGTGACACAGTCCCCTTCAAAAATGACACATATTTGGTTATTAGAGTCCCTACTGAGTATTTTCCACCCCACATTAGCTGAGACAGGTATAAAAGTTACCTCTACTGTATGTGTATCTTATATTTTTTCCCATTTTTTTTCTTCAGAAATGACCTATTGCCTTTTCATGTTGGCAGAGTAAAAGTGGCCATTGATTCAAATGTAATATATTTTGAATTGTAATGTTTTGAAATGCGGGCTTTTATTTTAAAGGTTTCCTCGTTACCATACGAACATGACGTCATCATTTGTGCCGCTGGCAGAATACTGGTATAATACTGTCATGGCGGGGAAGAGCTGTAGCAGGGGGTAAATCAGGAAGAGAAAGCGCTGTAAGTGGGTTAACACTGAAATTTGAACAAGTCTTGCCGTTTTTAGGGAAGGACCGAGTGGATGACTGCTGTCCCTTGTCGATCACCACTGGCGCTGTTGCGGTACTTGAGCCACGTTAAGGAGTTCTTGCTCATGACAGCACTCTACCTGTCAAGCCTGCTGTGACAATAGCAAGTTCTACTGCTGTAGCTTGGCTGGACTAGTGAAGAAATGAAAGTCGCAGGTGCCTCTTATATTTTGACAGAGGGGAGGAAGGGCAAGGTCTCTGCGACTTGCCTTTAGAACCAAATCTTATTAAGCCGGTCCATTTTAGTGAACGGTTTTTGATGCATTATTTCATTCGCCTCCTCATCAAGTTTCTGACCGGGGGAGAGGAGTTCTGCATGGAAACGCAGTGACAACTCCAGTGTCGCGGTGTCATCGGCTAGAAATCAAACCCTCATGCTCCTGTACCTTTCGCGGGCTACAAAACATACTTTGTTGACTCGAAGGCTTATTTTAGGAACTGTTTTGAATGGGGAGGGAAATATTTTCGTTGTTTACCTCCAGACTGTCGACATAACTGGAAAGAGGATACCATAGATTTTGTTCTTTCACCGACTTTCCTGTATCCCATTACCGCCTTTGGGGGTGAACAGGTGCCTTACCTGTTACTGCCACCTGTCCTCCTGTAGCAATGGCTAGCGAGGAGACGCCTGGTGCTGGGCGACCAGCCGGGCAAGGTGATGGATCTGCGGCGGTGTCGCTCAACCCTGGGATCCCAATCCGAGGAATCAAAATGAAATTCGCTATCCTCGCCGGCCTGGTGGAAGTTGGGGAAGTTTCCAACCGGGACATTGTGGAGACCGTCTTCAACCTGGTAAGCTGATTATCGGAAGCTACACTCTAATCTAAATAGTCCCTGGATAGGGAAATAGTCCCTGGAAACCGTCCATAGAGGATCGTGTTACATTGTCTACCAACCTGCCTTTTCTATTTTTCTGGTACACCTTAGGCTACATCCTGGCCACAATATGTGTTTATAATGAAGGCTATATTGTGACTCGGCTACTTCATTAGCTAGCCTACTATATGGTCCCATAGCTGAGTACATAATATTTACTTTCCATGATAAGGATAACTAGAGTAGTAGGCTATGCGGAACTAGGCTGTAGCCTATTAGTTAGAAATGTGTGGGCTCATGGTGCATACGAGTTTTCTTTGTAGAATTTGTATGGCTATATTGGTTTTACAAATCATTACTTGGGAAAGCTTTGTAACCAAGCAGCGAGGCATGATCACTTTTCTTATTGTTCATACAGGATGCAATGTGCATGGGTTTATCCTGTTCAAAGTTATGTTTATAGCCCTACAGTGGAGGTGTAATACCCATAAAACCTAGCCATCCAGGGATACGGTTCCAATAGTTTTTTCCACCATCCATTTTTCCCATAGGGGATTTTTAGAAACAATAAGGTCTGTGTTTTGTGTAGTCTTACCCTGGTGTGGCGTTTTGATAGCCATGTAAATCTCTCTCAGACAACTTGTATCCAATATATTCGGCTCTATTTACTCTCAGATTCGTATGCATCATGCAAAACTACAAATCCCTGCAAGCTCCTGCACATCATCTCAAGCTGAAACCTTTGCTTTCAGGTATTGTGTCAATTTAAAACGTGCACAAGACAGTTCACAGAATTGTCAATTTTAAAGAAATATAGCCAATTTATTCAGTACTGCATTTAGCTAACATTAGATAGTTAATCCAGAGATTCTTACCTTTGCCTCGATTCAGTCAGTCTCTTCCAGATCATCATGGCATTTGTAGTTCATTATGGTAGCCACATTAGCAGCTAATTAGCGTTTCAGTTTTGGGTGGTAAATACAGGTGAATATATTAATAAGTCACTTTGTCCTAGAGAGATTTACACTGTTATCAAAATGTCATGCCAAGGTAAGCCTTCATGAAACATGCCCTCATTTGAATTGTTTCTAAAATCTCCAATGGGAAAAATGAATGGTTGAAAAACGATTGGAACTATTTCCCTGTTTGACCGCTAGATTTGATAGGTATTATGACTCCTACTGTGGCACTCTATAAGTACTAAAGTGAAATCTTAGTGACACTTTAGTAACAGTTCTACAGTGGGAGTGTAATAGACACAAGTGCATACTTGTTGGACTATAAGTATATGGGAACAGGGCCAATATGATATCTCTCTGTCATGATTTCAGTTTGTTTAAAAGAGGTGTGTCATATTTCATGATAGTCTGCTCAAATTGCACAATATTATTCTAAGGTATCTCTGCAAGGTCTCTCTCTCTCTCTCTGTCATTGGTTGGCTGCAGACATTGAGGCTCAGGTCTAGGAATGAATGAAACTAATAGAGGATAGGCTAGTGAGTCGCTGAAGCAGAGCATGGAGGATTAAGTGGAAAAAGAGCAGGAAAGGCTGGCAGTTAATGAGAACGGGAGGAAGAACTGCTTTGTCACTGTGGCAACACAATGGAGTCACACACACACACACACACACACACACACACACACACACACACACACACACACACACACACACACACACACACACACACACACACACACACACACACGGCACTGTGTCCCTCCCTCCCCACGTGAACACTAAAGTCCCTCATAGAGTCAGCCCTCACCCTCAGGTAGCCGTGAGGAAAGTGGATAAGTGTCTGGCTGCTGGAACAACGCCCTAGCATTTAGAATGCTGTTTCAAATGTCATTCCAAATATAGAATTCCAAGCATGATTTTTTTTTGGGGGGGGGGGGGGTCAAACATTTTTTCTGTCGCTGATGTCTTTCAGTTGAACGATATCACAGTGGTACTAGTTTTATGCTCCGTCGTGTTTCCGAGCTTGGTTTTCAGCTTTGTGCTGCTGGCCTACACGGTGTGAGATAAACCCAGAAATATTACCCTCTGGCGACGTGTCTTTTATAAAGTGCATATTCATGATAGTTTCTTTATCCAGAGAGGAGAAGACATAATTGCAGTACACAACCTGCCAGGTCTCCGATGTGCCAGAGTGAGGGGATCTCTCAGGCTGTGCCTGCATCCCAAATGGCACCCTATTCCCTACATTCTGCATTTCTTTTGAACAGAGCCATATGGGACCTAGGTCAGAATTAGTGCACTATATTTTTTATTTATTTGATTTATTTCACCTTTATTTAACCAGGTAGGCAAGTTGAGAACAAGTTCTCATTTACAATTGTGACCTGGCCAAGATAAAACACCTTATTCCATATAAGGGAATAAGGTGCCATTTGGGAAACAACGCGAGTCCCTAAGCCTACTGATGTGTTTGTACCCGACCTGTCTCCCCTCCATTCCCTCTTGTTTGTTTAGCATGGCCAATGTCATTTGAGGTTTTTGAGACATGGCACTTTGCATTTCATGCTCTGTGCTCTTCTTTCTGATCTCTCCTTCTGCTCTCTCTCTCACACACACACACACACACACACACACACACACACACACACACACACACACACACACACACACACACACACACACACAGCTGGATTTATCATATTGGCTGGAACCTCCTCTCTCCAGAAGTGGCTAATTTGCAGTCGCTCCGCAGATGACTCATACACCCATTGTTAGGTCAAAGACACAATACATTTTTCCTCAAACAAATCTCTCTCAAATGAATAGGATATCCAGCCAGACTTAGGATTGTGCAAGGGATCATGGGTAGCGTAGCATTCTGAATTAGGGCTGTCCGTGACTAAAAGAAATCTTGGTCTACCAAGAGTCGTCTGTTCTTTCGACGCATCGATTGGTCAACATTTTTAAACGTGTATTTTTCCATATGTAGACACATCCTATGTGTTTTAATCAAATAAACTATATGCACTGAGCTTATCTGGTGCTTTCAGCGCACTGTTTGATGAAATAATTAAGATGCTCAAATGACTAGAGGGAGCGACCTAATTGATTTGTTTGTGCTCAGACTTGCTGTGCTGTGTTAAAAAAGGACAGCGAGGGACTGTGACTAGCATCCATTGCCTCTCTCCTCCATGTTGCAGTGACCACTACTGAACTTCAACAGTGTTTATCCTGCTGTCCATGTTGCTGAAGCTGCAACAAAATTACAGCCATTTCTGACTGAAAAGTTCTATTACCAAAATCCCTCATGTTTAGGAAAAACATTCCCTATTCCCTCAATACCGATATGACATTTTTGACCGATATAAAAAAAATTAGCGGCCTTTTCAGCATTCTAGTACAGTTAATTAGTTAGACCACTGCGCCCATGTGTGTGTTAAGGCACCAGAGTCTCTGGTTCGAATCCAGGCTGTATCTCATCTGGACATGATTGGGAGTCCCGTAAGGCAGCGCACAGTTGGCCCAGCGGTGTCCGGATTTAGCCGGGGTAGGCCGCCATTTGTAAATAAGAATTTGTTCTTAATTAACTGACTTGCCTAGTTAAATAAAGGGCACACACACAAGTTATTTTGTTGGCATTTATGCATGTCCCCATTACCAGTAAAACATAATCAAACCTAAAAAGTTGTTTCGCGCACCTTCAGTTTTGGTTAAAAAAAAGAAGCTAGCTAGCTCATGGATGCAAACAATGTTCTTCCCCAAAAACATAGCAAAACGTCACCTGTTTCAGTAGCTATATAGTTAGCTAGCTAGGTGTCATCTAAAAATAACCCTAATTTATATGACCGTTCTTATTTGATTAATGGTGGTCGGAAGCTAGCCACAATAAGGATTAGCCGCAATAGTGGACTTTGCAGTTAGCCTTCAAACTAAAAAAATATGGCTTAATTCTACTATTTGCATCACTGTCAATGACATACTTTTATTTTGAAGGCAAACTGCAAATTCCACTATTGTGCCTAATCCTTATTGTGGCTAGCTTCACAACACGACCCGTTCTGGTTACTGTGCTACTGTATCTATTGTATTTATTTTGACATGCAAAGACCCAAACGGCGTTCCATAGTATGTATGTCATGAAGCTAATAGCAGTGACACTATTACTGTGTAACTCCGGTAGGGCAACATCGGAAAAATAGCGCATTTGGTAGTGTTTACCGGTGCAGAGAACAGTTGATTGTCAAGGGCAATGAATTCCATTTATCTTGGCTTTAATGTATTTCACCTTTGTTGTATCGCTGACATTTTTTTACTCTCTCAAATGACTGCTTGACTTGTTGACTGCTTGATCCACACAGCAGACATTGTGGGCTAGTTTAGGAATGCTATGTTGCATGTATATAGCAAAATTTGACGTGATGTCAATACCCCATGTACCTTGGTTATATAGGTATGCACGTCAGCTTTGACATCGGTTTTGCACATCGACATTAAACTAGACATCCGATTCCGATATGTTCACCGATATATCGTGCACTACCCTCAACCCTCGCAGGTGACCAATAGGGCCTGACCTATAGAATATTATAACAAACTCTGAACACGTGACAATAAAATGGGTACAGGGGACATGAAAAACTCGAAACAGGGGAATGTACTTACTGGTTGCTCAGAAGGTAAAGGGTGAAGTCAGATCTGTTATATAAATTTGACTAGTTGTGGAAAATACTGGAGATCAAGACAAAGAAGGTAATTTAGCAAGCGCTGCATCCATGTTATGTGCGGCAAACAAGTGCTGTTAGATTACAGTATCATTTTTTGGACAGTTTGGAACAATGTAAACAACACTAAATAAATGATCAGGTTACCAGAGAGTCTGTTGTACTATTTATTTTTGTAAAGCCTTTATTACGGCAAAGACCAAAAACAGTTGCATTCATTTATGAATGTAATTTCTGAAATGGAACGGTTTGCTAATTATTCTAGAATCACTTTATTTTATTTTAAAACGAAAATACTTGATTGCATTTAAAATGAATGATTGATTGATGCTGTAGCCTATATAAGTATTGAAATATAGGCCGTAAGTAAGTTACGGTATTAAGACTAAACAGGATGTGGTCTTTGGCCTACAGTTTGATGGTGGTTACACAAGGCTGCTATACTAAGCCTACTGATGATAATGACTTATTATTATTATGATGATCATAACGATAATAATAGTAATAAGGAGACCAAGAAAAAGAGTGGTTATTATTATAACTTTGCTATTATACACATAGCAATATGGTCTAGGAAGTTGCGGCAATTCAACAGTGTTTTAGAACCGCGGACAGCCATCACTATCCAATGCGGGAGAAAGCACGTTTGTTATAAAATCATTTGTATTAGTATTGCACCATTGTTCTTATGTTATAACCATATACAATTCAGTAGCACATCTTAGTGATGGACTGCCATCCCCACGGCCTCCACAATGGATCAGTCCACTCAGACAGGTGTCTTGTACACCATGAAATTATTCTTGTTTTTTGCTGCTGTTCGACTAAAGAAATCTCGATCGACCAACAGCCTATCGACCTGTTGATACCTTCCAATTGGCGCCAGATTTTCATGCAAATATTCTAAAATCTGCATAAAGAAAATATGCGCATTTTCCCACCAGTGGTGTTTTACCAAACTGACTCGTTGCGGTTAAAATTCAGTGCGTGATGACGTAGTGCGCAAAACATGTAATTTCTTTGTACCAAATAAAAATCCAAAGTTCATTGTGTTTCCATTGCATTTTCATCTCTACCGATTAGTTTTGTTCCAAACTGTTGCGTTATATAGTGTATGTGCCAACTCTGGTCTCTGCATGTGTGCTCTAACCAACAGCTGTCAGATACAGTGCTGCTAGGCTAGTGTACATGATGACATTATTATGGATAAAAGCGAGAATATTTTATTTTAAAAGTCGTGTTTCTTTAATTTATTCAATAGAGTGATCAGGGACGTGCAACTATAGTTTTCCTTCGAAAAATACATCCGTGCAACACATTCAGCAGAAGTGGCTTCATTTTTAAAAATCAGATGACAACAGAAGTGCAACACTATTTGGCTAGCAGCCACACAAGTAAATTATCTAACAATGAAAAACATTTTTTTTGTGTGTATATACGATGCATGGCCATCGTAGTTCTAATGTTTATCATAGAAAGAATGTAGCCAGCTACATTTGTTTTGCTTGAAGTTCATCTTGCATTTTAGCAGAGAAGCAGGCTACACCTAGAAACGTGGCTACACATCAGTCAGAGCACTGTCTCCTGATAAAATTCCTGTTTGTGAATTCTCATCAGAGTAGAGAAGTGCAAGTGAAGCACCAAATTATCCTGACACCGAGCAATAAAGAGCATTTTAGATCTGCGTTTACAAAACGCAGCAAGATGTGTCTTATGCGTTTTATCATTTTGTTTTTTTTCTGCGTGAAATACTCTGCGTTAACACGACCCCTGCATTATGGACAATAGTTAGGCCTAGCTATAGGTCTACCTCAGGCCGTCACACTCAGCCAGGCAGCTTGATTTAACTGCGCCTCCCCACTCACTGGAAGCTGAATCGTATGCCAGTCTGGCTCTGCGCTGTAAACTATTGAATCAGAATCACTAAGACTGCTGGGCTCTGCCCTGACACTGGAGATGGGGGATTTGGCTCTGTGGAATGTCACCTGGGTTTTACTCCAAGCCAGGTCGCTATGGCTGGGCAGGCCCATGATAGCCTTTTGTAGTGGTTGCCATGGAAACCATGCATGCGGACAGGAAATCAGGTTCCCCTCTCCCTGATGCTGTGGAATAGGTGAAGTTTCCCCGAGACGCTGGGTCAGTTTTGTATTTTTCCCACTAATAGTTAGGTTAGGATTGGGGGAAGGGGAAACTGATCCTCGATCTGTACTTTGGCGAAACCTCTGAGCTAATACTGTAGTGGATAGCCCTGTGCTTCCTGGTCAAGGTTGTTAGAGTAACTAATTTGTGCATATGTGTGCATTTTCTATTTCAATTCTCATGCAGAGGGACATGGCCTTTGTTGTACCTTGTGCTTTCATTCATAATTCAAATATTTCTGAACTTTTATTTGAGTTTGTTTGTAGGCCTCGCTGTCTGAATCCAATTGTTGCATTCAGTCTTTATAGATTAACAGCTCCTCTTGTCTCAGATCTCATAAATATTTCAGCCTGCGCTCCTGTATTCAGTTTCCTCGGTAGAATGTCATAGACACCTGAGCTGCATGTAGTCAGTTTCCTCAGTAGAATGTCATAGACACCTGAGCTGCATGTAGTCAGTTTCCTCAGTAGAATATCATAGACACCTGAGCTGCATGTAGTCAGTTTCCTCAGTAGAATGTCATAGACACCTGAGCTGCATGTAGTCAGTTTCCTCAGTAGAATATCATAGACACCTGAGCTGCATGTAGTCAGTTTCCTCAGTAGAATATCATAGACACCTGAGCTGCATGTAGTCAGTTTCCTCAGTAGAATATCATAGACACCTGAGCTGCATGTAGTCAGTTTCCTCAGTAGAATATCATAGACACCTGAGCTGCATGTAGTCAGTTTCCTCAGTAGAATATCATAGACACCTGAGCTGCATGTAGTCAGTTTCCTCAGTAGAATGTCATAGACACCTGAGCTGCATGTAGTCAGTTTCCTCAGTAGAATGTCATAGACACCTGAGCTGCATGTATTCAGTTTCCTCGGTAGAATGTCATAGACACCTGAGCTGCATGTAGTCAGTTTCCTCAGTAGAATATCATAGACACCTGAGCTGCATGTAGTCAGTTTCCTCAGTAGAATATCATAGACACCTGAGCTGCATGTAGTCAGTTTCCTCAGTAGAATGTCATAGACACCTGAGCTGCATGTAGTCAGTTTCCTCAGTAGAATGTCATAGACACCTGAGCTGCATGTAGTCAGTTTCCTTGGTAGAATGTCATAGACACCTGAGCTGCATGTAGTCAGTTTCCTCGGTAGAATGTCATAGACACCTGAGCTGCATGTATTCAGTTTCCTCAGTAGAACATCATAGACACTTGAGCTGCATGTATTCAGTTTCCTCGGTAGAATGTCATAGACACCTGAGCTGCATGTATTCAGTTTCCTCAGTAGAATATCATAGACATTTGAGCTGCATGTATTCAGTTTCCTCAGTAGAATATCATAGACACCTGAGCTGCATCTAGTCAGTTTCCTCAGTAGAATGTCATAGACACTGAGCTGCATATTACAGAAGCCCTGTTTCTTTATCTGAATCCTGACCTTCAGTGTCTCTGCTTAGTTGACTGTGGCAGAATCATTTTTTTTGATTTTGTGATGTCATCAGGCTTTCATGTTCTTTCTCGTGTGTGTGTGTGTGTGTGTGCACCGAATATACAGATGTTGCATGTCTCTCCTGTTCTGTTGGGGTGATATTGATGACGGGGTCCTTCTCAGAGGCAGGCTGCCTGTCAGGAGAGAAATGAGGTGCTCCGAACTAGAGCATCTCCTCTCGCCGACGCTTTAAATAGCACACACACAATATCACGTTGTACAATTTCTACTGAGGGCACAGGGAAGAAACAAGGCAACTACTCTCTCCAGGCGTGCTCTATCCTTCTTTCTCTCTCCTTCTAATCTTGACACATGAATGATATCCTATCTGCTCCCTCTGTCACACACGACTTATTCTACCTCTCTCTTTGACTCTCTCTTTGTCTCTCTCTTTGGCTCTCTCGCCCCCCCCCCCCCCCTTTTTACTCTGCTGCTAATCCCAATAGGATAGTTCTCTATTTTCTTTCAACACCTCCCTCCTGCCCTCTTCTCTTCCCACCTTTAATATTCCCTCTTTGACTCTGTATCCACAGACAGATAAGATTCAATCACACAAGCACTCCATTTCTTTGTGAAGCTGTGCTGTTTCACATTCCCTCGCTGTAATCACCTCCCTCCTGACAGAAATTGGCCTGATAATTTTTTTTTAAATAATGTGAATGAAAGTCTAGTAGGCCTTCTGCTGCTGCTGCAATCATGTTGAAGCGGACGGTTTTGAAGGCCTGGATGTATCTCGGCCCAAACTGGTTTCAGTCAGTTTAGGGTTTGAGACCATAACATTGTATTTGTGACCCTTTGACTTGGCAGCGAGACACCAATGTTTTAATTGGTCGCTAGGTTCACAATTCGCTTATTTATTTATTATCATAATTTACTCAAACCGCAATTGGTATGCAAACCAGCTATTAAAAATGTTGGTCCGAAGTCTCGGATGAATCTTTGTGATGCGCAATTGTAATCATGCTCTTTTTGAACGAATATTCCCCCAAAAACAACTTTCCATTTTAAATGTGGACTGCAAAATAATATCATGATGACCTGTTTTGCAAACTCTGCCATCACATGTAGCCTACACTGTACAAAAGCACCGCTAGCCAAACACAAGGCACGCAATTGAATTAAAGGACAACTACACTCTCCACCTTTTTTTTCTCTCCCCCATACCTCAAAAGTGGTCTCTTGATGTGGTTTAAAAATACATTGTTGTGGTTTCAGAAAGAGGGTTTGAAGGAGACCTATAATACTGTAGGATCAAACTTGTTTTAGTAAAATTGTTATGTGTCCATTTTCTGCTTAACTACCATCATGATGACTGGGTGTTTATTTAGCCAACAGGAGAGCAGATAATCACCTACAGTGCTTCAGTCATCCTCTCTCTTTGCTGACAAACATACAGACTTGGGGACAGCTCAGAGGATTTAGTATCCTTAACTAGAGGTCAAAGGATTATGATTTTTCAACGCCGATACCAATACCGATTTATTGAAGGACCAAAAAAAAGCCAATACCGATTAATCAGCCAATTTTTTTATTTTATTTATTTATTTGTTTATTTATTTATTAAACATTTGTAATAATGACAATTACAACAATACTGTATGAACACTTATTTTAACTTAATATAATACATACAATCAATTTATTTGGTTTAAATAATGCAAAAACAAAGTGTTGGAGAAGAAAGTAAAAGTGCAATATGTGCCATGTGCCATGTAAGAAAGCTAACGTTTAAGTTCCTTGCTTAGAACATGAGAACATATGAACGCTGGTGGTTCCTTTTAACATGAGTCTTCAATATTCCCAGGTAAGAAGTTTTAGGTTGTAGTTATTATAGGAATTATAGGACTATTTCTCTATACCATTTGTATTTCATTAACCTTTGACTATTGGATGTTCTTATAGGGACTTTAGTATTGCCAGTGTAACAGTATAGCTTCCGTCCCTCTCCTCGCTCGAACCAGGAACACATCGACAACAGCCACCCTCGAAGCAGCGTTACCCATCACTCCACAACCACTCCAAGTCTCAGAGCGGGTGACGTTTGAAACGTTATTAGCGCACACCCCGCTAACTAGCTAGCCATTTCACATCGGTTACACCAGCCTAATCTCGGGAGTCGATAAGCTTGAAGTCATCAACAGCGCAACGCTTGAAGCACAGCGACGAGTTGCTGGCAAAACGTACAAAAGTGCTGTTTGATTGAATGCTTGAGAGTCTGCTGCTGCCTACCATCGCTCAGTCAGACTGCTCTATCAAATCATAGACTTAGTTATAACATAATAACACACAGAAATACGAGCCTTAGGTCATTAATATGGTCGAATCCGGAAACTATCATCTCGAAAACAAGACGTTTATTCTTTCAGTGAAATACGGAACCGTTACGTATTTTATCTAACGGGTGGCATCCATAAGTCTAAATATTCCTGTTACATTGCACAACCTTCAATGTTATGTCATAATTATGTAAAATTCTGGCAAATTAGGCAGCCCAAACTGTTGTATATACACTGACTCTGCGTGCAATGAATGCAATGAAAGTGACCCAATTTCACCTGGTTAATATTGCCTGCTATCCTGGATTTCTTTTAACTAAATATGTAGGTTTAAAAATATATACTTATGTGTATTGATTTTAAGAAAGGCTTTGGTGTTTATTGTTAGGTACACATTGGAGCAACGATACGCACCGCATCGATTATATGCAACGCAGGACACGCTAGATAAACTAGTAATATCATCAACCATGTGTAGTTAACTAGTGATTATGATTGATTGTTTTTTATAAGATAAGTTTAATGCTAGCTAGCAACTTACCTTGGCTTACTGCATTTGTGTAACAGGCATTCTCCTCGTGGATTGCAATGTAATCAGGTGGTTAGAGCGTTGGACTATTTAACTGTAAGGTTGCAAGATTGAATCCCCCGAGTTGACAATGTAAAAATCTGTTGTTCTGCCCCTGAACGAGGCAGTTAACCTACCGTTCCTAGGCCGTCATTGAAAATAAGAATGTATTCTTAACTGACTTGCCTAGTTAAATAAAGATGAAATAAATCAGCCAAATCGGTGTCCAAAAATACCGATTTCCGATAACTTGAAATTGGCCTTAATTAATCGGCCATGCCGATTAATCGGTCGTCCTCTATCCTTAACGCCTTCCTCTGGTGGCTCTCTTTACACTTTGATGAGACAGACGTGTGTCAGCTAATAGACCAAAGAGCCTCTGAACTTGGCCTTCATAAAATGGAGCTGTCCATGACTTTGTCTGGCTTAGATGCTATTCAGCATAACTTCTGTGGCTGTGGTTGAGAGCTTCTGGTTCCTTGGTGTCCACATCACCAACAAACTATCATTTGTTGGTCCAAACATACCAAGACAGTTGTGAAGAGGGCACAAGAAAGCTTATTCCCCCTCAGGAAACTAAAGAGATTTGGCATGGGTCCTCAGATCCTCAAAAGTTTCTACAGCTGCACCATCCTGATTAGTCGCATCACTGCCTGGTATGGCAACTGCTCGGCCTCCGACCGCAAAGCACTATAGAGGGTAGTGCGTGCGGCCCAGTACATCAAGCTCCCTGCCATCCAGGACCTCTATACCAGGCTGTGTCAGAGAAAGGCCCCAAAAAATTGTCAAAGACTCCAGCCACCCTAGTCATAGACTGTTCTCTCTCTGCGTTGTTGGTTAAGGGCTTGTAAGTAAGCATTTCACTGTAAGGTCTGCACCTGTTGTATTCGGCACATGTGACAAATAACATTTGATTTGTGGTGTTATTGATTTTGGTTGTGGTCTACAATGTTGCTTCAAGTCAGATCTATAGAGGTTAAACAGAAAGCTATTTAAATTCAATAATGTGACATTGTCCCCATGGTTACCACAGCAGCCCATCATTTGAAAGGCTATTACATACATATATACCGGTAATGGATTTTTTCTGCCACTTTTAAGAGGAAGGCTAAATCTAATTATCATTTAATGTTTCTCCCCTTTAATTTTCATAAATGTTGACAAATGCCAACGTCTAACTTTCTATGCCAGACCAGGCTTACAGACTTCTACCTTCAAGCTACACTGTAGTTTTATATTGTATAGCCTATTTGAAATACAAAACAGTGTCGTCTACGTAATGTTGAATGACTGGATCAGTTGGGGTCATTGTTGTTAGGACTACTACCCTGTTTACTACTGTTGACTGTCAGTACTCAAAATAGAATCCAGGCAGTCCTGTTGGCCTGGGCCACTTCTTCTCTGCCATTTTGTTATTTCTGTAAACAAAGCTACGAACACCCACCGCCACCGCCTTTTACATCAACACAAACGACCGTCAAGGCATACTTCTGACCGTGCCGGAGGAAACACTCAGCGCAGGAAACCGAATCAGACTGTCAATGGATGGAAGACCCTCGTACCACACAAAGCATTGAAACCTGCCCTAGTGTTGGGCTGGTGGCTCGTCACCGGAACACTATAATATCATTGAGGTTTATTTGTTATGACGTCAGTATCTGGTGGTTTTTAATCATTTTAAGTGGGAATCACTCAATTGGGTCGTTGGTTTCCGACATCTTTGTCTTCGCTTAGCCCATAGCTTTGTTACATTTCTGACTGCTATTGTGGTGGTTCACTTCTGACAGTTACTCTGCAGTGGTTTAAAAAGGAAGTTCTCTTATTAAGGGAAGAATTGATATGATATGAAGCCGACATGTTTTGGTTTGTAGCAAGCATTCTGTTTGTTGGTTTCTTAGCACTCTGGTCTTCTCTATGTCTTTGTTAAACTGTTGCATTTCTGACTGTTATTCCAGTGGTTTAAAAGGGGGAAGTCCTCTCAGTGAAGAGTTTCTTCTGCGAGTGCAGTCTGACTATCCTCCTTAGCTATCAGACTGATCACCACACTCCGGAGGGCTTCTGGAGGGCACAGAGCAAGGGCGAGATGCTGCAGAGAGTGTGTGTGTGTGTGTGGGTGCGTGCGCACAGGCTTGTGGTGGCTGTGTGTGTGTGTGTGTGTGTTTGTTGTATGCTGATGTGGGGGTGTTTTGGGGTTGCTTCTTCCAACCTCATCTCCATTGCAGTGGACTTTGTAATCATGACTTTCATGCTTTGTTGGAAGTACTAGGTAACATCAGTGTTGTCAGTCCCTATAGTAGAGTGCCTGCCTGGAGTTGTAAAATGCCAGACATTTGAATATGAATGACCTGACAAAGAGAAAGTGGAAGAACTTGTTTCCCTGTTGACTGTTTAAACTGCTAACAGATCAAACCTGTTGCCCCTGGTCTTTTGTAGCTTTGGCTGCATCAGTGGATCAGTGACTGGACACACACCAGGGATGATATTACCTGACACAGAGGTCACAAAGAGGAAGGGCATTGAGACACACACACACCACACTCACACTCACTCTTTCTTCCCAATATTAGCTTGATCGTCCCTTTGCCAATAAAGGACTAATCTCATCACCGTCGCTGCACAGTGAAACAACGCACTGAATAAGCAAAGCAATATCAAACCCGCAACCTGCTAAACATCTCTCTCAGTAAGGCTTGTAATGACATGGAAATGTTGTTTTGTAGGTAATGTATTTGTGTTGGGCTGCCTTTTGTAAGGGCTTTGACTTTCTCAACCAAACACAGTGGAAAGTGCTCTCTTGAAAATGAGCGTCTTCCCTTAGTTATAGTAAATTAGATTTTATTTAGTTCATCCCAAATGGCACCCTATTCCCTACATCGTGCACAATTTTTTTTAACATAGCACTATGGGCCATGGTCAGAAGTAGTGCACTAGGGAATAGCGTGTCAATAAGGACACTGCCATTGCGTGGTGGCCATTAAGCATTCTTTCCCTGTCCTCAGGGCACAGTGATTCATGAGGCAAAGGCCAAGCTAAACCTGCAGTGGTATATTACCATTGTACTACTATTGCTATTTTAGGAATATAATATCAGAGCTACATTTACTCCATAGTCAGGCAAGTTTCATGCATTTAATTCATTGTATACAAACTGCCAAGTTCACAAATCCGCAAGGAGCGTTTTTCAGTTGTATCTTCCCCAGTCTCCCTTTAGCTATGCTTACTCATCTGTACAGGCAGATTAAATCAATGTTGTTGCATTGAAGGGTGCATGGAAACACACACCTGCTAATCGCTAGCCAAAGGCGACCAAAGACTCGCACTGATGAAAAGCTCAGTTGTTGAGACAGGACTTTTTAGATGGGCTGTTTATGCCAAAGAGTTTATCTTTGATCTTTGTGTGTGATAATATGGTAATATACCACTGCAGGTTAACTCTAACAGATGCACACACTGCACATTTCTGGTTGGATTATATTGCCTTTATCATCGGTAGCTTGCTTACAGTAGCCTACTAGCTACTTGACTGGATCAAGTAGCTAGTAGGTGAGTGAGAGTGATCAGATGATAACCGGCGTACAGAGACACCTGTCCCAGACACCCGTAAAGGCCTTATGGTGACTCCTGATTCCACTGAGAGGTTTGGTTCAGCTCAATGTTAAGATCAAACTCCTATTGACTGTCACCCAGTGCTTCAGAATGACTGGCTGCGTCACCGCTCGGTATGGAAACTGCCATCCAGGACCTCTATACCAGGCGGTGTCCCTGATTTTAAGTGTTGATCGTCTCTAATAGAAGTGCCCGACGGTGGCTCTTTACAGCGAGACGGGGGGCCGGCGGCGTAGTGCTGTAGTCGTAACCTAGCCGCCATCCCTTTGCATACTAATTGCAGTGTGGCTTTTAGGGCCGGGCGCCATTAGAGCCGTTATCGTTCCTGACACCTCGGCGACCTGAACGGCACCGGTGCGCTCACCCACAGCCACGTGTAATTATCCCCCTGAGTGGAGGGAGGCTGGCTGTCAGGCCTGTCTGTGGGAGAGGCTAACTCTAGCCAGACATAACGCTCAGCTCACTCTGTTCCTATGATACGCCTCGGTTGCTTCTGTTGTCGTTGTCGTAGTTCAACTTTCATTCAGTGTCGTTTCAAACACCCTCTTTAGGCGTCATTGTAATGATTGTATCCTCTTGTACATTTTACATTTGAGTCATTTAGCAGACGCTCTGATCCAGAGCCACTTACAGGAGCAGTTTGGGTTAAGTGCCTTGCTCAAGGGCACATCGGCGCATATTTTTTTCTCTCCACCTAGTCGGCTCGGGGATTCGACCCAGTGACCTTTCGGTGTGCTCTTAAACACTAGGCTGCCTGCCGCCGTTGTACTTACCAGAGCAATGCTTACTCGGGTCCCACAACACCCTCTGCTATTCTAGTGTTTCTGTCTCACACGTACGTCTCGTGTGGCCGAGTTTAGTTTCATTCAGTTTCGTGCGGACTCCGTCTCATGCAGACATCTTTGGCAGCTCCCGCTCTCATACACGCTGCTTTACAAATGTGCCTCATACAGTGCATTTCACACACTGCATTTCACACACTGCATTTCACACACTGCATTTCATACACGCTTGTCTTGTTTGAAGGTTCTATCCTCTGTTGAAACGGCCTATTTCACCCAGCCCTTTTGATGTCATCCTTATTGACTGGCTGACTGATGTTTCCTCTCAAGGACATGGGCACTCCAGTGAATTTTCTGGCCTTGGATAACACCTGGCTTGACCTATACTGGCCACCTCCTGACTATTCAAGTGGCTTAACCAATGAAGCAGGCAGGCATCCACCATGGAAAGATTTTGCATTGCTAGAAGGACCTTCTTACTACAGTGTGAGAGCACTGAGCGGTTACTCACTGATTGAAGGTTGTACAGGTTTTTCCATTTTGAGCATGTTTGTGTGTCCCAGTAATATTGGGTGTAGTGTAACTGTCGCGTTTCTCTCTCTTACTCACGAATGTGGGCGCTGGAATCTCCTCCTCCTCTGCTCTTATGGCACTGCCCTGTTCCATTGTGTTCTGGTGTCAGGGTGTCTTGTCGTGCACGGTGTGGTGTCGGCCTAGGCCTCTTACACCCATGTGATTCATCACGTCATTGTCTGGAAGGAGGCTTGCTGACAGTGGGGTAATCCAGGTTGAAGCTAGGTGACATTGCATCATTGTCCTGATTCCTTTTGTTACTAGTGTTGTGGCTCCAAATGATCCCACATTCTGATCTCTAAACTCTTGTATAAACAGAGTGTGTGTGTGGTTGAGGTGACCTCGGTAATCTAGTGTTGCTGTGTGAATGGCCAAGACAGGCTGGGGCCTATTGATTGATGGCTTTGATTCATCCTGTACCCTTGACTTGTTTTTCCTTTGTCCGTGTGAAACAGCCAATATGGCACGTCGAGGTGGTCTTAACTCTTCACCCCCCTGCAAAGCCCTCTCCAGAGAGAGGAGGAGGCAGGGGGAGACACGGAGCACAGCCTGTCAGGTCGGCGTGACGCGACACTCATAGTCACGATTCCCGGGCGGTGACATGCCTCGTCTGGCTGGCCCAGGATGATGGTTCATCATGATGGCATGTCACCGCCCGGGAATCGTGACTATGAGTGTTCCGTCACGCCAACCTGACAGGCTCCCCCTCTCTCCTCCTGCCTCCCCTCTCTCCCCCTGCCTCCTTCCGGTCTCCCCCTCTCTCCTCCTGCCTCCCCCCGCCTCCCTCCTATCTCCCCCTGTCCTTTGTTGAGAGAGAACTTTGCAGGGGGATGAAGAGTTAAGACCCGCTCGGTGTGCCACTGGCTCTTTCTCACACACACACACACACACACACACACACACACACACACACACACACACACACACACACACACACACACACACACAAACTGTACTGGCGTTTTATCATGGCTATTCATCCTCTTTCCCTCCTGTGCTTTCATAGCAGGGTGAGTAAGGGCAGAACATCACTGTTGTACACATTCATCTATGTTGAGTGTTAATGAGGGGTTCAGCTGTGTAATATATGCAACACAGTGATGTTCATTGACAAGGAGTGGCTCTCCCGCCTGCACAGCAAGCCTGCAGATGAGAAAAATCACATTTTATTTGTCACATACACATGGTTAGCAGATGTTAATGCGAGTGTAGCGAAATGCTTGTGCTTCTAGTTCCGACAATGCAGTAATAACCAACAAGTAATCTAGCTAACAATTCCAAAACTACTTCCTTATAGACACAAGTGTAAGGGGATAAAGAATATGTACATAAAGAGGCCCAATGTTCTTCCTTTGAGAGACTGAAGCAAACTAACATTTCATCCTTCACTAGGTCACATGATTATTAGCTTCTGGAGTCCATGTTATTTCAAGCAGAAACGTTGCTGTATCAGGGATTAATGCAGCTCTGCGTAGTTGTGAACTTGCGATAATGCGGTCCACCAATTTGGCAAATTAGCTCTATACCGTACATCCGTGCTAAGCATGGTTTGGTAAGCTATTTGCAGACTCTCATGTTGTATTCATTGAACCAGTAACTTTTTTTGGGGGGGGGCGATTTCAAGAAACAGCACTCTGCTGCCTTGTGTGAAAGGATGTAAAGCTTGATATAAAGTCAAATTCTAATTGTATCATAGTTAACATTTATTTAATACATGAGTACATGAATTAAAACATATATTCTTGGACATTTTGTTATTTTTTTTGGGAGACGCAGTAGCAGATTCGATGGACTATGGCCCTATGACACACACACACACACACACACACACACACACACACACACACACACACACACACACACACACACACACACACACACACACACAAAAGCTTCAGCCTCTCTCTCTTTGGACACTCCCCCCAGTCTGAACTTTGAACTCTGGCTGAAGAGTTCTTCTGTCGTTGTGTTGATGAAATGTCTGTTTGTCTGGGAGTGAGTCTCCAGAAGCCACAGTGTTACGTAATGGGTTCCTACACAGGTGGATATCTGCAGTGTGATCAGGGACTCTGGCCCCTTGGAGGTAGAGTCATCAGCTGTTATAATCCTACGTTCAAATGACCGCTTTCTCACCAGGCTGTGCTCACTCCATATGCTCTGGTTTGATCAGGAGGCCTAACATGGAGTCACTGTGGGATTATTCATAGAAGAGAGGACACTAGTACTCGACCTTTCAGACTCTGAGACTTGCTTGCTAACTTGCATCTACTCCGTCACAGAGTAATAAGCAGGTCTTACTTTTTGTCTCAATTTCTGGGCCAAAACAACAACAAGATGGCTGTGGGTGGAGTGTAGGGCCAGATCTCCTGTTGACACAGTTCTGGGAACAGACAGAGGAAGCCTCGCCGATGGCATTTATCACGTAGTAAGAATCACAGGAAGGAGTAGTGATTGAGTAGAGGCGTCTCAGGATGAGAACATGCCGAGGCAGCAACGTGCTTCCTGATTCCCCATGGAGGACCACAGTCCTGGTGTCCAATATTAGCATTATTAGCATTTGGCCGTATTGTAAGCAATAATTCACCACAATTTGACCACAGTGCAAGAGATTAGTGTCTGTCTGATATGAAGTGACCATAACCAATAATTAGCCCCACATTGACATGATGTTAGTAAGGTTTGGTATAAATTGAAGTTTGAAATGGAAGCATCTGTTCAAAGGAAGTGAAAATAGCCTATTAAACGAGGAATGTTTCCCAACCATTCACCACAGCTCTGACCTTCTTCAATGGTAAATCATTAACGTGCTTCATCACAAACTTGGCTGTTGGCCAGTTTCTGGAATATTTGTCTACTGATTTAATGACGAGCTCATATTATGCAACTAGGAAGTGTGGTATGAGAACAGTGTCAAAGTACGAGGCTTGATCCTTTTTTTCCCTTCAAGAAGACTTTGAAGTACGTTACAATGATCAGTGATAATGACAGTGTCTTGACTGTCTGGTTGTCTGTTCTCTAAATACATCTACTTGAAGTCTGTCTGCTGGCTGGTTTGAGGCTGTGGACGACAGTCCTATGTGAGTCTGCCAGATCACTACGCACAGACTCACACGCTCATTTGGCAGAAGAGATGCTGCACTGTGCCTGGCTCAGTGACTGTGTCCATCTCCCTGCTCTACTCGACTGTACCCATCTCTCTTCCTCTCTCTCTTCCTTCCTCTTCCTCTCTCTCTTCCTTCCTCTTCCTCTCTCTCTCTCTTCCTCTCTCTCTCTCTTCCTCTCTCTCTCTCTTCCCCTCTCTCTCTCTCTTCCTGTCTTTGCTCTCTCTCTTTCTCTCCTTCTGCACCTTTGTCAGGACTTCCCTAATGCTTGTTCTCAACGGCACACGCACGTTTCGGATGTAAAGTTTAAGGTTAAATTACGGGTGACCAGTCACTGGATGTGCGCACACTTCCTCTAAAGTAGAAATAGAACAATGCGCTAGGATGGTCAAGAACTGTTTTTGAAGGTGAAGAGGTCATGCAGTGGCTGTGGGGATCTGTAGTAATTAAGCCAAACTCTGCTAATTAGCAGCTGGTTAGTCTCTCCCTGTGTGTGTGTGTGTGTGTGTGTGTGTGTCCTCATTATGTTCATATCTGCGATGCAAAAACAACCTAGCTGGATGCAGACAGCAGCTCCTCCGTGATGTATATTGCCTCACCCAGGCTCCATCCATAATGCTATTTATAGCCACCCATGTTGTTTCAGGATAACACCAAGCCTCCTGCACATCAGCCCATATGTAGGTAGTTAAGGGTGGTATGCAAAACCAATAAGCCTCTGTGCATACTTGAATCACATTCTGTATTGTAGATATGTACTGGTGTAATTATTATATGGTATACTGTTTTATGTGTAATCTTAATGTGTTCGGACTGCAGGAAGAGTAGTTGCTGTCTTGGCATCAGCTAATTGGATCCCTAATAAATACAAATCATTTAGTATGGTTACATGCAGAATATATGATTATTGATATATATGAATATATGGTTATTGTGAATGGTCAGATTAATATAATAGTTTGATTGAAGAGTTTTACATGCTTTGCTAGAAGAACGATCTCCCTAATAATCCTGTCTTTACATGGACACATCTGAACTCAGGCTTCCTGATGGGACTTTTCATACATGCAGAAAATCGGCAGTGGCCATGTTATTTTTGTGAAGCTTATTTAATTCTACGTTTGGACATAATGTTTGTATTTGAAAACCATTTCTAAGATGCAGACTTTTAAAGTTTTTCCCGAACTCGCTTCACTCGTGCAATAGAAGGAACGCTGGTGCTGATCGTGCTAGCACACCCGCTGATAAAATATGCTGCTCTAACTCTGATTTAAGATGTTTACATGTCCGTAATAATCAGACTGATTGCTCAGAAAACCATGTTTTTTAATTGGCTAATTCTTACTTTCGATTATGACCCGAAGCCTGATTTTTAAGAGGAGCAGAAAAAGGTGTTTACATGACTATTGGTATATTCAACCTTCTGCCATAATCAGTTTAATATCTAATGATTAGTGTGCATGTAGACACACACTGTGCCTCTTCTTTCTTCATCACCTGTTTATCTGGTCTTCTGCTTTTAAAGGGCAGACATCTCTCCCATGTTTGTAGGTGGTCTATTGTCATGCAACGTTGCACTGTAGTCTAATTAAAACCAGAGCTGTGTTCAAATACACGAGTATTTCAGTATCTGGTATTTGAGTATAATCAAATACACAGGCCAAAATGTGTACTTTGAATGGTTATTAGTAAAAACCAAATAGTCCACCAAGTTGTATTTGAGTCTTTTTCAAATACTTATTTCAAATACTTATTTAAGATACCTGGGTTAAATGCATATTTGAATCTGTGTATTTGAGTATTTTCAAATACTTATTTCAGATACCTGGGTTAAATGCATATTTGAGTCAGTGTATTTGAGTATTTTCAAATACTTTTCAAGTTTTTATCTGTATATGTATATTTATCTGTATTCTCGTTCCCAGAAAGAGTCTATGACAAAATATGTTTCCTGGAAGAGTGTTTTGAGAAGATATGTAGATAGCACCTATTTATGAAGGTTTTTACTTAGAATGACCGTGCTTTGTTGATGTAAAATATAATGTCTTGTTCTCAGAAAGATCAGCTAGCCTCTTATATCAGAGAGCAGATTTGGAGGTTTCCTGGAAAAGCAAAAAGGGACTCGTCAGACTGTCTAATGAGGGTCATTTCCTGACCGCCCCTCAGCCTTTCCTCATGGGCGGGACGGCCCATTCAGCTGCTGAACCAACACCATGTCAGATCACTACTATAGATAGACAGCACCAATGGTCTAGACAGCAGAAGCACCAATGTTCGGTCTGTGACCGAGTAGCTTTATAAACCCAGGAAAGTCTCCTGACCAACATGACTTGACCAAGATCAGACCAGAGTTGATATTTTAGAGTGTAGTTATAGCTAGCACCCATTGTTTTTCCTGGTCAGGTCACATGTTTAGGAAAAACACCTGGGCCCACAGCCACTCCAGCGTCCAGGGCCCACAGCCACTCCAGCGTCCAGGGCCCACAGCCACTCCAGCGTCCAGGGCCCACAGCCACTCCAGCGTCCAGGGCCCACAGCCACTCCAGCGTCCAGGGCCCACAGCCACTCCAGGGCCCACAGCCACTCCAGGGCCCACAGCCACTCCAGGGCCCACAGCCACTCCAGGGCCCACAGCCACTCCAGCGTCCAGGGCCCACAGCCACTCCAGCGTCCACAGCCACTCCAGCGTCCAGGGCCCACAGCCACTCCAGGGCCCACAGCCACTCCAGGGCCCACAGCCACTCCAGGGCCCACAGCCACTCCAGCGTCCAGGGCCCACAGCCACTCCAGCGTCCAGGGCACACAGCCACTCCAGGGCACACAGCCACTCCAGGGCACACAGCCACTCCAGGGCCCACAGCCACTCCAGCGTCCAGAGCCCACAGCCACTCCAGGGCCCACAGCCACTCCAGACTCCAGGGCCCACAGCCACTCCAGACTCCAGGGCCCACAGCCACTCCAGACTCCAGGGCCCACAGCCACTCCAGACTCCAGGGCCCACAGCCACTCCAGCGTCCACAGCCACTCCAGGGCCCACAGCCACTCCAGGGCCCACAGCCACTCCAGGGCCCACAGCCACTCCAGGGCCCACAGCCACTCCAGGGCCCACAGCCACTCCAGGGCCCACAGCCACTCCAGCCTCCTGGGCCCACAGCCACTCCAGCGTCCAGGGCCCACAGCCACTCCAGCGTCCAGTGCCCACAGCCACTCCAGCCTCCTGGGCCCACAGCCACTCCGGCCTCCTGGGCCCACAGCCACTCCGGCCTCCTGGGCCCACAGCCACTCCAGCCTCCTGGGCCCACAGCCACTCCAGCCTCCTGGGCCGTAGCTGAATCAGTCAGGTTTAATGTGTGGCTACAGGGTGATAAACGGCTCTGTAAAACAGGGCTGCATTCCCACTGATAACGATACCTAGACTGAGTAATGAGAGAGAAGAGCCTGCCTTAATGCCCAGCCATTTTAATCTTGACAGAGTAACGGCAGTTAAGCTGTGGAATTTCCATCTTCCATCCACAACTGCAGCAGAGAAATCGCCAGCGATAAAAGAGGAAGGGAGAGATTATGGTCAAATAACTCTGTGCTCCCTGCTATCAAAGGAACTTGCATCCGTTTAGTCAGATGAAAGAGAGGAGATGGATTGTTTTTCAAATGTAACTGTTTGAGCCGCTACCTTGTTTTAGGCCTATAGCCTGGTCAAGGGGCTGTTTGTCCTGTCTGTCTTGCCTCGCAAGACAGCACAAATGGGACCAGGCTAGATTGCAAGCTATAAATCACATGGTGAAGTTTACAAATCTGATAAGAGAAGCAAATGCACAGTTTTTACCTCAAAGGCTAACCCAATAGAAAGACGTCCAGGATGTGTGGTTATCTGCTTTACAGTGAGAGAGAAATCTAAACGTACCAAACTATATTTTGTACAGTCCTGAGACCAGGGTTCTTGCGATATATGGTGCCTGTTGATTTATAGCACTACAGTCAGTGTAGAGCTGATCATACATTACAGTGGACTGGATAAGGCTCTGTGCAGCCGCCCGCCCGACCCCACCTCCTCCTCTGTGTGATTACAACTCCCGGCTGGTAGTTTTTCTTCTGCTCCTGGAGGGGGGGGCAGGCTAAAGTGTTTTCTAGCCGCAGCTGTGCAGCAGTGAGTTTATTAATGTGCTGGCTGGCTGGCTGGCTTGGGCTGGCTGGCTTGGGCTGGCTGGCTTGGGCTGGCTGGCTTGGGCTGGCTGGCTTGGGCTGGCTGGCTTGGGCTGGCTGACTTGGGCTGGCTGGCTTGGGCTGGCTGGCTTGGGCTGGCTGGCTTGGGCTGGCTGACTTGGGCTGGCTGACTTGGGCTGGCTGACTTGGGCTGGCTTACTTGGGTTGGCTGGCTGGCTTGGCCAGGCCAGGCTGGCTGAAGAACTCCCTGTGGACCTCCCCAGTCCTCATGCGACCTGGCTGTAACATCAACAAACCTCCACAGAACAGTACAGTCTGAAAGCAGCCCTCTGTGCATGGAACATATCAACTAAAAGGAACTGAAGTGGAACATCAACGTGAGGTCTGTTTCACAGCTAAGACGGCATGAGGCGCTGGCTGTTATGGTGACGATAACACCGCAGCATGGAGGATAATGCCATGTATAACCAGTCACAGACGTATTTGTCAAAGCCTACAGTCTAGAAATGTTTTGCTCCCTGTTGTCTTACTCTGTTTTCTATTACCACGACAACCAACATGATATGTTGACTCCTGGATGCCTCGCGGAGTGTGTACCAGTCCTCGTGGCCTAGATAGATGAAGTGAGTGTTTTAAGCATGTAGTTACTTAGCTGTACATTTAGCCCTGGAGAACAGTGTGATTGAGTAGACGGTGATATGAATATACTATGATGTAATGAGCCTGTAGGTGTTAGTTGTTCTGATGGAATGCCAGCCCTGTGTGCTCTCTAATGGAGAGGACCATAATGGGGAAACATTCATTAAGCGTAATTGCAGAGGGATGGAGACACACACACACACGCACAAGTACTCACACGTACACACACTCCTAATCTAATGACGCAACACCCCACCGTGAACAAAACGTCTGGAAGCCATAGTTTTAATCCACAACTGCTGTACTAGATCATATTAGATCAGCTATGGCCCCCGCTGCTCATTTCATTTGTGTGTGTGTGTGTGTGTGTGTGTGTCCCTAATAGCATGAAAAAGGCACGGTTGTGGAACTAACTGTTAATGAGTTAGAATGCGGTCAACAATGTCCGATCATCGCTCCTTTTTTATTTAAAATTCATTGATTTTAATAATGCGTTTTTGATTAAAGACCGTTTTCTTTCTTTTTCTCTCTCCAACCGTGTAGAAGTGTAATTTCTGCAAGTTGGTCATTAATCACTATTTGCGCAAGAGAACTCACTGAAAATATATTTCGCCTGAACTTAAAGGAGATTGTTGAACACATTAAGTTGCTGGATGTGTTTGATAAAGGATATTATTAACAGAATACGTTTGACGCTGTGCATGTCTCTGTAACTAGGCAGTATTGGAAGTGCAATGGTGTACATTGTAAACGTCAAGCACTCATGTCTGTCCCCCCCCCAAATATGTGTGGTTCTCCAATCCCCATTCCCTCTGATCTGCAATGTCAGCTCTGGTCCTGTGTGAGCACATTTAGAATTGTTCTTACTCACAACTTTAAGGAAGCCCCCCCCACCCCCCCACCTGCCTTTCTCTCCCCCTCCCTGCTGAATCCCATTTGTTTGTCTTCCTCTTTCTCCGAGCGTGGTGTCGGGGGAGGATGTGCCTCTGAACATCAGATCACTACTACCAGTGACTCTGCAGCTCAAACCCTCACATTGGCCTATATCAGGTCATAATTAGCTGTAGGACTGTCACATCATAGTCTACCTCAAGCTGAGGAATTGACATTTCTTTCCTAATATCTTCCTCTGTTTGAAAAGAGGATGATATCTCGAAGTCTCGTTGACGCAGAGGGGGTGTCAAAACCTCAGGACTTCAAAATAGTGTTCTAGCAGGACTTTTAAGATAAGTTTTCTTAAACTTTTCTCCTTAAGGGCTGGTTTCTCTGTTATCTTCGTGAATTGAAGAGGTCTTGTCTTTTTCAGTCTCGTTTACTATGAGAAGGAACAATGGTTTACCCCTGTGGTCCTTGCTGAAATATTTGACTTGGCCTTTTTGCCTTTTTACACTGGCATCATCTTCACCATCTCTCGTGCTTCTCTCAGCTACTGCGTGATTTATCACCTCCTCTCCTCCCTCTCTTAATACAGCAGTCCATAGCTGCAGGGCTCGCCCTTATGATGCCATCGTCTTGTTAATAGTTGGTTGGGGAGCTCATGGAAGCCATTATGCTGCATTGGAGAGGAGGGCATTCTCAGTGAGTTGGAGTGAGTCATGAAACTAATGTGAAAACGAATTGTGTGTGTATTGGCTGTGAAGACAGTTAAGCTGAGCTATCACCCTGATCAATCTGACAGTGTGGGGCTCTCAGTAGAAAACAAGGCTGCAGGACCTCCAGGCTAGTTTATATCCTCTCTGCCTTAACTCACTACTCTCCCTGTCTCTGTCTCTCTCTCGCTCTCTCTCGCTCTCTCTCTCGCTCTCTCTCTCTCTCTCTCTCTCTCCTCATCGTGTCTCTCTCTCTCTCTCGCTCTCCTCATCGTGTCTCTCTCTCTCTCTCTCGCTCTCCTCATCGTGTCTCTCTCTCTCGCTCTCCTCATCGTGTCTCTCTCTCTCTCTCTCGCTCTCCTCATCCCATCTCTTTCTCTCGCTCTCCTCATCCCGTCTCTTTCTCTCGCTCTCCTCATCCCATCTCTTTCTCTCTCTCTCAACCCGTCTCTCTCTCTCTCATCCCGTCTCTCTCTCTCTCTCTCTCATCCCGTCTCTCTCTCTCTCATCCCGTCTCTCTCTCGCTCTCTCTCATCCCGTCTCTCTCTTTCTCTCTCTCATCCTGTCTCTCTCTCTCTCATCCCGTCTCTCTCTCATTCCGTCTCTCTCTCTCTCTCTCTCTCTCATTCCGTCTCTCTCTCTTTCTCTCATCCCGTCTTTCTCTCAACCCGTCTCTCTCTCTCCTCATCCGTATCATCGGTTAGTGTCTTCTTCTTCACAAGCTAATTTCCTCTAAGCAGTTGTCACCCCCCCATGGGATTCTTTAGGTGATGGTGGTTTTGTATCTGTTAGTTTGAACAGTTTCAGCAGCTGATGTCAAGGGTTCCTCGCTGGGCGGAGAAGTGAGGGCTCGCTCATCACAACATGTGACGGTGGCGTCAGTTGTTTGCGACGCCATGTCCGACATCACCGCGGTGAATGTTTGATTTGGAGGTGGGCTTGTAGGGAGCGAGCTACGACTTTTAATTGCCTGTCAGAGACTCATGTGTGAGCTAAGTCACACCCCTCAGTGGTAGAATAGCTCGACAGCAGCTAGCGACGGTCAGAGACCTCGTTAAAGCGATCCAATTAAAAGAGCTGATGGAAATGTAAATGAACTACAAAGGCAGCGAGCGTTTCCTCCTTGCTTCAGCCGACTAGTGATTACTGTGGGATGTGTTTATGACCCATAGCAGGAACATGGACATGACATATTTGAAAATGACTCTGACATTTTCACCACTTACCCTGCAGGAACAGATTAACACAATTCTGGATGTCTGTAAAAAAATAAATATATATATATATATTTTTTTAAGGGTGGTCTAGGCATGATTTATGGATTGAATCCCGCAAGAAAGTCTGTCATTTTGAAACGCTAGGGCCTGCCACGCAAGAATTGCCCCTGACACATGTAATCCTTCACCTAGTTTCAGATCGTACCAGGAGTCCAACTACAATGTCTCCAAAACCAGCTCTGACTAATGTGTTGCATTGGAGTTCACAGTAGAGACAGAACAGAGGGGGAAACATGCCCTTTAAACCCCTTCAGCCAAACATGTACATATTTCTGTTACAGCTGAGCTTGAATAGTAAACCACGTTCCAACGGCTGCTTAGTGTAAATGTATGCGTCTACAGAACATTATGAACACCTTCTCTTTCCATAACACAGACTGACCAGGTGAATCCAGGTGAATGTATGATCCCTTATTGATGTCACTTGTTAAATCCACATCAATCAGTGTAGATGAAGGGGAGGAGACAGGTTAAGCCTGGAGACAATTGAGACATGGATTGTGTATTTGTGCCGTTCAGAGGGTGAATGGGCAAGACACAAGATGTGCCTTTGAACAGGGTATGGTAGTAGGTGCCAGGCGCACCGGTTTGAGTGTGTCAAGAACTGCAACGCTGCTGGGTTTTTCATGCTCAACAGCTTCTCGTGTGTATCAAGAATGGTCCACCACCAAAAGGACATCCAGACAGCTTGACACAACTGTGGGAAGCATTATAATTGACACCTTGTAGAGTGCATGCCCCATCGATTTGAGGCTGTTCTGAGGGCAAAAGGGGTCGCAAGTCAGAATTAGGAAGTTGTTCCTAAATGTATGGCAATGTAATGAACGACATGGTGCTGCACTGAATAGCTGCTGTCTTACGGTCTCCAGACCAATTCTGCTCTCTGCATTGTTGGGAAGGGCCCGTAAGCATTTCACTGTTAGTCTACACCTGTTGTCTACGAAGCATGAGACAAATAATCATTTAATTTCAATGAAGTCAGACAACATGACAGCTGGCTTAAGTCCTACGGAAATAGGTTGCCGTGGTGCCTTCTGGGAAACCGCCACTGTCAGATGTCCTGTCCTCCCTTTAGGCCGGTTCCTCTACGACCCACAGCAGCTAACACCATGTGTGAGATGTAAGCACATTGTCCTCTGTCTGTGCTTTGATTCCTTTGTCTCAGTGCCTCATTCAGGCAAATGACTTTTAATTCAAAGGATTCCACCCGTAGAATGAATCGTGATTTCATTAGGAGAGGAAGATGAGCATTTATAATGGAGATAATGGAAACACACAGACACAATGTGTGGCAAGGTATAAGTTAGTCCTTAAATATTTCAAAAACGGCATACCATTGTATTTGGGACAAATCATTCACTACACCCTAAACTTCAACTAAATCTTGTAACAAATGTGTAAATTGAGCAAGTTGAGGTGACTAAACTGCTTGGAGTACCCTGGATTGTAAACTGTCATGGTCAAAACATTTTGATTCAACAGTAGCTAAGATGGGGAGAGTTCAGTCCATAATAAAGAGTTGCTCTACCTTCTTTACTATGCTGTCAACAAGGCAGGTCCTACAGGTTGTGTCGCACCTGGACTACTGTTTAGTCGTGTGGTCAGGTGCCACAATGAGGGACTTCGGGAAAATTACAATTGGTTCGGAACAGGGCAGGACGGCTGGCCCTTAAATGCACATGGAAAGATAACATTGTAAATCTCTCACGGCTCAAAGTGGAGAGATTGACTTCACTACTTGTTTTTGTAAGAAATGCTGAAAAGCTGAAGCACCGAGCTGTCTGTTTAAACTACTGGCACCCAGCTCAGACACCCATGCAGACCCCACAAGACATGCCACCAGAGGTCTCTTCACAACCCCCAAGTCCAGAACAGACTATGGGAGGTGCACAGTACTACATAGAGCCATGACTACATGGGACTCTATTCCACATCAGGTAACTGATGCAAGCAGTAGAATCAGATTTAAAAAAGTAAAAATACACCTTATGGAACAGCGCAGACTTAAGAGACCCCCTCCCCCTCTACACACCTACACATGGATGTTGAGGTGGTGGTCTGAGGGAACACACTGAATGTGTTGGGTAAGATGTTATGTAATGTCAAGTCATGTTTTATTTGAATCAGTATTTAACTGTCTTATGTTGCTGGACCCCCAGGAAGTGTAGCTGCTGCCTTGGCAAGAACTAATGGGGATCCATAATAAATACAAACACAGCTAAAAACACACACCCAGTCAGACGGAGAACAGTAGTGCTGTGTATGAGTAGCCTGGCTTCACATCACTGTCTACTATTTGAAGAGAGCCATTTCCCCTGTGGTACAAAATGCCCATCATTTGTTTCTGGCTCTGATCTTCCCCTGCATCACATGACCTCATCCATGGCTGCTGTTGATCTTATCTCCATGTACTCCTCTCCTGCCCCTAGGAACTCTGACTACCCTCTGTGATCTCCACTGGTTCTATCCTCTGACTACCCTCTGTGATCTCCACTGGTTCTATATTCTGACTACCCTCTGTGATCTCCACTGGTTCTATCCTCTGACTACCCTCTGTGATCTCCACTGGTTCTATCCTCTGACTACCCTCTGTGATCTCCACTGGTTCTATCCTCTGACTACCCTCTGTGATCTCCACTGGTTCTATCCTCTGACTACCCTCTGTGATCTCCACTGGTTCTATCTAGACCTGATGGTTGCACACTGGCAGAGTCTCCCCAAATCATTAGCCCTAACTAGGGCTGTGTTCTATTCACTGGGAATTCTGGTGGTGTAGGGTCGACTTCTAATAACTGAAAGGCAAAACTGTTCCTAGATCAGCTCTTCTACTGTGAATATTGGCCCTGGTGTTTTCCTACTGCCATTACCCCTACAATTCCCCCACCTAATTCCATAAGTTCCATGGAGATAGGTTGTTTGTGCTCTGCTCAGCTGTTGTGCTTGTGTTCACCCATGATTAATTTAGAATGGCCTCGGGACTGAACAGCCAGGCTAAGCGGCTAGGTTACGCAGAAGGGGATCTGGTGACTTCTGGAACAAAGACAATGGTTAGAGGCAGAGACTTGGATAGAGAACGAGAGATGACGAGAGAGCAGTTGGATGGAGGGAGAGGAAGGCTGTTGCTGCTGTGTCTCCCTGCCTGTCTGGTCTGGTCTGGCCACATGACCTCCAAAGCACCTCATACACAGGCTCCCTGGGTAGAACAATCCCTCACTCCTATGATTCACCATTTCTGTGTAGTTTGAGGGGCTAATATCCATTTTGATGCCCATTGCTTCTTTTTTTGTGTTATGCTGGTGTGGATATTCAATCAATCAATCAATCAAATGTTATTATAAAGCCTTTTTACATCAGCCGATGTCACAAAGAAAGTGCTGTATAGAAACCCAGCCTACAACACCAAACTAGATGTAGAAGCACGGTGGCTAGGTAAAACTCCGTAGAAAGGTAGGAACCTAGGAAGAAACCTAGAGAGGAGCCGGGCTCTGAGTGGTGGGCCAGTCCTCTTCTGGCTTTCCGAGTGGAGATTATAACAGAACATGGCCAAGATGTTCAAGCGTTCATAGATGACCAGCAGGGTCAGATAATAATAATCACAGTGGTTGTAGAGGGTGCAAATGGTCAGCACCTTAGGAGTAAATGTCAGTTGGCTTTTCATAGCCGATCATTCAGAGTTCGAGACAGCAGTTGCGGTGTAGAGAGAGTCCAAAACAGCAGGTCCGGGACAAGATAGCACGTCCGGTGAACAGGTCAGAGTTCCATAGCCGCAGGCAGAACAGTTGAAACTGGAGCAGCAGTATGACCAGGTGGACTGGGGACAGCAAGGAGTCTTCAGGCCAGGTAATCCTGAGGCATGGTTCTATGTCTTAGGTCCTCCGAGAGAAGGAGTGAGCGAGCGAGCATACTTAAATTAACCCAGGACACCGGAGAAGACAGGATAAATGCACCAGATATAACAGACTGACCCGAGCCCCTTGACACACAAAACTATTGCAGCATAAATACTGGAGGCTAAGACAGGAGGGGTCGGGAGACACTGTGGCCCTGTCCGACGATACCCCCGGACAGGGCCAAACAGGAAGGATATAACCCCACCCACTCACCAGTAGAGGGATATCTTCAACCACCAACTTACTACCCTGAGACAATGCAATGCCGTGTATAGCCCACAAAGATCTCCCCCACGCACGAACCCGGACAGGAAGGTCACGTCAGTGACTCAACCCACTCAAGTGACGCACCCCTCCTAGGGATGGCATGAAAGAGCACCAGTAAGCCAGTGACACAGCCCCCATAATAGGGTTAGAGGCAGAGAATCCCAGTGGAGAGAGGGGAAGCGGCCAGGCAGAGACAGCAATGGCGGTTCGTCGCTCCAGTGCCTTTCCGTTCACCTTCATACCCCTGCGCCAGACTACACTCAATCATAGGACCTTCCTTAAGAGGTGAGTCTTCAATAAAGACCTAAAGATCGAGACCGAGTCTGTGTATTTTGGAACAGACCAATGAAAAGCTGGCGCGTGTGTGCTGTTTTGAGTGAAGTTGACAGAAAACAGGTTGCCTTTTACTGCTACAGTACTTGAGGTAAACGTGAGTCAGCAGAAATATTTGACTTCATATTAAATGTTTAATGTTTAAAATCAATTACCCTAGAAACTTGGCTACTTTATGAACTATTCAGCTCTTAGGCTGCTGGAGGACTGAAATTGGAGGGCCTCGATTTTACGACTCTTTTCAGTGTGCCCTCAACCATTGATTCTTCCCTGTTTTGTCTTTCTATGCTGTCATCGCTGCTCAGTCAGACCTCCACAGTGGAGGCAAGGAGGTGATAGTTGTGTAGTTTTACTGCTAAGTGGCGGGCGGCTCCCCCACGGTCCTGCCTCCTGCAGGTTATAGCTTGTGTCCCAAATGGCACCCTATTCAAAGTACACTACTTCTGAACAAATGGGGAATAGGGTACCATTTGGGATGCGGCCAATAGTCTGACTCTGGGTGATTACATCATTGATTGAGGTAATAGATTCGCTGAGCTCTTTGTGTGGCTCACCACATGTTAGGCCAGCGGTGCTCCTCCTCCAACGATGAGTTGCAAGGTGCACAGGAGGAAGTGCAGCAGACTGTATTGTAGTACTTTCATCAGTCTGAGGTTTTCTGTTGCTTCAGGCACAGTTTGTAAAATAATATTTCCAGTGACCGTTTTGTTGTGGGCTGCTTGCTCAGATTTTCATGTGTTTCTTTCCAATCCATACATCCAAATAATGTCAAAGTACTTCGAGCTTGATCTAAATCAAAGCTACATCCCATAGATTAATTTATAACACATTTGAATTCTAAACTGCCATAATTCTAAGCTCTAATCTCAAATATCAGCAGTGAGATATGAGGTAGGCATTTCTCAATTAAACTCCGGGCACCAGAAGACGATTAAACATGATAAATTAAGCCTATTAAAACCCTGCTAAGTATAAGCAGGTCCTAATATAAAAAAGAAATAGCTGAGATTTTTTTTCTTTACTGATATTTCTCTCCCGTCGCAGTGGAGGATGATAAGGCTTTATCTGGAAGGGAAAATATGAAGGCCAGTGAGATATTAATGCTAATTAGGAAATACTTATAAATGCAGAGAACTTTTGTTCTAAAATGGGCACGGTATCATTTGCGTAACTTCAAAGTTAGGCGAGTGGGTTATACTATTAATTATAAACTGGGTGGTTCAAGCCCTGAATGCTGATTTGGCTGACAGCTGTGGTATATCAGACCATATACCATGGGTATGGTAAAACATTTATTTTTACTGCTCTAGTTAACCAGTGTATAATAGCAATAAGGCCCCTTGGAGGGTTGTGATATATGACCAACATACCTTAGCCGTGGTATATTGGCCATATACCACACCCCCTCGGGGCTTGTTGCTTAATTAAACTGAATTTGTGCCAAAAATGATTGTTTCTTTTTCTGTGGTGTTCAGTGTAAGGAAGTGAAATTGTGGTCAGTGATCGTAGTACTTGCCCACAGAAGGCAGTTTCTATTAGGTGGTTTATGAGTAGCTTATCTGTTTAAAACACATATTTGACTATCTCTGGCTGTCAGACCTGTTTTTGAAGAAATTCTATCTATGGTACTATACAGATAGCCCTGGCTAAGTTCCTGAGAAAGCTGAGGTTGGGTTAGTACGTTCTCTTGTACTTAGACCTGCTTATTCACCCAAATTCATCCTCTTGGGGGTCCCATCACTCCATTCTGACTGTCTCTATTTCAGCTTTAATATCAACCTTACAACAACGTCCTTAACAACTCAACTGGTACAGACACACACGGCTGCTTTTAATGTCGATGCACTGGCACTCGTGACGGTCTCAACCATCAGACACTCATCTCAGCCTTCGAGCTTTCATCCTTTTAAAAACCCCTCCGTGATGCGTACACACACACACACACACACACACACACACACACACACACACACACACACAGGCTGAGTGAAAACAGCTCTTTGGTACTCACACACTGACCTCCCTCTAGGCCAGTGCTGCCACCACTGTGGCCTCGCCCTCATGTGACGCCCCTCTCCCATCCTCTCTCCCCTGTCACCTGACTCTGATGGATGTCTGACTCGCCCAGAGTGTCAGGCTCGTAAATCACCTGTTACTGTGGCGAGTGCTGTAGAAAACATCCATTAACACAATCCCGACTAGGTGGGGGGCCCCCCAAAATGCAAATGACTGTATGATTTATCAGCTACTGCAACAGGAGGAAAGAAGGGAAGAGGGAAAGAATGTCACTGCTTTTATTTAATTTATTATTTTTCACTTAATTTTATTTAACCTTTATTTAACTAGGCAAGTCGGTTAAGAACAAATTCTTATTATTCAATGACAGCCTAACCCGGATGACGCTGGGCCAATTGTGCACCGCCCTATGGGACTCTCAATCACGGCCAGTAGTGATACAGCCTGGAATCGAACCAGGGACATTAGTGACGCCTCTAGCACTGACCGCTTTTAGGTCCTACCTCTGAGGAGTCATAGATTGGATCAGCAGCTGTATCTAAATGTCGTATTTGGTGTGTGTGTGTTTGTTAGTGTGGGATCCATGGACGTATGACGTGAGCGTGTGTTTGTTAGTGTGGGATCCATGGACGTATGACGTGAGCGTGTGTTTGTTAGTGTGGGATCCATGGACGTATGACGTGAGCGTGTGTTTGTTAGTGTGGGATCCATGGACGTATGACGTGAGCGTGTGTTTGTTAGTGTGGGATCCATGGACGTATGACGTGAGCGTGTGTTTGTTAGTGTGGGATCCATGGACGTATGACGTGAGCGTGTGTTTGTTAGTGTGGGATCCATGGACGTATGACGTGAGCGTGTGTTTGTTAGTGTGGGATCCATGGACGTATGACGTGAGCGTGTGTTTGTTAGTGTGGGATCCATGGACGTATGACGTGAGCGTGTGTTTGTTAGTGTGGGATCCATGGACGTATGACGTGAGCGTGTGTTTGTTAGTGTGGGATCCATGGACGTATGACGTGAGCGTGTGTTTGTTAGTGTGGGATCCATGGACGTATGACGTGAGCGTGTGTTTGTTAGTGTGGGATCCATGGACGTATGACGTGAGCGTGTGTTTGTTAGTGTGGGATCCATGGACGTATGACGTGAGCGTGTGTTTGTTAGTGTGGGATCCATGGACGTATGACGTGAGCGTGTGTTTTGTCGGGGTGGCACCATCTGTTTATCATTGCTTTTATCTCCTGGCTTGGTTGTCCATGGTGACAGGGGGCTACCCTGATTCCCCCTCAGCCCCCCCCTTCTGTTAATCCTGCTTGACTCATTTTAATGGGACAGGTTCCCATCAAGCACAGCTTGAGGATATAATTTCATCCCAATCAAATTGTCTTCTCACCGCCTGTCTCGTGGCAAATGGTGGCTATCCCTTTTTGCTTTCCGTCCAGTGACAGGCCCTTCTTGTCGATTCAACACCGCGCGCCCCAGCTTACAATATTAGTTTTGACATGTGCCGTTGTTACTTTCCTTATCACTTTCTATTAGGCAGGGTTCAATCATAAAAATGTCATCGCCACTATTAAATAAATGACAAATCATGACATTTATAGCTTGTATAATATATTTCCAGACACAAAGAACGTTATTCCTTCCTTAGCTATAGGTCTCTCACACACACCACACACACACACACACAAACCTCCATGTTGATAACCTTCTCCATGCTAAATGCAGCATAATAAATTCATTGACATCCTGCTGGCGTGGAAATAATACAATTCATGTTTTTGGAGGCAAAACATGTTTGCACGTAGTGTGTGTGTGCATAAACACCAGCTGAGAAACACAAAACACTGGCAGCGCCTCGATGAAATGAATAATATGCATGAAAGGTAAAGTAAAAGCCAGGTTTCAAACATGAAACACATAACTGACAAAACAACTCACCTAAGGGAGCAATCTAAGGGAATAGCGATCTATAATATATATATTTTCTTTGAATGTACTCGTTACAAATCTTGGATTTACAACAAAAAGAATGCGTGATATAGGCCTAAACCTTTGAAAGCAATCTACTACTACTAATAGAATTGGAACGGGGGAAAAAATGAATTTAGTATTAGCTAGAGTCTGAGGTTTATCACATCCTAGATGACAGTTCTGTATGATGTCTCTATGTTATCATAGCTGGAGGGGGATCCTGACTCAGATGTCACGTCTGCCAGCGCCAGTTGTTGTCATGACCTTCTCACCCAACCAGCCCTTCTGCTGTTGTGTTGCTAGTGCATTGTGTTTGAGAAGTGTGAAGGTCAGACCGAGGCTAGAGAAGACTGTATACCACCCAGGACTAGGGTATGTGAGTGAGGAGCGTCGGAGCGGATCGTACCCCATTTGACTGGAGCGCAGAGCGAGTTTCCCAAAAGCAGGAGGGTCCGCCTTCTCGCCCGCTCCAATTTCGCTTCAGTAGAGCTCATTTCACAAGCTCAGGGTATGCCCGGCCCAGCATGCATCTGTAGTCTACTTGTGTGCTGCTTTTGCTCCTTGATTTAGCTACTGTCATGGAGTTCGCTAAATATTTTCATAAAGAATCTGATAAAACACACAGGTGAAAAATCAAGGTGACTTACAAAGATGATAAAAAAGATGGTGTACTTACTACACTAACAGGAAGGAACGAGGTGGGGAGCTAGCTAAGTGTGTCATGTAGCAAAGTATTTACAAACTAAAAATCAGTTCTCAAGTTTTGTTCTGTTATCTATACAATAGGTCATCATTGATTATGGCCCAATAGGCCAGGCATATTACCTCTTTCAAGGAGCTTTCTGTTTTGATAGGGTTATTTGACCTAAAATCGTTAAGGCCTACCTACAGAAAACAACAGCAGCAGGAGCAACAACAGCAATTATGCAGCCTGACCAGAGTGGCCCGGAGTGTGTTTAGCATCCTCAGTGGCTCTGCAAGCGTGGAGAGGGTGTTCTCTGTTGCTGGTCTGCTCTCCAGGCACCAACGCATGAGCCTGAAGCCACAGACTCTGGCCAAACTCGTGTTTCTAAAAATGAATTAAAGGCACTGTAGACTGAGCCTAATAAGGCATGTTTCTTTTAATTTGTGTTTAATTTTCAGTAAGTCACAGCATATATGTGAAATGTATAGACTATAATGATTGAATACAACATGTTGTTTAAATAATGAGAGCTTAATGTCCCTGCCAGGCTAGTGTGTCATACTTGCAAATGCTTCAAAATGTATTTCTTTGTAGGCTATAGCCTTGAAATAATAGAAATAATATAGCCTAAATAATTCATTTTCGTTCTTTTCTTAAACTACCTGTCTGGCTCCTGACCTATTTATGCCGTTTATATGCTGTTTAATACGACATGTAGCCTATTTGAAATGATGAGCGCTATTTATAGTCTTTCTTACCCTTTTCTTGTTTATTTCAATTATTTTCATTCAAATGAAATGGTTTGGTTTCAATACTTCAAAACCATACAGTAGTGCCAGGTAGTCACAAAAATTGATGTGTGTTGGTTAAGTTGTGATTTGAATTGCCTCCCGAGTGGTGCTGCAGTCTAAGGCACTGCATTGTAGTGTTTGAGTTGCCACTACAGACCCGGGTTCGATCCCAGGCTGTGTCACAGCCGACTGTGACTGGGAGACCCATGAGGCGGCGCACGATTGGCCCAGCATCATCTGGGTTAGGAGAGGGCTGAGCAGGCTGGGATTTCCTGGTCCCATCGCGCTCTAGCGACTCCTTGTGGCGGGCCGGTCGCCTGCACGCTGTCTTTGGTCGCAGCTGGACGGTGTTTCCTCCAACACATTGGTGCGGCTGGCTTGGCCAGGGTCGTGTTTCGGAGGACGCATGGCTATCGACCTTCGCCTCTCCTAAGTCCGTAGGGGAGTTGCAGCGGTGGTACAAGATTGTAACTACCAATTGGATATCACGAAATTGGGGAGAAAAATAATTAAGTGATTTTTATGAATGGAGCGATTTTCAAGCAGCAGTTTTTTTTTTCTCCTGTGAGCAAGGAACGTTTTTTAGAGGAGCGGTTGGAAAGGACGTGGAGTGCCAGAGCGGTCTCCATGAATAGGATTTCCCAGCTCTCAACTCCGCTCACATACTCTGCTCAGGGCCAGGCAGGGTTTTATCATCCGGGATGTGTTTCATTTCAGGGAGGAATAACTACCCTCCGCTGTGCCCTTGTTCACTTGTCTTTACAGATTATGACAGCATTGAGGTGAAATAGGGCAGAGGGGAGTGGAGCATCTTTCTGTATTGAAGCCCAGCCTGCTCCATTGTTCACATCCTTGTACACATCTGAGACAACATTCCTCTAATCTAGTTGTCCAGCAGTCCTGATCCACAGAGGAGCAGCAGTTTAGAAAAACACTGTCCGGCTTGGTCCAGGGATTTGGTTATGCAGTTGATGTGGCCCAGGAACCTGTGCCAGGGTTTTATGTCCCAAAAAAAGGACATAAATAGGTGTGAGGGGAAAAGCTCAGTGGCATATGCTAATCCAATTGCATTGGAGATTTTTGACTCTGTGCATTTGAATTGCGTAGGTTGATGAATCCTCTCTCTCTCTCTCCCTCTTTCTTTCTCCCTCTTTCTCACTTTCTCTCGCTCTCTCATTCTCTCCCTCTAATTCTCTTTCTCTCTATCTTACCCTCATCTCTCGCTCTCTCTAGTTGGTGGGGGGCCAGTTTGACCTGGAGATGAACTTCATTATCCAGGAGAAAGACAGCATTGTGTGCATGGTGGAGCTGCTGGACAAGGTGGGTGCTACACACACAAAATGAAATGGAACAATATGTATAATATAATCTATGGTGGATGAGTTGTGGCTGTACACACACAGAAATACACAGAGAGAAATAGATTTTCTGCCAGTCCACCCATCGTGGTCTCATTGACTTGAATGGGGATCCCCGTTCTAGTAATTGTAGGCCTATTTCTATGGGTACATGTTAGCGGTGGAGGTTTGTAAAGCACTTTGAGCATCTGGCAAATCTCTTTCTAAATCGGATCCATTATTATTATTATTATGTCTGGTTCCCAGTGTGAGCCCACGTGCCAGGCGGAGGTGTGGAGCATCTTCACGGCTATCCTGAAGAAGAGCGTGAGGAACCTGCAGGCCTGCACCGACACGGCCCTCATCAACCTGGTCCTGGACCGCGTGGCCCACACTGACAGCATGATCGCAGGTACTGCCACAGTAACACCAGAGGCCAAAGTAATGAGGTCACCCCAGCCCTTAGTACAGTATTTAGCATGCTGACACCTACCTACAGGGCTGTCTCGTTCCCCTGGAGTGAGGATGATTGTCTCAGTCATAATCATTGTCCAGTGGTTCTCCAAGTCCTCTGTTTTTCTACCTTTTTAAATCCAAAGTAATGACCACTGCCTCAGTCCGAATGATTCCCTACTGTACAGGTATCACCCTTAGAATGAGGAAGTGAGATAGTCCTGTCTAATGCTCCTCACCTTCCCTCATCAAGCCTAGCCAGCTAACGGCACTATTCTGTGTGTGTCTGAAAAGAGACTACTTTTGTCCTGCAGCAACTGAAGCACTGAGGAAGTGCGGACACCCATGGACGGACGGACAGACAGACCGAAAGACACACGCATCATCATCATCATCATTAGATTAGGAGTGTGTGTGCAGACCTGACACCACTACTCAGCTTCGCGCTACCCCACTGCCCAGACAGAGAAGTGACTCCCACACCAGTCAGTAGACACAATCACCAGCCTCAATCACTCACCAGAGTCTCACCCAGTTACTAATGAGGCCAAAATAACTCTTCTAAAGCTCAATGATTGACCACTGGCCTGGCAGAGCAGGATAATCAGCCTTAGCATAATGAAACCATTAGCCCAGGGAACATTAACATGCAGTCCAGGCCAGACAGACAGACAAACCCAGGGAACATTAACATGCAGTCCAGACAGACAGACGGACAAACCCAGGGAACATGTACATGCAGTCCAGGCCAGACAGACAGACAAACCCAGGGAACATTAACATGCAGTCCAGGCCAGACAGACAGACAAACCCAGGGAACATTTAATTATTTATTTATTTTTTTAATTTTTACCTTTATTTAACCAGGCAAGTCAGTTAAGAACAAATTCTTATTTTCAATGACGGCCTGGGAACAGTGGGTTAACTGCCTGTTCAAGGGCAGAACGACAGATTTGTACCTTGTCAGCTCGGGGGTTTGAACTCACAACCTTTCGGGTAGTAGTCCAACGCTCTAACCACTAGGCCACCCTGCCGCCCCAACATGGACATGCAGTCCAGGCCAGACAGACGGACAGACAAACCCAGGGAACATGGACATGCAGTCCAAACAGACAGACGGACAGACAAACCCAGGGAACATGGACATGCGTTCCAGGCCAGACAGACAAACCCAGGGAACATGGACATGCAGTCCAGGCCAGACAGACTGACAAACCCAGGGAACATGGATATGCAGTCCAGGCCAGACAGACAGACAAACCCAGGGTACATGGACATGCAGTCCAGGCCAGACAGACGAATCCAGGGAACATGAACATGCAGTCCAGGCCAGACAGACACAGACAGACAAACCCAGGGAACATGAACATGCAGTTCAGGCCAGACAGACAGACGGACATACAAACCCAGGGAACATGAATATGCAGTCCAGGCCAGACAGACAAACCCAGGGAACATGAACATGCAGTCCAGGCCAGACAGACAAACCCAGGGAACATGCAGTCCAGGCCAGACAGACAAACCCAGGGAATATACAGTCCAGGCCAGACAGACAAATCCAGGGAACATGAACATGCAGGTCAGGCCAGAGAGACAAACCCAGTCAACACGGACATGCATTCCAGGCCAGACAGACAGACCCAGGGAACATGGACATGCAGTCCAGACAGACGGACAGACAAACCCAGGGAACATGGACATGCAGTCCAGACAGACAGACGGACAGACAAACCCAGGGAACATGGACATGCGTTCCAGGCCAGACAGACAAACCCAGGGAACATGGACATGCAGTCCAGGCCAGACAGACTGACAAACCCAGGGAACATGGACATGCAGTCCAGGCCAGACAGACAGACAAACCCAGGGTACATGGACATGCAGTCCAGGCCAGACAGACGAATCCAGGGAACATGAACATGCAGTCCAGGCCAGACAGACACAGACAGACAAACCCAGGGAACATGAATATGCAGTCCAGGCCAGACAGACAAACCCAGGGAACATGAACATGCAGTCCAGGCCAGACAGACAAACCCAGGGAACATGCAGTCCAGGCCAGACAGACAAACCCAGGGAACATACAGTCCAGGCCAGACAGACAAACCCAGGGAACATGAACATGCAGGTCAGGCCAGAGAGACAAACCCAGTCAACATGGACATGCATTCCATGCCAGACAGACAGACCCAGGGAACATGGACATGCAGTCCAGGCCAGACAGACAGACAAACCCAGGGACCATGGACATGCAGTCCAGGCCAGACAGACAGACAAACCCAGGGACCATGGACATGCAGTCCAGGCCAGACAGACAGACGGACAGACAAACCCAGTCAACATGGACATGCAGTCCAGGCAGACCAACCCAGGGAACATGAACATGCAGTCCAGGACAGACAGACAGACGGACAGACAAACCCAGGGAACATGAACATACAGTTCAGGCCAGACAGACAGACGGACAACCCAGGGAACATGGACATTCAGTCCAGGCCAGACAGACAGAGGGACAGACAAACCCAGGGAACATGAACATGCAGGTCAGGCCAGAGAGACAAACCCAGTCAACATTAACATGCAGGTCAGGCCAGAGAGACAAACCCAGTCAACATGGACATGCATTCCAGGCCAGACAGACAGACAGACAAACCCAGGGAACATGGACATGCAATCCAGGCCAGACAGACAGACAGACGGACAGACAAACCCAGAGAACATGAACATGCAGTCCAGGCCAGACATACAAGCGCAGGGAACATGAACATGCAGTCCAAGGACAGATAGACAAAGCCAGTCAACATGAACATGTAGTTCAGGCCAGACCTACAGATAAACTCTTTTTACACTCTTTTTTTTTTTGTGCCAACCCAAACCGACTGCACTTGCTCTGATATCTTCTTTTCACGTCGTCCTTTCAGCACGTCTCCAGCAATTATGGTGTAACCAGGGTATTGCAATATGTTTTGACTCAGCTTGGCTCAGTAGTGTGAAACGGGCATTAGGCTGTTAAATCAGATGGGCTCTCTCCCTCTCCTTCCATGGCTGGTGTGCGTCAGTCCTCTGATGCCCCAGGTCACTCTGGGAGGCAATAAAACATGAAAATGGTCCTCCATGGCATTAGCCAGTAATGTGTCTTATTATAGGCTGAATGCCAGGGGGAGTGTGCATTGATAAGCTAATCAATACACATTACTGGCTAATGCCATGGAGGACCATTTTCATCTCAGTAAACAGAGAAGAGATGTTCTATCCCCCCCCCCCGACCTTTGCATCGGATCATCGCTGCTACCGAGTGGCTATAGTGGCTAACGCCCCTGTCCCGAAGCGAGCACCAGTTAACCGCGAGCCAGGCGCATCTCCCGGCATCTGCTGTGCCCTCAACCGGCCTTTACCGGACGTATGAGCAGGCGCTTCTACTAGCCCCGGCCTGCTAACTTTAAACGCTGTGTCTCCCGCTTGCGAGGTAGTAACGACTACCCCGCGGCTTCCCTGTTTCATCTACTGCTGTTCACTGGACCCTATGGTCACTTGGCTACATAGCTGATGCCTGCTGGACTGTTCATTAATCACTGTACTCCATTTTGTTTATGTTTTGTTCATCTGTTGGCCCCAGCCTCGAATTCAGGCCCTGTGTGTAGTTAACTGACCCTCTCTGCCCATTCATTGCCATTTTACCTGTTGTTGTTGTCTTAGCGGATTAGCTGTTGTTGTCTTACCCGTTGTTGTCTTAGCTCGAGCTCCCAATCAACACCTTTTGATTGCTTTATCCCTCGCATTATGTCTTTCTCAAATGTCAATATGCCTTGTATATTGTTGTTTAGGATAGTTATCATTGTTTTAGTTTACTGCGGAGCACCAAGTCCCACTCAACCTGCCTCAGATACCTCCTTTGTCTCATCTCCCACACATGCGGTGACCTCACCCAGCATAACTAGCGCATCCAGAGATGCAACCTCTCTTATCATCACTCAGTGCCTGGGTTTACCTCCACTGTACCCACACCCCACCATACCCCTGTCTGTACATTATACCCTGAATCTATTCTACGATGCCCAGAAATCTGCTCCTTTTATTCTCTGTCCCCAACGCACTAGACGACCAGTTTTGATAGCCTTTAGCCTCATCCTACTACTCTGTTCCTCGGGTGAAGTGGAGGTCAACCCAGGCCCTGCGTGTCCCCAGGCACTCTCATTTGTTGACTTCTGTAACTGAAAAAGCCTTGGTTTCATGCATGTTAACATCAGAGGCCTCCTCCCTACGTTTGTTTTACTCACTGCTTTAGCACACTCTGCCAAACCTGATGTCCTTGCCATGTCTGAATCCTGGCTTAGGAAGGTCACCAAAAATTCTGAGATTTCCCTCCCCAACTGTCACATTTTCTGTCAAGATAGAACTGCCAAATCGGGAGGAGTTGCAATCAACTGCAGAGATAGCTTGCAAAGTTCTGCAATACTTTCCAGGTCTATGCCCAAACAGTTTGAGCTTCTAATTAAAATAATTATTCTCTCCAGAAATAAGTCTCTCACTGTTGCCCCCTGTTTTAGACCCTCAAACTCAGCTGTGTCCTGGACACCATATGTGAATTGATTGCTCCCCATCTATCTTCAGAGTTAATTCGGTGACCTAAACTGGGATATGCTTAACACCCCGGCAGTCCTACATTCTAAGCTAGATGCCCTCAATCTCACACAAATTATCAAGGAACCCACCAGGTACAAACCTAAATCTGTAAACATGGGCACCCTCATAGATATTATCCTGACCAACTTGCCCTCCAAATACACCTCTACTGTTTTCAATCAGGATCTCAGCGATTACTGTCTCATTGCCTGCATCCTCTATGGGTTTGTGGTCAAACGACCACCCGTCATCACTTTCAAACGCTCACTAAAACACTTCCACGAGCAGGCCTTTCTAATCGACCTGGCCCGGGTATCCTGGAAGGATATTAACCTTATCCCGTCAACCGAGGATGCCTTGTCGTTCTTTAAAAGTAATTTCCTCATCTTAAATAAGCATGCCCCTTTCAAAAAATGTAGAACTAAGAACAGGTTTAGCCCTTGGTTCACTCCAGACCTGACTGCCCTCGACCAGCACAACAACATCCTGTGGTGGACTGCAATAGCATCGAATAGTCCCCGCGATATGCAAATTTTCATGGAAGTCAGGAACCAATACACGCTGTCAATCAGAAAAAGAAACATGGACCCATACAAATCAGCTGGGCTAGACAATCTGGACCCTCTCTTTCTAAAATGATCCACCTTCATTGTTGCAACCCCTATTACCAGTCTGTTCAACCTCTTTCGTATCGTCCGAGATCCCTAAAGATTGGATAGCTGCCGCGTTCATCCCCCTCTTCAAAGGGGGAGACACCCTAGACCCAAACCGATATAGACCTATATCCATCCTGCCCTGCCATTCTAAAGTCTTCGAAAGCCAAGTTAATAAACAGATCACTGACCATTTCGAATCCTACCGTACCTTCTCCGCTGTGCAATCCGGTTTCCGAGCTGGTCACGGTTTCCGAGCTGGTCACGGTTTCCGAGCTGGTCTTCATCGATCTGGCCAAGGCTTTCGACTGTCAATCACCGTATTCTTATCGGCAGACTCAATAGCCTTGGTTTCTCAAATGACTGCCTCACCTGGTTCACCGACTACTTCTCTGATAGAGTTCATAGTGTCAAATCGGAGGGCCTGTTGTCCGGACCTCTGGCAGTCTCTATGGGGGTACCACAGGGTTCAATTCTCGGGCCGACTCTTTTCTCTGTATTTTTCAACGATGTCGCTCTTGCTGCTGATGATTCTCTGATACATCTCTACCCAGACGACACCATTCTGTATACATCTGGCCCTTCTTTGAACACTGTGTTAACAAACCTCCAAATGAGCAGCAATGCCATACAACACTCCTTCCGTGGCCTCCAACTGCTCTTAAACACTAGTAAAACTAAATGCATGCTTTTCAACCGTTCACTGCCCGCACCCGCCCGCCCGATTAGCTTCACCACTCTGGACGGTTCTGACCGAGAATATGTGGACAATTACAAATACCTAGGTGTCTGGCTAGACTGTAAACTCTCCTTCCAGACTCATCTTAAACACCTCCAATCCAAAATTAAATCTAGAATCGGCTTTCTATTTCGCTACAAAGCCTCCTTCACTCACGTCGCCAAACATACCCTAGTAAAACTGACTATCCTACCAATCCTCGACTTCAGCGATGTCATTTATAAAATAGCCTCCAACACTCTACTCGGCAATCTGGATCCAGTCTTTCACAGTGGCATCCGTTTTGTCACCAAAGCCCCATATACCACCCACCACTGCGACCTGTATGCTCTCATCGGCTGGCCCTCGCTACATATTCGTCACCAGACCCACTGTCTCCAAGTCATCTATAAGTCTTTGCTAGGTAAAGCTCCGCCTTATCTCAGCTCACTGGTCTCGATAACAACACCCACCTGTAGCACTCGCTCGAGCAGGTATATCTCACTGGTCATCCCCAAAGCCAACACCTCTTTTGGCCACCTTTCCTTCCAGTTCTCTGCTGGCAATGACTGGAACGAATTGCAAAATTTGCTGTAGCTGGAAACTTATATTTCCCTCACTAACTTTAAACATCAACTATCTGAGCAGCTTACCGATCTCTGCTGCTGTACACAGCCCATCTGTAAATAGCCCATCCAATATACCTACCTCATCCCCATATTGTTTTTATTTACTTTTCTGCTCTTTTGCATACCAGTATTTCTACTTGCACATCTATCACTCCAGTGTTAATTTGCTAAATTGTAATTACTTCACTACTATGGCCTATTTATTGCCTTACCTCCTTATGCCATTTGCACACAGTATGTAGACTTTATTTTTTATTTCTATTTTGTTATTGACTGTACGCTTGTTTATTCCATGTGTAACTCTGTGTTGTTTGTGTCGCACTGCTTTGCTTTATCTTGGCCAGGTCACAGTTGTAAATAAGAACTTGTTCTCAACTGGCCTACCTGGTTAAATAAAGGTGAAATAAAAAAAACACATTGATGGGGAATGGCATAGCATTTCTCCACATTTGCGATAACATGAAAAAATGTGTACTCAACAAATAAAAGGTGATTTGGTTAGCATTGCATTTTAAGTGCTGAATATCTGATTTAAGTCTTTTTTGATGTCCTCTTTAGTGTGAAGTGTTTTTGGTCTATTTGTAATCAACCATAAAATGTTTTATGAGCCAAGTAACAAGAGGTCACACAACGATGGTACTTTGGTTATAGAGGTTCTGGAACATCACTCTGTATGTGTTTTGCTTTTCACTTGGACTCTGTTCAAGTCCATTGTTAGGGTGTGATAACTTGTCAGTTTCCCCTCTTCACATATGTCATGTTTAACCTGTGTGTGTCCCTTCCCTCTTCCAGACCTGATGGTTGACATGCTAGGAGTGCTGGCCAGCTACAGCATCACAGTCAAGGAGCTGAAGTTGTTCTTCAGCAAACTGCAAGGAGAGAAAGGCCAATGGGTAACACAACTAGTCTAACCTTCATACCGTATCGCCCTGTCATATTTGTCTTGTAGAGAGCATGGGGAATGTGCTAGCAACACTTCAACTGGTGGCCTGTACACGTCCTTTTAGCCTCTCTGTGCTCTGGTACCATACATCACACTGTGTAGTGCAGACACACCATCGCTGTCTATTGGGATAATCCAAAAAACATTACTGCATTGTTCATGTGAGGAGGAAGTTGCCTCTTAGCTCTGATTTATGAAGGCAGTTTTATCATTCTACCTTCTACTGGGTAATGTTACGATTTAAGGAGAGGGGAAACTGATCTTAGATCAGTGTTTGGAATTAAAACACACACATTTAACAGTTGAACATAAATAGGATAGTACTATCATTAGTTAAAAATAGTATCTATACTTAAGATACATTAGTGATTATAAAGTTGAAGAAGAATTTGTTTTCCAACCTGGGTTTTGTAGTTTTCCACCGAGACAGCCTGGACAGTCTTGCCTAGCAGGGTGGAGTCAGTACAGTACAGTGGGAAGACAGCCTGGACAGTCTTGCCTGGCAGGGTGGAGTCAGCCTGGACAGTCTTGCTTGGCAGGGTGGAGTCAGCCTGGACAGTCTTGCCTGGCAGGGTGGAGTCAGTACAGTAACAGTGGAAGACAGCCTGGACAGTCTTGCCTAGCAGGGTGGAATCAGTACAGTGTGAAGGCAGCCTGGACAGTCTTGCCTAGCAGGGTGGAGTCAGTACAGTGTGAAGGCAGCCTGGACAGTCTTGCCTAGCTGGGTGGAGTCAGTACAGTACAGTGGAAGACAGCCTGGACAGTCATGCCTAGCAGGGGGGAGTCAGTAATGTAACAGTGGAAGACAGCCTGGACAGTCTTGCCTAGCAGGGTGGAGTCAGTAAAGTAACAGTGGAAGACAGCCTGGACAGTCTTGCCTAGCAGGGTGGAGTCATTACAGTACAGTGGGAAGACAGCCTGGACAGTCTTGCCTAGCAGGGTGGAGTCATAACAGTACAGTGGAAGACAGCCTGGACAGTCTTGCCTAGCAGGGTGGAGTCAGTACAGTGGGAAGACAGCCTGGACAGTCTTGCCTGGCAGGGTGGAGTCAGCCTGGACAGTCTTGCCTGGCAGGGTGGAGTCATAACAGTACAGTGGGAAGACAGCCTGGACAGTCTTGCCTAGCAGGGTGGAGTCATTACAGTACAGTGGAAGACAGCCTGGACAGTCTTGCCTAGCAGGGTGGAGTCAGTACAGTACAGTGGGAAGACAGCCTGGACAGTCTTGCCTAGCAGGGTGGAGTCAGTACAGTACAGTGGGAAGACAGCCTGGACAGTCTTGCCTAAAAACAGCAGATCTAGTAGGTTGTACCATGAATTATCCACTGAGTCCCTGCACCATTGAGAGAGGTGAGGCCCATTGATCAGTGTGAAATCAGATTGCCCTCATTTCGTTGACAATCTGCTTTTGTGCTTCTCCATTTCAGTCCACACACACACACACACACACACACACACACACACACACACACACACACACACACACACACACAGACACTCTGCTAGCTCTGTGAAATATTATGTGAGGGGGTTGGCAAGAGATGATGCGTCTATCAGGAGTCTCTACCTCACAGGATTTGAACAGAGTGACACACAGTGTGATATGCTGACTGCCGCCTCCACAGAATTTAAACTGACAGAGGCCTTGTCGGAAGAAAAGCTCATCAATATATTATGGAAGTTTATCAACGTTGATCACAGTTCCGTGGGCTCTGATCTGAAGCGGGTGACCTTGCAGCATCAACGGGAATGTAAAGTAGATCAACAGAACTACTGCATTCTCAGTATAATGTCTCTAGCGATGTTTCAACAAGATGTTGACTTGGTTAGTAGAGGTCAATATAGAGAAGCAGAAAATAGACCTGGTCTCTGTAGTTGTGGAGATGTTGGTGTGTTTGTTTTGCTTGCTTACCTGCCTGTGAACCTGAACATGTACGGTGCGTTCAGGAAGTGTTCAGGCCCCCTTGCCTTTTTCCACATTTTGTTACGTTGCCGCCTTATTTTAAAATTGATTCAATTGTTTTTTTCCCTCCTCAATCTACACACAATATCCCTTAATGGCAAAGCAAAAATAGGTTTTTAGACATTTTTTAGAAAATGTATGAAAAAGAATCACATATGCAATAAGTATTCAGATCCTTCACTCAGTACTTTGTTGAATCGCCTATGGCAGCGATTACAGCCTCGAGTCTTCTTGGGTTTGACGCTACAAGCTTGGCACACCTGGATTTGGGGAGGTTCTCCCATTCTTCTCTGTAGACCCTCTCAAGCTCTGTCAGGTTGACGTCCGGACTCTGGCTGGGCCACTCAAGGATGTTCAGACTTGTCCCGAAGCCATTCCTGCGTTGTCTTGGCTGTGTGTCTGAGGTCCTGAGCCGTCTGTAGCAGGTTTTCATCAAGGATCTCTCTGCTCCATTCATCTATCCCTCGATCCTGACTAGTCTCCCAGTCCCTGCCACTGAAAAACGTCCCCACAGCATGATGCTGCCACCACCATGCTTCAACTTAGGGATGGTGCCAGGTTTCCTCAAGACTTGGCGCTTGGCATTCTGGCCAAAGAGTTCAATTTCATCAGACCAAAGAATCTTGTTTCTCATGGTCAGAGTCATTTAGGTGCCTTTTTCCAAACTCAAAGCGGGCTGTCATGTGCCTTTTTTACTGAGGAGTGGCTTCTGTCTGGCCACTGTACCATAAAGGGCTGATTGGTGGAGTGCGGAAGAGATGGTTGTCCTTCTGGAAGGTTCTCTCATCTCCACAGGGGAACTCTAGAGCTCTGTCAGTGACCATCGGGGTTCTTGTTCACCTCCCTAACCAAGGCCCTTCTCCCCCGATTTCTCAGTTTGGCCAGGTGGCCAGCTCTAGGAAGAGTCTTAGTGGTTCAAAACTTCTTCCATTTAAGAATTATGGAGGCTACTGTGTTCTTGGGGACCTTCAATGCTGCAGACATTTTTTTTGGTACCCTTCCCCAGATCTATGCCTCGACACAATCCTGTCTCGGAGCTCTACAGACAATTCCATCCACTTCATGGCTTGGTTTTTGCTCTGACATGTACTGTCAGCTGTGAGACCTTATATAGACAGGTGTGTGCCTTTCCAAATCAGGTCCAATCAATTGATTTTTACAACCGGTGGAATCCAATCAAGTTGTAGAAACATCTCAAAGATGATCAACGGAAACCAGATGCACCGGAGCCCAAATTAGTCTCATAGTGAAGGGTCTGAATACTTATGTAAATAAGATTTGTATTTGTAATACATTTGCAAAAATGTATAAAAACCTGTTTTTGCTCTGCCATCATGGGGTACTGTGTGTAGAGGTGATGAGGATTTTTTTGTATTTCATCAATTTTAGAATAAAGCCGTAACGTAACAAAATGTGTGAAGAGGGAAGGTGTCTGAATACTCTCCTGACTGCACTGTGGCTTTACATGAAAGTACTTGTGTATGCGGTGTACCCTCATCAAAGTCTGTGGCCTCTCATCTTGTGCGTGTTCTTCCCTCCAGCCTCCCCATGCGGTGAAGCTGCTGTCTGTCCTGAGGAGCATGGCCCACCGGAACGGACCTGACTCCTTCTTCAGCTTCCCAGGGAAGAGTGCTGCTGTGAGTACAGTGACAACGCAATACGCCTCCACATGTATACCGGAGTCTCAGACTGATCGTTAGAAGACAGTGTAGTACTCACCACCCAACTAGACTACAGTCTGACGCTACAGTCTGACACTACACCTGGCACGACACTATTCCCCTAAGCACTGTTCAAGTAGTGCACTATATCTAAGGTAAAAGTTGTCAGACTTGTAGTGACTGGTATGAGTCTCGGTGAACGAGGTGTCTACGGTAAGGTAGTGTTTTTTACAGCACCTCTGGATAGCTTCTAAATGGGCTACATCCTCTTGTGCTCGACTTCCCACATGATCCAAGGCCGGACACATTTGCAATACATAAGATAATGCATCCTGAATTGCCTATAACCTCTGACCCACACATCTTGGCTTCTGTATTCTATACTGCCTAGGTTTACCAACCATATGTAGCTTGGGTCATACTGTGTTTCTGTGTGTGTTGAATAAGCAGCATGGGAAGAGAGGAGGCGCACAGATGCTAGCTAATCTTCCTCTGTTCTCCTTCTCCTCCCTTCATTCTAATGCTCTGAGCCGTCTTCCCTCTGTTCTTCTCCTCCCTTCATTCTAATGCTCCTAGCAGTCTTCCCTCTGTTCTTCTCCTCCCTTCATTCTAATGCTCCTAGCAGTCTTCCCTCTGTTCTCCTTCTGCTCCCTTCATTCTAATGCTCCTAGCAGTCTTCCCTCTGTTCTTCTCCTCCCTTCATTCTAATGCTCCTAGCAGTCTTCCCTCTGTTCTTCTCCTCCCTTCATTCTAATGCTCCTAGCAGTCTTCCCTCTGTTCTACTCCTCCCTTCATTCTAATGCTCCTAGCAGTCTTCCCTCGGTTCTTCTCCTCCCTTCATTCTAATGCTCCTAGCAGTCTTCCCTCTGTTCTTCTCCTCCCTTCATTCTAATGCTCCTAGCAGTCTTCCCTCTGTTCTTCTCCTCCCTTCATTCTAATGCTCCTAGCAGTCTTCCCTCTGTTCTTCTCCTCCCTTCATTCTAATGCTCCTAGCAGTCTTCCCTCTGTACTTCTCCTCCCTTCATTCTAATGCTCCTAGCAGTCTTCCCTCTGTACTTCTCCTCCCTTCATTCTAATGCTCCTAGCAGTCTTCCCTCTGTACTTCTCCTCCCTTCATTCTAATGCTCCTAGCAGTCTTCGAACTCATTCTCACCCCTTCCTTCTCATAGCAGCAATCCCTAAGCTGCTTTTTCCAATACCTTTTTTTAATCTATCTAGCCATTCAGCCAGCCAGCCATGTGATTTAGTGAGTGAAAGAATAACATATAAGTCCCCTGGGAATGGTCTGTTATACCCCTCTCTTAAAAGAGAGCAGTTTTCTAATACACTTCCTGGTATCAATGGGTTTAAAAGTGTGGACTTAGCTTCACTAACTCAGTTAAGATGCTCTTGCTGACGTCTTCAAAGTAATGAAGGATGACAACTTATCAGACGAAGTCTCAGCTATGATCTCATATCTTAGGTGATGTCTACTAAGTTTTCATGAAGGACGACGTCATAGCCTTGTGTATGCTACGTTTTAACTGTGTATCTCCTTCTAGGACCTTTACCCTTCACTATTTTCTCATTGAGTCTCACCTGAATGCTGTCTACACCTGTATGTGGTCATGGTACATTTGACTGTACATTACCTGGGCTAGATAGCTAACTATAGAGAGAATCATGTCTGCTCACATTTTGTCTTACAATTGCTGTCTGGAACACTCACATTGTATGTAGAGAGAGTGTGTGTGTGTGCACTGTATATCTCTGTGTACCCTTCCATTGCCATGGTGACGGTGCCCTTTGGTGAGGGTGAGCTCTGGGCCGCCATAAGAGGGTCTGTGATTGGTGTGTGTGCAGCGGAGACTGAGCACGAAGCACACATCTTCCCCTTGCTGTGAATCTGGCTAATGAGGCAGGAAGCCCTCAGCATAGACACACACATGAACAACTCCATCCCATCCTTCTTGGACCCACTGTAGTCTAGGTCACACTACTCACTATCCTATTTCTAAAACATTCTTTCTCAACTCATTGAGCTCACCGTTTGTCTCCTCACAGGCTATAGCTCTGCCCCCTATAGCCAAATGGCCGTACCAGAGTGGATTCACCTTCCACACGTGGCTCCGCATGGATCCAATCAACAACATCAATGTTGACAAGGACAAGCCTTACCTGTACTGGTGAGTTACATACACCAGGCGTCCATGCTGGAGATCAACTCCACTGCACTCGGCGACTGCAGACGGACTAGGAATCACCTTGCATCCTAAATGGCGAATCATTGGGGTTTGTTGACCAGTCTGTAGCCACCGACTAATGTCACCAGTCTCGTACACCCACGCTAACACTGACACAACTTACTGCTGCTTGATTTGTTCTCCTTCTCTATGCAAATGACGTCTCTACTCATATCCTGACTTGAGATACCCATGCATAAATTTTGTATGGATAATCTGATATTATTCAGGTGTATTCAAATAGAATTTGGCTCATCCCATAGTTCCCTTTGTGTGTGTGTGTACTGTATTTGCACGCCAAGGAAAGCTATTTGATATTTTCCCCTTGTTCATCAAAATTGTAGGATGAAGTCATCCCCAAATTGTAAAAAAACTGACATCAAATAGAGGCTTAACACACACACACACACACACACACACACACACACACACACACACACACACACACACACTACCAGATGAAGTAGGCATATTGATGCAATGCCTCTCCGTTTCCATTTACCACTCTGTCTTCCTTCTCTCTCTCTCATCCTTCTCGCTCTTTCTCTCTCCTCTCTCTCTCCCCTTCCTCTTTCCTCTCTCCATTCTTCCCTCCCTCTCTCAGGGACAGTAAATCAGTGCCTCACTTGTTCCTATTTTCAGCCGATAATTAATTCCTGTCAAAAAATCTAATTGATGTGCCGGGATTTGGTGGGCCTTCTGTTTGGTGGGCCTTCTGTTTGGTGGGCCTTCTGTTTGGTGGGCCTTCTGTTTGGTGGGCCTTCTGTTTGGTGGGCCTTCTGTTTGGTGGGCCTTCTGTTTGGTGGGCCTTCTGTTTGGTGGGCCTTCTGTTTGGTGGGCCTTCTGTTTGGTGGGCCTTCTGAAAGTGATAACCAACCACACACAGCCAGCCAGCTGGAGGCAGAAGAGTCTGTAGTAAAACTCCTTCAGACTCTGCCCTTTTAAAAAGAGATTAGTTCACTAAATCACACACAGCGACCGCCGGGGCCCTTGATCGCTCAGAACACAGACACCCACAAATGGGAATTTGTTGTGAAGTTGACAAATGATTGAGGCTTTCGCCATCTCTGTCTCTCCTCCGCTTTCAAAGTGTTTTTTAAATTTGTATGTTTGAATGATTTATTGGCAGATTGACTTGTCTCAACCCCCGTCTGCCCTTGAGTGTTAGGCTGTGTTAAAGTGAGCCGTCACGCTCACTAACTGAAATGTGTTTTTTTTTCTGTCTCTTTTCTCTTCCCTCTCTTCCTGTAGTTTTCGCACCAACAAAGGTCTGGGATACTCTGCACACTTTGTGGGGGGCTGTTTGATTGTGACCTCGTTAAAGTCCAAGGGGAAGGGATTCCAGCACTGTGTGAAATATGACTTCAAACCACAGAAGGTAGGCAGACGGCGAGGCCGGCCGACAGACAGACACGGTCCTGTGGGAGACACACACACACCCAATCCTCGCACATAGAAACACATGCTAAGTAGGACACACAAACATGTTCTCTTTCGCATAGGACACACAGAGAAGAAATTGTACGCAGGCATAGTACACACACTGCCCTCTCGTCTAGGCCCTTTGGGTTGAAGCATAGTCATTTGGTCCTTCCTCTGGGGGCCAGTATTGTCAGAGCAGAACAGTGAAAAAAGGATAGCAGGAACGAGAGAGAGGGATGATGTAAAGGGGCGCGACACACAGCCAGACCATAGCACCCAGACCCAGTCAAGTCCAACAGCATTGGTGAGATCCATGGTGCCCCTGGCCAATTAAAACTCCCCTTGTTATCCCCCGGAGTGGAACAACGGAACTCTACTTCCTCCTCAGAACCTCATTCTATCTTTAGGCCTCTGTATTCCACGGTCGGTCTTATCTCCCAAGCTGTCTGCCGGGTAACTCTAATAACCTATTTCACTGGATTCTTCCAATGTCTGACAGAAATCTGAGCAGCCGATGTAGGTGGGATTGTAGCCCAAGGGGTTTAGGAGCTGATCGGGCGATGTCTCATAAGGGTAACTCTGTGAAGGCAGCCAGGAAGGAGGCTAAATTAAGGCTGGCCAATGCTTGTTTTGGTGGTTTGCAGTCTGCTGCTGCCAATGTGAAACTCATGATAATGATAACCTATTATTCATTGTATCTTGTTAGTAACTTCATTACCATTGTTGTAAGTTAAATTGTAATTTAAAACATTATAACAACAACAACAATGTGTGAAACTGGTGAGGTGTTTAGGGTGTCATAGAAATATAATCTCATTCTAGTGCTGTGGTTAGTTAAGTTGTTGTTTCAGCGGTACATGGTGACCATGGTTAAGTTGTTGTTTCAGTGGTACATGGTGACCATGGTGGTTAAGTTGTTGTTTCAGTGGTACATGGTGACCATGGTGGTTAAGTTGTTGTTTCAGTGGTACATGGTGACCATGGTGGTTAAGTTGTTGTTTCAGCGGTACATGGTGACCATGGTGGTTAAGTTGTTGTTTCAGCGGTACATGGTGACCATGGTGGTTAAGTTGTTGTTGTTTCAGCGGTACATTTAGTTGTTGGTTTGTCTTTCAGTGAGTGGTACATGGTGACCACGGTGGTTTAGTTGTTGGTTTGTCTTTCAGTGAGTGGTACATGGTGACCGCGGTGGTTTAGTTATTGGTTTGTCTTTCAGTGAGTGGTACATGGTGACCACGGTGGTTTAGTTATTGTGTCTTTCTTTGTTACATGGTGACCATGGTGGTTGTTGTTTCAGTGGTACATGGTGACCATCGTTCATGTCTACAACCGCTGGAAGAACAGTGAGATCAGCTGCTACGTCAATGGAGAGCTCGCCTCCTATGGAGAAATCACCTGGTTCGTCAACACCAGCGACGTAAGTAGCAATCAATCGATCCATACTATACTGATCATCGTTGTTATCATGTTATTCCTGTAGTAACCACAAACCTCTACTCTCACACAACCATTCTTACCCATCTATGCTGTGTTATGGGATATTGCTGAACCTAGAAGTTGTGGTAGTGGTTGTTATGCATGTGTATAACCAAAAGTATATTTTGATGCCAGTTTTCAATCAAAACATTTCTCTGAAGTCATCAATCAATCAACAAGAAAGCCTTGAAGCTGTCCATCCAGAATTCTTCAATTTGAACCATTGTGCTTTGCATAAAAAAAATTCCACACAAAGACGTATGGTATATGTTGTGATTGATATACCACAGAGAACCATTGTTACTGCAGTACAGGTTGTTAGAAGAGGACAGAACCTCCCCACAGGCCCCACTCTTTCTGATTGATTGATATAATCACTGTCTCAGCTGACAGAGGGCTCAGGGTTGAAACCACTCTCTTTATCTCTCTGCCTCTCTCTCTCTCCCCCTCTCTCTCTCTCCCCTCTCTCTCTCTCTCTCTCTCTCTCTCTCTGCCTCTCTCTCTCTCTCTCTCTCTCTCTCTCTCTCTCTCTCTCTCTCTGCCTCTCTCTCTCTCTGCTCTCTCTCTCTCTCTGCCTCTCTCTCTCTCTCTGCCTCTCTCTCTCTCTCTCTGCCTCTCTCTCTCTCTCTCTGCCTCTCTCTCTCTCTGCCTCTCTCTCTGCCTCTCTCTCTCTCTCTGCCTCTCTCTGCCTCTCTCTCTCTCTCTGCCTCTCTGCCTCGCGCTCTCTCTCTCTCTCTCTCTCTCTCTCTCTCTCTCTCTGCCTCTCTCTCTCTCTCTCTGCCTCACTCTCTCTCTCTCTCTCTCTGCCTCTCGGTCTCCTCACATGGATGGAACTGGGTCTGTAACAGGGAAGAATTATTTTCTCTCTCTGCCTCTCTGCCTCGCTCTCTCTCTCTCTCTCTCTCTCTGCCTCTCTCTCTCTCTGCCTCTCTGCCTCTCTCTCTCTCTCTCTCTCTCTCTCTGCCTCTCTCTCTCTCTGCCTCTCTGCCTCGCTCTCTCTCTGCCTCTCTCTCTCTCTCTCTCTCTCTCTCTCTCTCTCTCTCTCTCTCTCTCTCTCTCTCTGTCTCTCGGTCTCCTCACATGGATGGAACTGGGTCTGTAACAGGGAAGAATTATTTTCTCTCTCTCTCTCTCTGCCTCTCTCTCTCTCTGCCTCTCTCTCTCTCTCTCTCTCTCTGCCTCTCTCTCTCTCTCTCTCTCTCTGCCTCTCTCTCTCTCTGCCTCTCTCTCTCTCTCTCTCTCTCTCTCTGTCTCTCGGTCTCCTCACATGGATGGAACTGGGTCTGTAACAGGGAAGAATTATTTTCTCTCTCTCTCTCTCTCTCTCTGCCTCTCTCTCTCTCTCTCTCTCTGCTCTCTCTCTCTCTCTCTCTCTCTCTCTCTCTCTCTCTCTCTCTCTCTCTCTCTCTCTCTCTGCCTCTCTCTCTCTCTCTCTCTGCCTCTCTCTCTCTCTCTCTCTCTCTGTCTCTCGGTCTCCTCACATGGATGGAACTGGGTCTGTAACAGGGAAGAATTATTTTCTCTCACTCTCTCGTGTGGAAGACAAGATTCTCATGTCAGTTTTAGCCAAATGAAGATGCTTTTCTAATGCAATCCTCTTGGCGTGACAGTGTCACAGAGGGCCTCGATACCCTACAGTAGATATGGCTGATTGAGATACCTCTCCCTCCTTGATAACAATGCTTAGCTCCTCCCCTGTCTATTTACACATGCTCTAGGAAACATACAGGAGGGAACAGATGAATAGAAATGTATGTGATCTGTACGCCGATGGTGTGTGGATTCACACTCATTCATGCTGTTTGAGTTGTCATAGTTCTCTTTATTAACGCTTGTTCATTTCCTTCCTTCCTCCCGTCAGACTTTCGACAAGTGTTTCCTGGGTTCGTCAGAGACGGCGGACGCCGACCGTGTGTTCTGTGGTCAGATGGGGGCGGTGTATCTGTTTGGCGAGGCCCTCAGTGCAGCCCAGATCCTGGCCATCTACCAGCTGGGGCCTGGTTACAAGGTAGGTAGAGGCAAAGCCCAGTCATCATGCAGTATTCAGTAGTCCCACCATTCCAAAACGCCCTGACATTTGGATACCCAATAGATCAAACAAGGAAGGTCTGCACTCATCAATTTGATGTGAAACATTAATGATTGAGGATCTTCCTCCTTTCTCCTATCATTAATTATTTCAAGATAGTCTGTAGTGTATCACTAGTAGTGTGCAAGGTTTAAACCGAACCGAAAAATATAAATGAAAGTCACACTCATGTCTCCTTCCTGTTAATTGATTTGACCTCTCTGCCGTCTCTCTCAGGGGACGTTCAAGTACAAGGCTGAGAGTGACCTCCTGTTTGCAGAGCACCACAAGACCCTACTGTACGACGGCAAGCTGTCCTCCTGCATTTCCTTCTCCTACAACCCCCGCGCCACCGACGCTCAGCTGTGCCTGGAGTCCTCCCCCAAGGACAACGCCTCCATCTTCGTCCACTCGCCACACGCACTCATGCTGCAGGTACGGACGCACGCACAGAAATGTGTTTTTGGCAGTGCTACTGCACCATAATGTAAACCATCTAAGCTAGACATCGAGTCAATGTTGCAAGAAGTTATCAATCCACCCTGACTACTGGCACTTCTGCAGGTTATTCTTATACCCTACTCAGGTGCCTCTTTCCGCTTGTTACACACACACACACGCACACACACACACACACACACACACACCTTCAGACAGATAATGAAGCACCGCCATCCGGCTCTATCTACCTCTAATTAAAGGAAAAGTTCACCCATTTTGAATGTTATATTGTTTTCGTGCATCTCTGAGTGATGTTCTATCGATTCCCTGTGTCATTTCATGATTTCATTGCCATTATTGCCATTCAAGCAGGCAGAAATCCGTCTCGTATGAAGTAGCACCGTGTTAAGGTCACTCTCACTACACTGGAGGTTAATAGGAATACGACTTTTAGATCGCCAAAATGTCTATCTTACATGTCAGATTTCAATACTGGCCGAAGTCATAATTCGTGAGGATACCGTTTCTCCAATGTGAATGTTGATCATATTTCTGTGATATTCCTACCTCTAGAAAAATGTGTAATTTAATGGAGGGCCTAGTACATTTTCCCCATTTGCCTGCCTCTTTAGTCCAGAGTGCATTGCATGGTGCCGTTGTCATAGAGATTAGAGAAAGATGATAGGAATCCAACGAGTCTGCTGGTTGGGAACGTATCCAACGAATTTGTCCCAGAATCTCCCAGAATGCAGCGCAGTCCATTGATGTTGCATGGGCAACTTTTCCCATCTCCTCAAAAGTATATCTGCTGGTGCGAATTTCAGACTCCACTCGGTGAGGCACATATACATAGACTTTAAATCACTGGCCACTTTAATAATGGAACACTAGTCACTTTAATCATGTTCACATATTTTGCATTCCCCATCTGTTATGTATGTACTGTATTCTATCCTATTCTACTGTATCTTAGTCTATGCATTCCCCATCTGTTATGTATGTACTGTATTCTATCCTTCTCTACTGTATCTTAGTCTATGCATTCCCCATCTTATGTATGTACTGTATTCTATCCTATTCTACTGTATCTTAGTCTATGCATTCCCCATCTGTTATGTATGTACTGTATTGTATCCTATTCTACTGTATCTTAGTCTATGCATTCCCCATCTGTTATGTATGTACTGTATTGTATCCTATTCTACTGTATCTTAGTCTATGCATTCCCCATCTGTTATGTATGTACTGTATTCTATCCTATTCTACTGTATCTTAGTCTATGCATTCCCCATCTGTTATGTATGTACTGTATTCTATCCTATTCTACTGTATCTTAGTCTATGCATTCCCCATCTGTTATGTATGTACTGTATTGTATCCTATTCTACTGTATCTTAGTCTATGCATTCCCCATCTGTTATGTATGTACTGTATTCTATCCTATTCTACTGTATCTTAGTCTATGCATTCCCCATCTGTTATGTATGTACTGTATTGTGTCCTATTCTACTGTATCTTAGTCTATGCATTCCTCATCTGTTATGTATGTACTGTATCCTATTCTACTGTATCTTAGTCTATGCATTCCTCATCTGTTATGAATGTACTGTATTCTATCCTATTCTACTGTATCTTAGTCTATGCATTCCTCATCTGTTATGTATGTACTGTATTCTATTCTACTGTATCTTAGTCTATGCATTCCCCATCTGTTATGTATGTACTGTATTCTATCCTATTCTACTGTATCTTAGTCTATGCATTCCCCATCTGTTATGTATGTACTGTATTGTATCCTATTCTACTGTATCTTAGTCTATGCATTCCCCATCTGTTATGTATGTACTGTATTCTATCCTATTCTACTGTATCTTAGTCTATGCATTCCTCATCTGTTATGTATGTACTGTATTCTATCCTATTCTACTGTATCTTAGTCTATGCATTCCTCATCTGTTATGTATGTACTGTATTCTATCCTATTCTACTGTATCTTAGTCTATGCATTCCTCATCTGTTATGCATGTACTGTATTCTATCCTATTCTACTGTATCTTAGTCTATGCATTCCTCATCTGTTATGAATGTACTGTATTCTATCCTATTCTACTGTATCTTAGTCTATGCATTCCTCATCTGTTATGTATGTACTGTATTCTATTCTACTGTATCTTAGTCTATGCATTCCCCATCTGTTATGTATGTACTGTATTCTATCCTATTCTACTGTATCTTAGTCTATGCATTCCTCATCTGTTATGTATGTACTGTATTCTATCCTATTCTACTGTATCTTAGTCTATGCATTCCTCATCTGTTATGTATGTACTGTATTCTATCCTATTCTACTGTATCTTAGTCTATGCATTCCTCATCTGTTATGTATGTACTGTATTCTATCCTATTCTACTGTATCTTAGTCTATGCATTCCTCATCTGTTATGTATGTACTGTATTCTATCCTATTCTACTGTATCTTAGTCTATGCATTCCTCATCTGTTATGTATGTACTGTATTCTATCCTATTCTACTGTATCTTAGTCTATGCATTCCCCATCTGTTATGTATGTACTGTATTCTATCCTATTCTACTGTATCTTAGTCTATGCATTCCTCATCTGTTATGTATGTACTGTATTCTATCCTATTCTACTGTATCTTAGTCTATGCATTCCTCATCTGTTATGTATGTACTGTATTCTATCCTATTCTACTGTATCTTAGTCTATGCATTCCCCATCTGTTATGTATGTACTGTATTCTATCCTATTCTACTGTATCTTAGTCTATGCATTCCTCATCTGTTATGTATGTACTGTATTCTATCCTATTCTACTGTATCTTAGTCTATGCATTCCTCATCTGTTATGTATGTACTGTATTCTATCCTATTCTACTGTATCTTAGTCTATGCATTCCTCATCTGTTATGTATGTACTGTATTCTATCCTATTCTACTGTATCTTAGTCTATGCATTCCTCATCTGTTATGTATGTACTGTATTGTATCCTATTCTACTGTATCTTAGTCTATGCATTCCCCATCTGTTATGTATGTACTGTATTCTATCCTATTCTACTGTATCTTAGTCTATGCATTCCTCATCTGTTATGTATGTACTGTATTGTATCCTATTATACTGTATCTTAGTCTATGCCGCTCTGACATTGCTCATCCAAATAGTTATATATTCTTAATTCCATTCCTTTACTGTAGATTTGTGTGTATTGTTTTTGAAATGGTTAGATATTACTTGTTAGATATTACTGCGCTGTTGGAGCTTCAAACACAAGCATTTTGCTACACCCGAAATAACATCTGCTAAACATGTGTATGTGACAAATAGAATTTGATTTGACATCAATCTGCAGGTTGAACATAGTGAGGTTGTAGTCTCCTACATTGATAGTGCAGTTTGTTTAGGGGATTTTACAGCAAACTAGCTACTTCACATGCTGATTTTGTGTTTGGTATTATTGTATGCAGCTACGTTTGCTAGCAAGCTATCCAGCCAGCCCATAGAGAGCATTGCATTGTGGATTTTGTCATTAACTTGAGCGACAACAGACTTCCACAACGATTTTCCATGTTGCTACCAACCTTATTATGACGCTAAAATGAAACATTTGTTCACAAAAAACATTGTTCTCACATAGTCGTGTTATTTAACACTGTAAATGAAAGGGTGGATTGTTCCTTTAAGATAGAGGTGAGAATGAACCACTCTGCACCTGGCTGGCTAGCAGGCTGGGAACAGAACACTACCCTGTTCTATTACAGAATTAGATCTGCCAACCAGTCATTTCTATATTGAACCAAGGTGGTGTTTCCTGAGTTTTCTTTAAGCACTTTATTATATTATACAATACTTTATTTGACCTTGTAGTTACTGAGGATGATGAGGTCAAGTAAATTGGCACGTTCTGGTGGCTACTTGTTACCATGTAAGTTCTAGGTAGCAGCAACTAGATGACAAGTACTGTAATGAAAGTGCTTCACAAATGTATTTCTCTCCAACTCATTAAAATCCATATTTTTGACTTTCTTTATCACAGAAGGTCGTCTGCAGGCCTGATTAAATGCACATTAGGAAGCGCGCACACACACACACACACACACACACACACACACACACACACACACACACACACACACACACACACACACACACACACACACACACACACACACACACACACACAGCTGTCCTTTTTATTTAATTACTTTGAATTCTCCTATTGTCTCTCTCACTGAAGTTGAGTTTAGTCTCTGAGCCTCTCAGCGCGTTTAGTCAACGCATGAACTCCTTTGTCTTTCTGAGGCAGCTCGGCCTGTATGTTTGTGCACACAAACACACGCACGCACACACACACACACACACACACACACACACACACACACACACACACACACACACAAACCCCATCGTCTATTGTTAGCACATTGTCAGTATTCCATTCATGGACGTGTGTCTGTAGCTTAGTGTCCTCTACGTATGTGTTCACAATGACTAATGGCTTGTTTAGTTGGTAGATGGAACCGTAAACGCACGAGGAAAAGGGCCTTGCTCATAAGAGCACATTTAGCTGCTGTGGGATCTGACCGTAAGAAACCACAAAAATATTCTATCCACAGAACTCATTTAGCAAAACCCTCATCAGGGTAATCAGACTAGACACCTGAGCCATGTTGCCTCAGAGACTAACTCAACGTCGCGGTAACGCGCCCGCCACTCAGCCCGTCACCGTTAGCGACAGGTGTAATAGTGCTGTAAAGGAGACAGATGTTCAGAGGCGTTGTACTGTGTTTTCAACACCACACCAGGTGTACAAGGGAGAAATGGGACACCGCCTCCAATCCGCGTTGTTTTCCACCTGAGACGAAAGCAGAAGCAGACCGACAAGACCCAGCTTTTGTCTCCAGTCCATAGGGTTCTGATAGGGTTGTGATTCTACCGTATTTCTACCCCTGATCCTTGTGTATGTATTCCTCCCTTCTTCAGGATGTGAAGGCTGTGGTGACCCACTCGGTCCAGAGTGCCATCCACTCCATCGGGGGAGTGCAGGTCCTCTTCCCCCTGTTTGCACAGCTGGATCACCTCCAGCACACCAGCGATGAACTGGACACCTCTGTCTGGTAGTGGACTACTGTCTTATTCTATTCGTCGATTGATTGACTTTATTAATTTATTTTTAAAATACTGTACACATCTGTGCGTAGCCATGTGGGAGAAAGTGCATTGTGTTGGTGGGGGGTGGTGTTTGAACTCGCCCTGCAGTCTGGAGTATTTTGCTTTTCACTAAGTAGAAGTTGTTTTGTTCATTCAATGGATTCAACCATGCATGATGGCAGCGCAAATGGCAATCACAAGGTTGTCTTGTCCTACTCACTAAACCTGGATACCAGCGGTGAATATTAGTGCCCTCGTCCTTCAGTGATGTTCAAAATCATGGCTTTGTGGCTTTTGTCTGCCCTCAAGGGGAAGGTGTTGCATAGATTGTGTTCAAACAGCAGAATGGTAGAATGGCGACACCCTCATTATCTTAGACAATAGCTATAGTATATATCCTGTAAGGGGCAAGTCTTACTCAGCAACTAACCACTCTCGCTCGCTCCCCCCAGTTGCACTTTGCTGTCCTTTGTGATGGAGCTGCTGAAGAACTCTGTGGCTATGCAAGAGCAGGTCCTGGCCTGCAAGGGCTTCCTGGTCATCGGTTACACCCTGGAGAAGGTGAGAGACGTGATACACCCACCCACCCCCCTCGCCAGAGACACATTCACACTCTGCAGTCTTCCTCTCGTCCGTCCTAATTGCTGTTCTGTGCTGAAATTGAAAGGTGGATAATATGATTTCCCAGCACTCTGTCCATTACATCAGAGAGGAGCAGATAGTGAGCTGTCTGTCCTTCAGCCTCAGTGCTGTGCCCTCCAATTCCATACTGCATTTGTCTGTTCTGAGACCAGTGCTAAACGCCCCTACATCTGGTAGCTTGTTGATTGTGTCCGAGAGTGTGTGGTCAGGTATACAGGTTACTCTAAATGTCTATTTACATCTAAGGCCCTAATTGCTTAGCTGCATTTAGAGGTCACAGCTGACAGTGGGCTTGTTAGACACAGAGTTAACCTGATTCACCTTTCTCTCTGTGGGTGTCCTCTGCTCCCTCCCTCTCCTCCCTCCTCTGTAGTCTTCCAAGGTGCATGTGACTCGGTCCGTCCTGGACATCGTGCTGGCCTTCGCCCGTTACCTCAGCAACCTGCAGAACGGCGTCCTGCTGCTCAAGCAGCTGTGTGACCACATCCTGTTCAACCCTGCCATCTGGATCCATGCCCCTGCCAAGGTAAGAGAGGAGAGGTACTGGCACAGGAACACACACATGTGCAGGCAGGTAGACGCATGCACGGTGACACACAGTCAAGGACACAGTTGTGCAAGCAGGTAGGCACATGAAGGCACACACACATGCACAGACACATGTGACGTGTAGACAGGCAAACACACACACACACACACACACCCATCCACCTCTGTCCATCCCACCATCATCCTTTCATACTCTAGTCTTTGTGTCTCTCCTCCAGTACATGAGAGCGACAGCCCACCATTCAGTAGGTTAGGCTATTGGATTTTATTTCTGCCTCACCTCATGCTCGGTTTTTCACCTCAAATCAAATGTTGTTTGTCACATGCGCTGAATGTAGACCTTACAGTGAAATGCTTACTTACAAGCCCTTAACAAACAATGCAGTTTTAAGAAAAATAAGTGTTCAGTAAAAAATAGATAAGTAAAAAAATATATATATTTAATAATAATATATGAAGTAACAAATAATTAAAGAGCTGTAGTAAAATAACAATAGCGAGGCGATATACAGGGGTTACCGGTACAGAGTCAATGTGTGGGGGCATCGGTTAGTCGGCTGTATGTGTTCTGACGTGTGTGTGTGTGTGTGTCTATTTACGCCCCAGGTGCAGTTGGTGTTGTACACCTACCTGTCCACCGAGTTCATCAGCACGGTGACCATCTACAACGCCATCCGCAGGGTGGGCACGGTACTGCAGGTCATGCACACGCTCAAGTACTACTACTGGGTCGTCAACCCCCAGGACCGCAGCGGAGTCACGCCCAAGGGCCTCGGTAAGAGAACACACACCTCTTTCATATTTCCACTAACACACACTGATACAGACGGGTACCTCTCCTCCCCCAGACCAGTGTTGCTGTAGTGTTGGCATGGAAGTTGAGCAGCACGCTGCTTTTGTTGTGTGGACCTGGGTCCATCATCCAGTCCTTTGTGTCCCCTGCAGAATGTGCTTTCCTGTCCTTCTTGTACCTCTATGTTGTCTGCTAAACCTAGAATAAACATTTTGTATTGTCCAGCTACAGCTGTGCGCTCTGCATCGCGTCCTAAATAACATCCTTTTGACAACAGACCTTCTCTAATGACTTTATCTCTGCGTGCGTGTGTGTCTGTGTGTGTAGACGGTCCGAGACCCAATCAGAAGGAGATCCACTCTCTCAGAGCCTTTCTGCTGCTGTTTGTGAAACAACTCATAATGAAGGTTAGTTTATAAAGTGTATATAATGAGAATCTCGTTTGAATCCCTTTTTGCACCTAATGTTAATCTCCAATAACTATGAGCGGTGAAAAGTTAGATTAATATTCTGTACTCTCTATTTTCAGGATTACGGAGTGAAGGAAGATGAGCTTCAGAGTATTCTCAACTACCTGCTCACCATGCATGAGGTGACAACTAAAAGATCATTCAACATATCATGTCCTATACAGTGCACTACTTTTATACAATAGATACTTTATTGTGAAGAGTATACAGCTGCACCATGCAGTGTCCACTCTCCAGTAATTCCTGTTCGTTCTTACTCAAGATGCTCCTTTAGAGTTTTGAGGTATAAAACTGCCCACTAGGTGGCACTCTAAGCCAACAGCTCCGGCCTCCCAGACCCTCTCTCCTCTCTGCTATAGATAGACAGACCAATCACACTGTGCCGGGGAACCGTCCAGGCTCTTTTTAACCGTTGCCAAGTTTCACCGAGCCCTCCCTCTCACAGAAGCCTCTGTGTTTACACTGCGGTGATGCATAGAGAAATGATGGCGCTGTAAAACAAGCAGGAATGATCCCTGCAGGAACCAGGGGATTAACTGCTCTCCTTCAGGAGCTCTGCAGTCTTCTGTGGATTGTTCATTCATCAGATAATTCCCTTGTTTCCGTGTGTTATTCATTCCGTCGACATTCGTTATCAAATGACTGATGATCTGTTTCTGTAGATAATCAAGATGGAAACTGGTTTGATCTTTGATGTTGTGTGTCACCAATTAATCAATAATTAGTGCGAAAATAAACAGTTAATTATTGCACTTACATGGTCAATGCCTGTGTTTGTGGGTACTCTGCATCCATGTGGGTGTCTGTACAGTAGGGTGTGTTTTGGTGTCTGCTTCATGATGTTACATGGCGTAACAGCACACCCACGAGCCACACTATTCATCTCTTGTTGGGTTGCATGACTCCACAGTGAAAGGCGACGCTAATTGCGAGCCCATTAGCGCGCACACACACACACTATTTATCACATTGCTAATAATGCTAACTACAGGTCCTCCTCCCTGATCTGATTCATTCAATTCAGTACAACTGTATTTATTTTCCCAGGACGACAATCTAATGGATGTGCTTCAGCTGCTGGTGGCTCTGATGTCGGAGCATCACGGCTCCATGGTGCAGGCCTTTGATCAGCGCAACGGAGTACGGTGAGCTTCAGGAATAGAATGACCCGCCGCCCATCACAGAGCTCCAATGGGAGTGCCCGTTCCAGTCGTTTGACTTCTATGACGGTACTGTAACTATAACGTCATGTCCCGTGGCAACGGGTGGCGCACACTCCGCCACAGGCCCGGCGGCCTCTGAGAACAAGACCGCTGTGATGTTAGCCTACTTTGTGTGCCGTCGAAATGGTACCGTGTTTCATTTGTAGTGCCGGAGACGGTACCCTATTTCCTGTGTAATAGTGCACTACTTTTAACCAGAGGCTATAAAGGGACTAGGCTGCCATTTCAGATGTGCCCTTGTGGTTCTGTTTGTGTTTCATGAAGCCAAAATGAAGCCAGATGACACCGAGGCCAATGCAGATGGTTTACTGGCTTCATTTGATCCTTTATCTGCAGGACTATTGACATTCGGCGACGACGGCGCACAAGATTTATGCAGCTTATTTAGTCACCCTGTTTGCATTCTCTGTCACAGGGGGTTACGTGTAGTGTGTCAACCATGCATGTCTGGGCTGGTGTCTGATATAGGCCCACTTTAAAGGCTTCTGGAAATCTTTGTCTGACGCTCACTTTGGGTGCCTTGTCATTTTACTAGCCACTCATAAAGGCTCCAACCACCTCTATTGTACGACCCAAGTAGATGTCCTGTATAGTAGGTTCACAAAGCAGATATAATCTGTCATGAAGTGATTCTGTAAATGTTTGGTTCTGATACACTCTTTTAGGTTTTATAATTTGAGATACTGTTAAATTTGCTTAAATATGTAAAATTTGTTATTCGTGTGTTTTTCTTTGTTTCTGTACAGGGCCATTTACAAGCTGCTGGCCTCCAACAGTGAAGGAATCAGAGTTCAGGCACTCAAAGTCTTGGGCTACTTCCTCAAACACTTGCCCGCTAAGTAAGAACTCTGTGTTGCTGTTACTTACCTTGTACTCTTGTCTGTAGGATATTATTAAGAATTGTCTGTACGTTTGGTCACATAAAAGCACTCAATTCTGCCTTGATCATTAAAAGCACATTTGTTCCAGATTAAAGAAGGACTTAGTTAGACTCAGTCATTGATGTAATTATTCCTATTCTATAGTCATTTACCTTCAGGCAGCCAAAAGTGTTTTCAATTCAAAATGGCCTCTCCTCAGTTATATATTTCTAAGAGCCAAATCCCATCATGGAGATGAGTATCTACAGACAGAGAAAAGGGTCTCATTCAGGTGGAGGTCGATATCTAATCCTCGTTCAGCCTGCGTACCGTAGTAAAATGAATAGCTGGTATTAAAACCCCTTCTATTTCTCTCTCTTTGGAGAGTAAATTGCCTCTAGTTGTGTAGAAGTGTTTTAGATAACAAATTAGCCACTCGTAAGCCTCCTTTGGTTCAGCGACCAATTAAGATGTCAGAGTCGAAAGAAAACAACCCAGGGTGAAATACAGTGCAGGTCGTATTGAGGCTCTATTTCCAATTCTACTGATTCCTTTTTGATCTCCCAAACTTTTGATCAGTGGTAGTACATATTCCCCAGCCCCAGCGTCATCCTCATCCCCAGCATCATCCTCATCCCCAGCATCATCCTCAGCTCTAGCCTCATCCTCATCCCCAGTGCCCCCCCCAAAAATATATATTTTTTTCACTCTTTTTTGTTGTTGTTAGGGGAACACAGTCCAACTTTCTCTTGAACGTTGGAATAGCAGAATGCACAAGCTTGTCAGAAATGTCCAGATCAACTAGCCCATGTCAGCTAACATTTTTTATCTAGGTTTTTTAGCCCATAGATGTTGTAATGTCACAGAAATATCACAAGAAAACACATTGGACATGCTTTAAACCTGCAACATTTGCTCTGCACCCCATAAAAAAAGTCAAATTGCAGAAAATACCCTTTAAATTTGCAACATTTTCTCTCCTCCAACAAGAGGTGACCGAACAGTTTGTCATAAACAGTGCTTGTGCCCTTAGAAATGGACGTGGGCATGCATGCGTGTGTAGAGGATGTTCTCTAATGCTGGAAGGGGGGCCTGAGACAGTCAGACTCTTTGCTGTCTGACTAATACTAGCTTTATCATCCCAGAATATGTACAGATGAGTGATACTCAGAGATGAAAGCTCTGAGGGATACTTGTCTTTGAAGGGTCCTGACAGGCCTCTGCAGGGTTGCTTTTTTTCATGTCTTTCAACTGTGTTCAAATGTGTTCTGATGCACTGGTAAACTTACACAAGCGGCGGTTCACAAACATTCACAGTCCGTGACTCACCCTATGGCTTCGGGAATTGTCCTTGTCTGTCCTCAACCAGTCCCTGACCGACAGCCCAAAATGGAATATGTACTGCCCAACATTTTGGAAACATTGCTTGCTATACCATACAATGGTGCCAAGTAATGCTTTTGTGAATTTATAGTTAACTGTCTTGGTAAAATGTTTGCATGTAATTAAGTGCAACACGATACACTGATCAATGCGCTGGTACCAAATGTCAATGGATACTCACTGTTTGACTGTTTGACCCTTGACCTTTGTTCCAGGAGGAAGTCCGAGGTCATGCTGGGTCACGGGCTCTTCTCCCTGCTCAACGAGCGACTGATGCTCCACTCCAACCAGTTCAGCATGACAACCTACAACGTGCTCTTCGAGGTCAGTTAGTCCCTCCCTCGTCTCTTCCTTGCCGTGTATGTGTAGGAGAGTCTATAAGAAAATGTAGTAGTTGACATACGAAGCTATTTTCTCTTTGCTTCCCCCATAAATCCTAATACTAACTGCCCTCCATTTTGTATTTGCATTGGCTGATGTTTTCCATCACTGTATTAGTTCAATTATACATTCACTGATTACACATGAATGAATTCTGAGAACACATTATTTAGATGAGAAGTGTGTTTTCTGAGTTATTTAACACTTATAGTTTGTTTGATTGAGTTGTATAGAACGTGTAGTTAAACTCTAGTTTTCCTGTGGCCTGCGTCAGCTCTCGCTATTCTCCTTCTGTCTGGACCTGAATAGCATATCCCTTCTGAGAACATTGCAGTCCGTTTTGAATCATGATGTTCTATCATCACCCATTGGTAATAACTAAACTCAAATGATGGTCATTTGTGTTAATGTATCTATGTTATAATGGCATACCAAGACTTTTGATGGACATTAATGCACACGATATTAAACTCCACAGGAATCATTGTATCTGACCTTGTAAATGATGTATTTTGACACACAGAAATATATGGGATTGTCAGGAGACACTGGGGGAATTACATGTATTCCTCCTCTGCTGTTACTGTGAGATATTGCCGTCTCTTCGATTCGTCACTGATTCTTGTTACATATTTCTTCTGTAAAGACTTGGTGAACACATACGAACATATGTGGATTTCTATATGGCCCAATGTACCTCTTCCCTGGTGCTGTTAGTATGAGCTATAGATGCAGAAAAGTATTTACGTAAATCTCATATCTCCCTTTTCTGTGCAGATCCTGTTTGAACTGAATACTGTGGAATTGCAATGTGGAACTCATGTGCTTCGTGGTGCTGTTACTATGAGCTATAGATTCACATAAAAGTATTTATGTCTCTCCTCTATTTCTCCCTTTTCTTTTCTCCCCGTGTCTCTTCTTTCTTGCTCTCCTTCTCCGTAGATCCTGACCGAGCAGATCTGCACTCAAGTGATCCATAAACAGCATCCGGACCCCGACTCCAATGTGAAGATTGTCAACCCGCGTGAGTCACCCCTTGGCACCCCACCACTAAATAAATCACCTTTACCTACCACTGCATGCTTGACCAGACCTAGAGAGCCTCTTCTCCCTTACGGCCACTGCCAGTGTTATATACTGGCCAACAAATGTGGAGCATAAATTGAGGCTACAAAACTATACTACTCAAACGGTATGTGATCATATACGATTAGGCTAATAGTGGTCGTGTTGGGCTCTAAGATTCAGCTGGTACATTTTAAATCCATCGTTTTTTTGAAAAAATAATCAAGACGAGTAGCTATTGAGAGAGAAAAAAGCTACGTAAATGAAATGATATTGTGATAGTACATTTAAAAAAAAAAATGTTTCACAGCAAATTAAAGTTGTGAAATATCTGTTTTATTCAGTTGACGTTGAACAGCTGAAGTGGAACTGAATAAAATGAGTGCATCGTTAAAGACCTCATGAAATCAACACCAGGCCCTGCGGCATTATATAATGTTAATCAGAAGCCTTTTCCTACTTTTGAAACTCAACTGTCATTTTTCAAAAGTAGGTATTTGATCCATCCGGGAAATGACGCAACAAGCTTACGTTGCAACTTAATATTTCATTAAGTTGATATACTATTGCATTATGTGGTGTTTTTAATAAGAGTGTAGAGGAACAGGAATTTATAGTTCAAAATGTATCGCACAGACAAATGTACTGTTTTTCTGGGCAATGAGAAACATTTAAAATGGTTTGAATTATGGTCCTGTCTTCTGCAAAGGGGTTCTCATTTGATGTTTATCTTTTTAATATTCTGATAATGTACACATACAGTAATTTAAAGTAATACTCCCAGAGATGTAGCTGTTTCCCTTTACTACCAGTGGCATATTTTTACATACATGACTCATTAAGAGGGACAACGTCCATGCTTCGTTTCTGTTTGATGCAACGTAACAAGCTCATTGCAACCTCATTGCTTTGATCAATGTACTTGTCTCATCCTGTCCTCGTCTAGTATTTTCAGACCATTACTTACCTCTAATTTCACATGCCAGCTCTCAAAACCTTTTCATATGTGGGAGAATCAACTTCCCCAGCTGTGGCGGAGAGGGGCAAAATAACTGAGTCAGGCTGAAATCACAACCGAGGTTTACTTGAACCCTGCTCTAATCGTACAATTTAACCTCGTGTGTGTGTGTGTTACACATCTCATAGTCACACATTGATTAGTATATGCCCTTTATTGTGGTAAAGGCACCCAGTCGTGTGCAGAGTAAAATACATGGAGACAGTCCTATGTGCTTTTTGCATGTCAACTCAACACACTTTATGGGAGTTCTGGGCCATGGGAGCACCATGGAGTCTGTTTCTCCTTTACTGTAGCTGCCTGCGTTCTCTTCTTGATGTTATCTGCTCTGAAGCCTCAAAATGGGCCTGATTGCAGTCTTTAGTAACGTCAGAGCGAATCAAACAAACTAAGGAAGTACCGTTTCCCTTAAATTAACTCTATGGAAAGAACCCAAGACCAAATGGGGGGAGAAAAGACCCCATACTCACATCTCTCCGTCCCCCAGTAACATGCAGGGGTAATTTTCTGGCAGTGAGAGTTCAGTGATTCATAATTTGATTGACTAAGGCGTATAGAAACAACAAACGTCTGGGCTGCGAGGGGTCCTTGTTGGTTACCACCAAGGTCCAAGACGACAAAGTGAAATCATAACCCCCCCCTCTTCCTGACTCAAGCTAAATGGACACTGACATAGTCTATATAATTCATCTAAACAGCCAGTCTCTTTAGGTTAACCAAAGAAAGGGTTCCAGGAAGCCTGCATAGGACTTTGGCAGGCGTGGTACACAAACAAACACACACACACACACACACACACACACACACACACACACACACACACACACACACACACACACATACACACACACACATCTCTGAGTTGAAACAATATCAAACTTTGTTTGATCGTTTCCACCACATAGATGTTGAGGTGTCTGCTGACAGTGAAATCAAGATGGCTTGTGACACAATGATTCACACATGTTGAGATGAATTGTCTGATTGTGTTGTTGAATTGTGGTCTGACTCTTACTCCCTCTGTATTTGATTTGTTTTCTTGGAAAGTGTGTTCATTTGAAAAATACGTTATTTTTGCTATTTAGGATACACAATTTGAATCACTCACAGGGAGTAAAATGGTATTATTCAGTATCAATATTAAGATATTTAAAATCAGTATTGTAGCATGTCACAATTTTCATACTACTTTCAAAACAATCCAAATTTATTTAAATTTATTCATTTATTTAAATGAATTCTCCGATTCTGTCTCTTGCTTAATCACTTCTTATTTGGGGAATCAGTATTAAAAAGTCCTTATTGTAATGAAGATATTATACTACGACAGACAACAGTCTGTTCTCTGCATTCCTCCGCTGACCGTCTGTTCTGTACGACCCGAGTCAGTAACCCTGCAGGGAAAGTAGTGCGTCTGTGTGTACTAAACCGTGTCACACACCGCAACGGGGCATTAACAGCACGTGTTTTCCTGTGTTTTGACAGAGGTCCTGAAGGTGATCGCTGTCCTGCTGAAGAACTCTCCCCTCTCCCCAGAGAGCATGGAGGTGCGCAGGGTCTTCCTGTCAGACATGATCAAACTGTTCAATAACAGCAAAGATAACCGGAGGTAAGGAACGTCTCAGCCCTGAAGTGTACTACCAAGTACACCACATTCTAGTACACTACATAGTACACTACGACAGGGTCTTCCTGTCAGACATGTTCATGATCTGTTCAATAACAGCGTATATAACAGGAGTTAAGGAACGACTCAGCCCCGGAGTGGACTACTCTGCAATAGACTACCACTAAACAAGAACTGGGTTCAAATAGAATTTGAAATCATTCAAATACTTTCAGGGTTTGCTTGAGCCCCCCTGGAGTGCCAGGTGGGCGGAGCTTTGCAGTTTTGCTACTATTCCATTGGTTCAGTTGCGCCAGGCAACCTCTCTCAAGCGCAATCAATCCACTCTCGGGAGTATTTGAAAGGAAACAAATACTATTTGAACCCAGGTCGGCACCAATATCACTTCAGTACAGCCCTCTGGTTGAGTTCAGGACGTTTTCCTGGCATACATCCCCTGTCCGATTACATCTCCCAGTTCTTCATGCTGGCGCCGTGCCGGGGCTTTACTGCAGTGAGGCCAACTAGCTTTGTCCTTCATATGCTCAGAGTACAGGATGTTTTGAAGATGTGTGATATTGTGTATCTGTACACTACATGAGTGTGCTGTGTATGTAGAATTGTTTTCAAATGTTTGTGTGTATGTACGCACATACAGTACTGAGTCTTCGGGGGACTTTTATCAGTGTGTGTTTGTGTGTGTCTATCAGGAGCCTCCTGCAGTGCTCGGTGTGGCAAGATTGGATGCTCTCTCTGTGCTTCATCAACCCCAAGAGCAGCGAGGAGCAGAAGGTCACTGAGATGGTGTACGCCATCTTCCGCATCCTGCTCTACCACGCCATCAAGTACGAGTGGGGCGGCTGGCGCGTGTGGGTGGACACCCTGTCCATCACCCACTCCAAGGTCAGAGAGCTCATTAACCCCGTCAGACGGTCAACCAAACTCTGTCTCACCAGCACCAGGGTTTCTGGATAGGCTTCTATACGTCTCTGTGGATTGTCGACTCTTTCTCGTGCTCTTCCAATCTATTTGTTCTCTCTTCTCTTTTTAGCTACATCATTTTCTCTTTTTCATTATTTTGTGAACACACACATTCTCCCCCGCTCTCATTCACTCTCCTCTTACTTTCTCTCTCTTTCTTTAGCACTGAAATTAGACTCCACTCACCTCGCTGCCCTTTCTCCTACCTCAGCTTCTCCAGGGCGCTCAGCCGTCAAGATCTAGCTCAACTCTCTATCCAACCAGTCAGGGGCTTCCATGTTTTAAGTTGGATCCTGACATAATAACGGTCTCAGAGGGAATGTCCAAAGATCCCTCCTATCCTCAATGACCCACTCATAGATTAATAGTGACTGACTAACAGAGAAGTGCCTCTCTCTCGGTGCCCGTCAGATCCAGCCTGGTGGATATCTTGTGCTGATTATGATGTGAAAACGGCTGTGTGCTGACTTAACGGAATCAGTTATTTTTCCTCTTCCATCCCTTCTAGTCATTTATTTATGTATTGAGTTTCCCACTCTTTAGTTAAACATAAACTGCCGGCACTTCTTATTTCAGAAACTCAATTTAAAAAAAGGCTGTTTAAAAATGAATTGTTGATATTGGATTACGGAGCCAGGTTCCAAGGCAGTGAAGTAATTTGGTCGGTGTCGGATTGTGGTGTGGGTGGTTTATAAAGTTTGGCAGATTGAAGGTTGGTTGAGGGATACTAGGCTATTTTTGTGTTGAGGTGGATGTCTATGGAGTTCTGAGGATGTAGTGGTGGATAAAGGCCACTAGGGGGCACAGTTATACCATTTGGCACTGTCTCTCTCCTTCTCAGGACTGAAGTTGGTTGGCGTGGTTGCACAGTATTTGCGAGACCAAAAGCTCTCGACCTCAACATTTACATACCCCACCTCAACCCTGTCCGTGTGTACCTAACCTAAAGGTTGTATGCGAAAAAATAACTTTGTGTATCCACTATCATATCTGACTGAAGGATTTCTCATATCATTGGTAAGGACAGTGCTGAGTTAATATGTAGTTGTGGAGACATGGGAGATAAAAAAACAAAGACAGCTACAAAATGACATCACCGCCAATTCTGGCTCGACTGTTCCAAATGATTCTGCTGCCGTTTCTGCATTTTTGCCTTTGGGACTTTAAGTCTCTTATCGTGAAAGGCATTTTTCAGTAATTTCCTTTTTGTGATGTAATTTTGTACTAAAACTGTTCATAGACAAATGATAGGGACTATTTCACTTCAGAGTTTTACACAAGCTTAAACATCAAATCACAATTATTGCTTTCTACACTGTAGACTGTAGCAGTAAATACACAGCATTTATTCACAAGACCTTTAAAACATGTTATTTTTTCCATGAAAGCACACCATGAATGATTCTTCTCATATTTATTGATTTATTGTATATTATATTGTATAATATATTGTATATATTGTAAATTAGCTGGGAGCGGATGCGAAGACACATGTTAAAAGTCATAGGCTTGTCCAATTGACATCAGTCCTGTGCAGTACAAAATCAACCCAAAGTGACTGTTTATTTGTAAATAACACCCCGTGTGTTTAGGGTTGTGTGTCGCCCCGAGCTTATTGCTGTAGCACGTTGCACATGGCCACAATCACACGCTGCTCTGTAGTTCCACTTTACGACACTGCCCTACCAGCCGCTGTGCAGAAATGTGTGCGACTGAGTAGTGGAGTTGATCATTCTCTTCAGTACTGGACAGATGGTAATTGCCCTTTTCCCATAATTGCACAAGATTAATGCTCTTGCTGCTTAGCTCTGTTTACAGTGCCCATGTACCAATCTAAAAACAGCACCACACACACACACACACACACACACACACACACACACACACACATGCAGTCTTTGAATTGAGTAGGTGCGGCGAGCACTAGCCATCCAGATACATGCATTTGCTATAAAAAAAAAAAGCTGGAGAAACTCAATTGCAATTTTATTGTCCGGTTTGATAGATTTCCTGCCACCTCTGTAGCACCAGAGCTGTTTGTCACTGTTGCTCTCTCCTCCCACGGCTGCTGTGTGTGTGTGTGTGTGTGTGTGTGTGTGTGTGTGTGTGTGTCTACCACTCTCTCCCTCTACCCACACACATTGTCTCCTCCTTCGCTCTGAGGTTTCTAGAAAGCCTGAACACATTGAATATTCATCCTTAGCTGCACCTCAACAATCAGAGAAACAAGGCCTCATCAATTTAACCAGCCCACCGGGAGCATTCTGATAGATACAGACACACATTCAGAAGTATCTACATACTGTATACACACACCTTCTGCTATGCATCTAGGCCTCTATCCATTTCATGTTTTATTTGCAGTTTGGAACACATTGCGTACATTATGCAATTGAAAATAAGTGCCACTGTTTCTTATGTGAATTTTTATGAAAATTGCATCAATTAATTTATACGTTGTGTTTTTAAGTCATATGATTTCTTATTACATGAACACTGAATCCTCTATCACTGATTTATTACTTACAGTTGGGCAAACAAGTATTTAGTCAGCCACCAATTGCGCAAGTTCTCCCACTTAAAAAGATGAGAGAGGCCTGTAATTTTCATCATAGGTACACTTACACTATGACAGACAAAATGAGGGGAAAAAATCCAGAAAATCACATTGTAGGATTTTTAATGAATTTATTTGCAAATTATGGTGGAAAATAAGTATTTAGTCAATAACAATAACTTTGTTATATACCCTTTGTTGGCAATGACGGAGGTCATTGTTGGCAATTACAGGCCTCTCTCATCTTTTTAAGTGGGAGAACTTGCACAATTGGTGGCTGACTAAATACTTTTTTGCCATTCATAGACATTCACTTCTAGCTTCTTTTTTTAATCATAATGACCAAACCTGTACACATCAGTGGTGGAGAAGACCGGGTTTTCATCCTCCATCAGTATTTACAGTAGTGGGGTACATGAACTGTACTACAGTATATTTAACATGGGGGCGATAGAGGGAGATTTTCAGAAATCACTTCCATCTTTCCTTGCCTGCCCAGACTGAGCTAAAGCAGCACTAGTCTAGATGACACCAGTTCAGGTGGCTTCCAGATCTCCCTGTAGTCTGCTGCAGACTCCTGATTGGTCACCTGGGATAATATGAAATGATGTGATTGGACCACTGGGACCTGCTGGGTGACTTTAGTTGCAACTGGACATGTATGACCGTCTGGCAGATCCTGTGTGTGTGTGTGTGTGCAGTCAAAGGTCACGCCTGTGTGTAACTGTTGGTTGTGTGGGGTGAGTGCACATGTGTAAGAAAAGTATGATGAATGCACACCTTTCTGTATGAAGGAACAAATATGTTAGTGTGTGTGTGCGCGCCCATGTGTGTACACAAATGTGTGTGTCCTGTATCTGAGCCAGAGCAGCAGCAGGCTTTGTGCCGCAGTGTGAGCAGACCAGGCAGATGTTTCTGCAGGTGGGCCTGCTGACACACACACACACACACACACACACACGATGCCCTTCTCCCAGCTCTGCACACAACTGAGTTGGTTTTGAGGAAGATTTCTAGATCAGTCATCAGTGTGTGAAGGACTCCGTATCCTTCTAGCGTCAACAGTCAGCTTCTCTGTAGCATCCAGCTTGTGGAAATGATGGCATCAGACATTACCAGATGAAGAGACATTAGTGCAGGAGTGCTTGTGAAGCAGAAGAAGCCAGATGAGGCTTTCAGATATCTCGTCCTGTTTGAATCATGTCTATTTGTAGCCTTTTATTAGATCAATAGCCGTTTGTACACATTACAAACTGTGTGTTTACTCTAATGTGGACGCTAGTTCTCTACTAGCAGCAGTTCACAAGACACAAGGGAGTATGGATCCACAGTACAAAGCCCCCCAGTATTGAGACACAGCGTGTTAAGATGTAGCCTCTAGACTCTCTCTATTGTTCAGCCTTAATGCAGAGATGGACACATCGACAACTCCACAAAGGAGAGGGAAGTACAGGACATGGAGAACATTGACCAGGGCTACACACACACACACACACACACACACACACACACACACACACACACACACACACACACACACACACACACACACACACACACACACACACACACACACACACACACACACACACACACACACACACACACACACACACACACACACACACACACACACACACACACACGTCTACAGGACTTCTATAGGGTAAACTGTAGGCCTAGTGTGTATTGTATAGAAGTTCCACAGTGCTGAGGCTGAGCAGTGGGAGTTATTGGGATATTCTACTTAGTACCTTAGTTTCCCTAAACAAATGAGACTGTATCTGGTGGACCCTGTCCCATAGCTTGGGAACCCAACTGTGTGAGCTATAGGAGCACAATGTAGTTGTCTGGCTGTCCTTAACCATGTGGTCTTAATGGTCGCCCTTCTGGTTCCCAAAGACATCACCAGTCAGTGCTCTGCTCGAATTCCTGCTTCACATGATCAGGGGAAAAGGATCTAGGAAAGGAGAGAGAGAGAGAGAGAGAGAGAGAGAGAGAGAGAGAGAGAGAGAGAGAGAGAGAGAGAGAGAGAGAGAGAGAGAGAGAGAGAGAGAGAGAGAGAGAGAGAGAGAGAGAGAGAGAGAGAGAGAGAGAGAGAGAGAGAGAGAGAGAGAGAGAGAGAGAGAGAGAGAGAGAGAGAGAGAGAGAGAGAGAGAGAGAGAGAGAGAGAGAGAGAGAGAGAGAGAGAGAGAGAGAGAGAGAGAGAGAGAGAGAGAGAGAGAGAGAGAGAGAGAGAGAGAGAGAGAGAGAGAGAGAGAGAGAGAGAACAAGAAAGTGGGAGAGGGAGGAGAAAGAGAGAGAGAGAACAAGAAAGTGGGAGAGGGAGGAGAAAGAGAGAGAGAGAGAGAACAAGAAAAAGAAAGTGGGAGAGGGAGGAGAAAGAGAGAGCGAATCAGTGAAAGGAAGAGTTCTGTCCAGGGTTCCGTCCAGGCAGGACTGCGGCAGGCAGAGACAGACGACATTGATTTGGGAGGAGGGAGGAATTGCATTTAGCTAATTGGATTAGAGCCGCGCTGGCTTTCCCCATTTCCTCTTTGTTTTGTGGTCGCCGCCCATCTATTGATCTCAATGGGACTCCCAGGTCCTAACCTGCTATAGGGGGTCTCCCTGGAGCAGTGGTGAG